>NC_067424.1:39574202-39874202 GCF_009764475.1 Pristis pectinata
GGATCTCTGGAGCTGAGGCAGTGGTTCTTTTAGCTGACGAATCATGTCTGACGAATCTGTGAGAGCTTTTTGAGTTTGTAACCAACAGAGATAAGGGCCACTATTTGATGTAGTTTCTTACAGAGTCTTTGATAAGGCTCATGATGCAGGGAATAATATACTGTGTGGTTTTAGATTGGTTAAAAGACAGAGATTTAGAATAAAGGAATCGCTGTTGAGTGGGATAGTTTTGGTCAGAGAGGTGCCACAGGGATTGGTGTTCTTGCCTAGCTGTTCACTATCTACGTCAATGCTTTGGATAAGAGATCAAGTGTAATATATCCAGGTTACTGAGCTTGGTGACAGTGTGGACAGTGGGGAGGATGTACAGAGGCCTGAAGGGGATATAGACAGGGTGAGTCAATGGGCAAGGACAAGGCCAATGGAATATAATGTGGAAAAATTAGGAATGTCGCACTGTGGGAGGGGCAGTACTGAAGGAAGGCCTCACTGCAGGAGGGGCAGTACAGAGGTCCCCGGTGGAGGTCTCTCTACGCGGGAGTCCTGCTGCTGTACATCGGGGACCTGGGGTGGAGGGTGTTGCACCGGGCGGTGCCGTGCAACCGTTTCCTGAGCCGGTTCACCGACACCCCAGCCGTCTGTTACTTCTGTGGCCAGGAGGAGACGGTGTACCACACGTACGCGGAGTGCGAGAGGTTGCAGCCCCCCTTTGTGTATCTGCGGGGGCTGCTGCTTAAGTTCTGGCTGCACTTCAGCCTGACGCTGTTGGTTCACGGGCACCCGGTGTGGCGCGGGGAAGGGCGCGCGGAGGATCTCCTGGTGGGTCTTCTGCTGGGCCTGGCCAAGCTGGCCATCCACGGGATGCGGCGGCGGGCGGCCGAGGGTCCCGGCAGGTCGGCCTGCCTGCATGTCTTCTGTGCTTACGTGCACGCGCGGGTGTCTTTGGAATGGGAGCACGCTGTCTCCACAGGCACCCTGGCCGAGTTCCGCGCTTGGTGAGCCCCTCAGGGGATCGAGTGTGTCGTGGACGGTTCCGATGTGATTTTGATATGAAGTGTTGTGTGTTGAGGTGGCGGGCGTAGTGTTCCGCGGGTATTAGTTTTGCCTAGTTTCTTTCTGTATTAGATGTACTGTATTTGATGTTGGGTGTTTTTTGTAGTGCTTTTAGTGAATAAACGTTTTGTAACAAAAAGGGGCAGTACAGAGATGCAGTGTGCTGCTCTGAGGGAACACCACACTGTGGGAGGAGTGTGCTGAGGGAGCGCCACACTGTGGGTAGGCAGAAGGGAACTGATAGGATTACCCCGTACAGAACTGGAGATTTCAATGTGCTGAATGAGTTCTTTCTTTGCCACAACAATTTAATGAAGGTTCATTTTTGGGGAGCTCCTGCTGTACAGAATTACTGGAAGTGCAAGTTCAAGGTGTGGCTTTCCTGCTTGGCCACAACAGTTCAATGACTCAGTGATTTGTTGTGGAAAAACAGGAAAGTCACACTCTGAACATGCATTTCCAGGATGTAACCCAAAAATGAACCTTTCTGCTGGAGATCAGTTCTAACCAGCAATAAATTCAACAATAAATCACCCAAAGCCAGAGTGACTTCAGGATGTTGTTTTAACACAGCAGTCCAACCCCTCCTCATCTCTGTTATCCCCTCAAGTGCCTACACCCCCTCTATAACCACCTCCAGCTCCTACACCCCTCATCTCTGTAATCTCCACCTGACCGTACACCCCTTCCTATCTCTGTTACCCCCATCCATCCCCTACAGCCCTCCTTATCTCTGGAAACCCTCCAGCCCCAACAACACACTGGCACCACTTGGTTTGAAGGGCAGCTCTTTGAGGGTTCTCTTGCACTGTGGAAGGGGCGGTTCTGAGGGTACTCTGCACTTGGGAAGGGCTGTTCTAATGGTACTCCCTACTGATGGAGGAGTGGTTCTGTCTGTGCTAGACTGTCAGAGGATTTGGCCCTCAGCAGATAATTCTGTCCTTCAGGAGGGGGTCAAGGATCCCGTGCCAACTCCCAGGCCTTGCCGTGGAGTTCTGCCCAGTGTCCTGTGGTAATATTGAAGCCTTACTGAATACAAGTTGCATTGTGGGGACAGGACTGTTTACAGCACTAAACTGTAGTCTAACTCCTGTTGTACCCACAGTCCTAGCAACCCCTCCCTACATTTCTACTCTGAGCTAAAGGTAGTATTGAATTGCTTTCCTCAGGGCTTTTAAACCCCCCAGTGCCCTTTCCTGCTACCTTTAGTGACCTGTGCACGTACACGGCCCAGATCCCCCTATCCCTCCACATTACCCGATACCCTGCCCGGAGTCGGTTACTCCTGCCTTGCTGTAGCTCCCAGCTGCACAAGCTGACAATGTCGCACGGTGGTAACTGGCCAACTGCTGCAGTGAAACTGTTACCAGAGTCGGTGCATCTCTTGCTCACTCTCGAGGTCTGCAGCAATGTTACACAGCCGGGAAAAGAGCCTAACCACGTCTAACAAAAATTTAACAGCCCTTTCACAACAAGCTGTCATGTAAGGCATTTCAAAGAAATCCATTCCTCAGCTCATTTGCAAAGCCACCTCGCATAGCACAACCCAGCTCCGAAAATGTTGCATTTTTGCAGATGACCTCAAAATAACTAAACCACAAATTGGCCATTTTACGCACGCTTCCCCATCACCAACACTCACCAGCCATTGAAACCCTTCTCAAAGCCCATGGACACTCTGCCCTATCACTGACCCTCCCCACCCATTGAACATTCCCCTACAGACACTCTTCCCTATCACAGACAATCTCCACCCATCGAATATTCCCCCAAGGCCAGTGAATTGGTGATTGATTTATTATTCACATGAACCGAGATACAGTGAAAAGCTTTTGTTAACACGCCATCCAGACAGATCATTCCATACATGTACATTGAGGTAGTACAAAAGGAAAAGAAAACAGAATGCAGAATATAGTGTTACAGAGAGTGTGTAGTGTAGGTAGAGAAAGTGCAAGAGCCATGGTGAGGTAGATTGAAAGATCAAGAGTTTATCATGTGAGGTCAATTCAAGTCTTGTGACAGCAGCTGTCCTTGGGCCTGGTGGTTTGTGTTCTCAAGCTGTTGTATCTTCTGCCCAATGGGAGTGGGAGACGAGAGAATGACTCTCCCTTACAACAGACTCTCCCCATCCATTGAACTCCCACGGCCCACAGATACTGTTCACTATGGTGAACTCTCCCTATTAATTGATCTCCCACAGCCCACAGACATTCTCCCTACCAAGGGTCAGACACACAATGAATCTCAAGCCATATTGCCTCTGCAATATCTTGGCCTCCAGCTCCGTAGAGCCCACTTCCACCTTTGGCCCAAGATCCACAGTAGGACTGTCCAAGCAGACCCACTATTTCAGCCTTATCTTGCCCCAGAGCTATTTCTTCCTACCTTGACGTTATCCTTTCTTCCCTGGTTCAGTTCTTTCTCACGTACATCCGCGACACTTCGGACATCTTCCACCGCTTCAACAGGTTCCAATTCCCTGGTCCTGACCAGCATATCTTTACCAATCCCTCTGCACCTCTATCCCACATCAAGGTCTTCTTCTTTGAACAGAGGCCCGACCAGGTCCCCTCCCCCAACACACCAATTCGCCTGGCTGAACTTGAATTCACATTGAAAAACTCCACTCACATTCTTCAGTTCAAGGTGCAGCTTTGAACACTCATGTGGGCCCAGGCTACACCCGTCTTATTGTGGGACACATGGGACGGTCTTTGTTTCAGTCCTACCTGCACCCACTTCCCCACTCTTTCTCCGGTACCTCGACAACTGCATTGGTGTTGCTTCCTGCACTCACACAGAACTCAAAAATGTCATCGTTTTGTTGCCAATTTCCGTCCTGCTCTCACCCTCACACCGTCCATCTCTGACTCTCCTTCACCCTTTCTGGATCTCTCTGTCTCCACCTCAAGAGATAGACTAGTCACAAGCATCCATTACAAGCCACCTTGACTACACTCCCTCCCACCCTGCATTCTTAAGGATTCCATTCCATTCTCCCACTCCCTCTGTTTTATTTGCTCCGATGATGAGACATTCTGAAACATGACTTCCTCTTTCCCAGAGTAGACTGACTGCATCTGTTTCCTACGGCTCTTCTCTCATCCTTCTCCCCCTTCATAGAGCCCCCTGGTCCTCACAATTTCCACCAGTTCCAACGAGATTCCACCTCACATATTTCCCACCCCTTCCCCTTTCAGTATTTCAAAGGGACCTTTCTGTTTGTGACTCCCTGGTCTGCTCCTCCATCCCCACCAACCACACCCCATCCTATGGCACTTTCGCATGCAACCAACACCTGTCCTCTCACCTCTTCCCTTCCCACCATCCAGGGACACAAAGTCTTTCCAGGTGGAGCGATGCTTTGCATGTCCTCATTCCAATCCAGTCTTCACAATGTGGCTTCTACAGTGGAGAAACCAGATACAGACTGCGCAATCGCTTTGTGGAACACCAATGTTCAGTCCGCAGAAGTGACCCCGAGCTGCCAGTTGCCATTTTAATTCTCTATCCTACTTCCATTTTGACTTAGAGGTCTGCAGTCCCCTGCACTGTTACCTCAAGGCCCAGTACAAGCTTGGGGAAAGACATGTCACCTTCCATCCAGGCATGTTGCTGTCTTCAGGACTCAGTATCATGTTCCAACTTCTAACAATTCTCTCTGTGTCAGAACTGGCCATTCCTCCTGTAGGTTATCCATCTGTAACATTGATTCTCTCTCTCCATTAGTCCTTCTTGACCTGCTGAACATTTCCTTTTACTCTCAGTTTCAGGTCTGATCTGTATCTCACAGTATTTACACAAGCTTTACTCTCACTCTTTTTCTAACTGCCCTTTTTAACCCTTCATCAAGACAGCTCCATAGACATTGGGAAAACCTGGCATCGCACTATCACAGGTAATCTCTTGAACTGTCCACGCCTACCCTCTATCTGTTTTTTAGAATCTTCTCCGAGCCTTTGGACACCCTCAGCTGTAAAGGGAAAAGGTGAGATTCTCTGCTGTGGAATGTGGATGGGAACATTATTCCATCTTTAACCTGTGCAGGCAGCTACAGTGAAACTGCCCACTGAAACTGAGCTGTTTTGCTGGTCAGATTTCTTCTGCTTCCGGTGGTCAGCTCAATCTATTATTGGAATAATCCTGGGAACAAATTTTACTTCCTCATTTCTTTCCTTGTTCCTGTAAGTGGTTTCTGAGACAAGCTTGCAAACTGTTTGCCACTGACAGAGCATGTTACAATTTTGCAAGTTAACAGAGCTTATCCAGACCTCAAGAGCCCAAGACCCAAATCGTCCCATTCGCCTGCTCGCTGACAGGCCGGCCCACAAATAACGTCAATCAATTCAAACCTTCAGAGTACAGTACTTCTTCAAACATATGACTCAATAGAGCCTCATTCAGAAACACCCCCCTCCAGCCCTGACACCCCCTCCCCTCCCCTCCCCTCCTTGGTAACCCGCTCCAGCCCCAACATCCCCCCAACCTCGCTAATCCTTCCAGCCCCTGTGCACCTCCCTACCTCAGTAACCCCCTCCAACTCCTACACTCCTCCCTGTTACCCCCTCCATCCCTTGCTATCTCTGTGACCCCTTCCAGCCTCTACAACTCTTCTCTATCTCTGTAACTCCCTTCAGCTCCATCACCTCTCTCTCTCTAACCTCCTCCAGCTCCTACCAATCTCTCATTCAATCCCTACACCCAAGCCCCAATACCCCTCATCTCCATAACCCCCTGCAACTTTATCTATTTTCAGTTATCTCTGATAGATTCTACACCCTCCTATAACTATGGGACAGTCAGTGTACAGATATCCCCCTGAGAGAAAGGGACTGAGAGACACCAGTCAGTGTACAGATATCCCCCTGAAAGGGACTGAGAGACACCGGTCAGTGTACAGATATCCCCCTGAGTGAGAGGGACTGAGAGACACCGGTCAGTGTACAGATATCCCCCTGAGAGAGAGGGACTGAGAGACACCAGTGTACAGATCTCCCCCTGAGAGACAGGGACTGAGAGACACCAGTCAGTGTACAGATATCCCCCTGAGAGAGAGGGACTGAGAGACTCCAGTCAGTGTACAGATCTCCCCCTGAGTGAGAGGGACTGAGAGACACTGGTCAGTGTACAGATATCCCCCTGAGAGAGAGGGACTGAGAGACACCAGTGTACAGATCTCCCCCTGAGAGAGAGGGACTGAGAGACACCAGTCAGTGTACAGATCTCCCCCTGAGAGAGAGGGACTGAGAGACACCAGTCAGTGTACAAATATCCATGAGAGAGAGGGACTGAGGGTTGCTGAATATCTTCATTTCACCCTGAAGGTGAGGGGCTGAGAGGTGTGACCAGTATGCAGATCTGACTAAGCACAGAGGATGGGAAGCCAAGTGTAGGAGATGTGTGGGGCTGGGCGAGAGTGATGGTCTGGAGGAATTTGGGGATTGAGAGCAGTTGAATGAGCAAGAACAGTGAAAGTTATGGCTGGGAAAGGATGGGGCAAGAGCGAGCGCAGGATACATGTAGGAGAGGGCGGATAGAAAGCAGGTAAAGAGAATTGTGGTTGAGGGGAGTGGGACATTTGAGCAAGTGAAAGTGGAGCATAGCAGAGATGTGGCTGCAGTTACCAGCTTCTAGATATTTAGGATATTTAACTCCTGGAAGAGAAGTCAAAATGCTAAAGGAGATGATTCAAAAGAAATTGTTTTGGAGAATAAAGAAATGGCAGGGAAAATAAATATTCTGAGGGGGCCTAAAGCAATAATGGAAGCAGATTCAATGGACACAGAAGGTGATTGGAATCTGGGACCCACTGCCTGGGGATATGTGGAAGCAGAGACTCTCAGAACATTCAAAAAGTATCAGACAAGCACTTGGATCACCAAGGCATTGAAGAAAAGGTGCTGATAAATGAATTAGTACAGATGAGTACGATGGTTGGCATGGACATTGTGGGCTGAAAGGCCTGCTTCTGTTCTATATGACCGATTATCATTCACAGAAGACACAGAAAAATTCCCAGAACTAGTGGCGGACTACAACCAACTTCTGCTTCTATTTCTTAAGGTTTGCAGAGAGATCTATGTTTTGAGACAGTTCATAAGGCAGAGGAAGTACACAGGTAGGTACTGCAACTGAATTAGAAGTCGTGGCACATTTGCCTTTATTACAATGGGTTGGAAAACAAACATATCTGGCTGGAATTGTACGGGGCTGGGTGAGGTCTTAATCAGTTGCAGGCAGCAGATTTGGTCTCGGCACTTTAGGAAGTGCTGTGATTGACCTGTCTAACCCACCTATGTTTTTCTACATAGGATTCAGAGCGTGACCACAGAGACAGCACCACAAAACAACAAGAGCCTTGTACTCAAAGGACACTCAGAGCTAACACCTGCTTCCACACAACCTGCATGGTACTAATATTTACTAACTGACTCGCTCATAAGTTCACACACAAATATATAGGCACATATGCATAAATAAATATGCACACAAATAAAGAAATACTGCTAATGCAGGCACACACACAAATAAAAAAGACACACATACCCACACACAGGCAAATGCAAAACACAAACAAATGCACGCACACGATGAAGACACATATAAATAGACATATACACAAAAATTAGACACAAATTGAAATAAGTAACACAAACACACAGATAAATATGAAGCACACACAATAACCAGACACAGAAACAATGAAAAACACATACAGTTAAACAGACACACAAGTACAGGCAAACACACGCAGGCACAAATAAACAGACGGGAAAACATTAAGCACACACAAATAGACCCCCCCCACGCACACAAGAGACCCGTGCACACAGACACATGCACACAATAGTCACGCACAGACACATCCTGCACACACAAGATGCATGTTGGCACCCCGCGCACACACAAAGACACCCCTCCACATGCATGCATACACGAGACACACCCATACATATATACAACATGCAAACACACAATAGACAGACACACAAGCACTCTTCTCTCTCACACAACACAAAACCACTGTCCTCTCTCGCTGACTGGGTTCTAATGGAATAATGGAGGGTAGAAGGTCGAGGGAGAGAGGTGTGGTCAGAACCCATGTGTTTGGATGTAACTTAGTGGATACATTTCTCATATCCACAGCCAATTTCAGCCACCATTTACTCCATTCAGTCAGCAGAGGGAAATCTTCGAAAGCATCAGTCCAAAAACCAGGAGGAGAGGAGACGGAACTGTCTGCGATGAAGAGCCTGTGGAGGAAACAGATGTTCTTCAATGATGAAGCGAGTAAATGAAGGAAGCTGGCACAGGGCACATGTAAAGAAGAGTGGGCAGATAGGACACTGTGAGGGAACCAGATAGGGAAATCAGAGGAGAATGAGTGGAGGGTATAAGGGAGCAGATCGGATGGGGAAGGGAGTAGGGAGTAGGTGATAGGATTGGGGTGGTGGGGAGAGAAGTAGCAGAGGTAACAATGGGTACAGATGTTTGAAAGGGGGGTGGGGAGAGGCGAGGTGTTGGGGCAGGGGAAGGAGACCTTGAAAAGAAGCTGGGGAAGGGAAGCGAGGGGAAAGTGAGGGAGTGGAGAGGGAGCGGAGGAAGAGGGAGAATCCGCTCCAATCCAATCCAATCCTTTCCTTCCCCATCCCCTGCCCTCCCACTACTTTCCTTATGGATTGGATTGGAGCGGAAAGGGAGAGAAAAGGGAGGGGAACATTTTGGTAGGAGTGAGAATGGGTGGCAGTGGAGAGAAAGTTGTTGGGGCTGGAATGGAGAAGGGAGGGGATGGCTTCCAGCTGCAGATAAAGTGTGGACATTGTGACAAAGGTGGGAATACTCCAGCCAGCTCCTGCCCTTTGGAGTGGGGGGGCGGCGGGGGGAGAATAGGGAGGTGGGACCAGGGTGCCTGATTACTCACCGTGGACCTCCAGGTGGATGTTGTAGTTAAGCTCGCTTTTATCAGTGAAAATCGCCACCAACCGGTAATTGCCAGCATCGGATTCGCCGATGGAATGGATAACGAGTGTACCGTTCTGGAAGATTGCTGCTCGCCCGACATATCTGCCCAGGCAGATTGAAGGCCAGGTGTCGTACCAGGTGCACACAATCTTTGGGTACCCCTCACCTATACGATAGGTCCACTCAACAAATTTGACCGACTTGTTCAATAGTACGGGGAATGTGACTGTGGAGCCCAAAGCCGAAGTAATGCTGGCTGTCATTTCCTTCTGACCCAGAGTCCAGCCTACACAGAGAGGGGGGAAAACAACAGGTGGGCAGTGGAAAATAGAGTGAGGGGGGAAGGGCAGGGTAGGGTGGGGGGATAGAGAGACGGGAGGGGGGAAGAGGGAGGAAGGAAGAGGGAGTGGGGAAGAGGGAGGAAGGAAGAGGGAGGAAGGAAGAGGGAGGGGAGGGGAGGGGGAGGAAGGACGAGGGAGGGGAGGGGGAGGAAGGAAGAGGGAGGGGAGGGGGAGGAAGGAAGAGGGAGGGGAGGGGGAGGAAGGAAGAGGGAGGGGAGGGGGAGGAAGGAAGAGGGAGGGGAGGGGGAGGAAGGAAGAGGGAGGGGAGGGGGAGGAAGGAAGAGGGAGGGGAGGGGGAGGAAGGAAGAGGGAGGGGAGGGGGAGGAAGGAAGAGGGAGGGGAGGGGGAGGAAGGAAGAGGGAGGGGAGGGGGAGGAAGGAAGAGGGAGGGGAGGGGGAGGAAGGAAGAGGGAGGGGAGGGGGAGGAAGGAAGAGGGAGGGGAGGGGGAGGAAGGAAGAGGGAGGGGAGGAATGAAGAGGGAGGTGAGTGGGGAGGTGAAGAGGGAGGGGAGGGGGGAGGGGAAGAGGTAGGGGAGGGGGGAGGGGAAGAGGGAGGGGAGGGGGGAGGGGAAGAGGGAGGGGAGGGGGAAGGGGAAGGAGGGGGAGGGAGGAGGGGGGAGGGGAGGGGGAGGGGGGATGGGAGGGAGGAGGGGAGGGGGGATGGGGAGGGGGAGGAGGGGAGGGGGGATGGGGAGGGGGGAGTGGAGGAGGGGGGGAGGGGAGGGGGCGGGGGGATGGGGAGGGGGGAGGAGGGGAGGGGGGGAGGGGGGAGGAGCGGCGGGGGGGGAACAGCTCTCCTTTGAGACACTCCCCGCAGCAACGCTCCCCCACTTCCCCCTCCCCGGCCCGTCACTCGCTCCGCCCCACCCACGGTGCGTTCCCGCCTCACCGCAGCTCAGCGCCATGATGTGAATGAGGGCGGTGCCGGCGGCCATGGCGGGAGTCGCCGCCGCCCGTCTCCGCCCCCGCGCCAGCCGCCCGTTCAAACCTGCCGCGTCAACGGTCCGCGCTCGAGGGCACCGGACCGTAACCCCTGACCCTGACCTCGACTCAGACCCTGACCCCCGACCATCCCCGACCCCGACCTCGACCCCGACCCTGACCCCCGACCATCCCCGACCTCGACCCCGACCATCCCCGACCCTGACCCCCGACCATCCCCGACCCTGACCCCCGACCATCCCTGACCCCGACCATCCCCGACCCTGACCCCCGACCATCCCCGACCTCGACCCCGACCATCCCCGACCCTGACCCCCGACCATCCCCGACCCTGACCCCCGACCATCCCTGACCCCGACCATCCCCGACCCTGACCCCCGACCATCCCCGACCTCGACCCCGACCATCCCCGACCTCGACCCCGACCATCCCCGACCCTGACCCCCGACCATCCCTGACCCTGACCATCCCCGACCCCGACCTCGACCCAGACTCCGACCATCCCGGACCCCGACCATCCCTGACCCTCACCCCCACCATCCCTGACCCCGACCGACCCCGACCATCCCAGACCCCAACCATCCCTGACCCAGACCCTGACCCCCGACCATCCCCTGACCACCGACCATCCCTGACCCTGACCATCCCCGAACCTGACCCCGACCCCCCAACACCCTGACCCCGACCATCCCAGACCCCGACCTCGACCATCCCAGACCCTGACCCCGACCACACCTCTGGCCATGACTGCATCCCTCATCATAACCCTAAACCCCAACTGTCTCCAGACCCTGACCACACCAGAATGTCACCCCAGATCCTGTCCACGTCCTATCGTAACCCTTGACCTGATCTTCCCGACATGACCGCACCCCTAACCATAACTGTAAACCTCAACTGTCTCCAGACCCTGATCACTTCTGAATGTAACCCCTGACCCTGACCTTCCCACCAGACCACACCCTCAACCCAGGACCGATCCGGTTCTCCACCCCACACCCTGGACCATTCCCCACATGGAGACCTCCCAACAAACTCCAACCCTGACCTGGATCCTCCACACCTAAAGCCCAACCTCCACAGAGACTCTAAACCGACTTTCCCCCTCGCCAAACCCCAGGGTCCGGTGCTGAGTGGAGAAGGACAGCACACTGTGCGCACCACTGCCCTTCCCCAGATGTCCTCACCCACCAGCCTGGGCCTTCCCATCATTTCCAAACAACACCTCTCTGGCAGAGACCACGCAGCAGCAACAATGGAGACAAGAACTTGCTTTTTTAATCAAGTGGTAGCATATTTAGTGGCAGATACCCAACCAGAAATTACATGGCCCCCCTTTCCCTCATCCTAAGGCACCTAGCCCATTTGATGCCAGCAGCATTCCAACCTGTTGCTGTGCCTGATCCTACCTGGCCCTCTGACACCTCTGCAGACTCACCCCACACTGACTTCAGCCCAGCCTCTACCCCCACCAATCTCAAAGCTCCAGACTGTCAAACCTTCTGCAGTGCCAAGTCACGATCACCATGCTTGCCTTGATCACACCAGCACTAAAATGGACCCATACACACATTGTCTGTGGGCTCAGTCTCATTTCTGTAACCCATACCTAGACCTGTCCCTGTCTGTAAACCCCCATCCACACCTACACTGTTGAATCTCTGAAATCCCCTTCAGCCCCTACACTCCTCCCCATGCCCTGTAACCCCCTCCATCCCCTGCACCCTCCCTTTCTTTGTAACTCCCTCCAGCCCTTGCACCTGTCCCTATCTCTGAAATCCATTCCAGCCCCTGCAGCCTCCCTATGCTGTGACTCCCTCCATCCCTACATCCCCTACCTATCACTGTCAACCCCCCAGCCCCTGCCCATCCCTGTAACCCCTCCAGCCCCTACATCCCTCCCTATCTTAGTGACATCCCTCCAACCCTGAGTCACTGACTTCCACTCTACCCATCACCAGACACCCTTGCCATTTCTGGACCCTGGTCCTATCACAACAGGAAGCAAAGCCTCAGTCATCACAGGAAGCAGCCAGAACAGCAGCCCAAGGGCCGCAGCTGCATCCCAGTGAAGGATCTGCTCTGCCAGTGAAACAAACAAATTAGCATCAACCCCGATTAACAAGTGAAGCTCTCTCTACACTGTCCCATCACACACTCCCAGGGCACGGGTCAGACACAGAGTGAAGTTCCCTCTACACTGTCCCATCACACACTCCCGGGGCACGGGTCAGACGCAGGGTGAAGCTCCCTCTACACTGTCCCATCACACACTCCCGGGGCACGGGTCAGACGCAGGGTGAAGCTCCCTCTACACTGTCCCATCACACACTCCCGGGGCACGGGTCAGACGCAGGGTGAAGCTCCCTCTACACTGTCCCGTCACACACTCCCAGGGCACAGGTTACATCCAGAATTAAGGTCTGGTATGCTGCAAGGGGGTGACAGGCAGTGGTGAGGTGGGGGAAGAAAGTGCCTGAGAGATACAGTGATGGGGAGAGGAGAGATTTCAGTGGAGATGTGTAAGGAAAGAGTTAAATTAGCCAAAAGTCATTTCTGGTTCCTCCTTAGTATGTGCGGTAGTGTGCAACACAAAATGGTGTCAGCTCGGACTGTGGGAATGTTTTGAGAATTTATGGGAATACAGATGCACATCCTTGAGATTAGATACTGGTGAAGGATCTTTTCTACTTTACAGACCTGTTGTCTCTGTTTCTAAATTGGGTGTTTAGGCTGAAGGTCACGAGGGATAAGAAGGTACAGGTGGGTACCACTAACGAATGGAAAAGCACTGGAGTAAAAGTTATGAGGGGTATAAAAGGGGGCAGCTTCTTTGTGCAAATCGGGACCTTCCCTCAGGCTGGGCCACGAGCAGTGCTAAGACACAGACAGAAGGCTGCATGAAAGGCGGTCGGACACCCGAGGTTCCCTCCGGCATTATATACATCAATGCATTGATTGGTTGAGAAGTATTATTTTGCTTCCTTCTGTATTTTAAGTACTTTTTGTCTTTCTGTATTTTATTCTTCAAATAACTCTAATAAAGTCGTTTCTATAACCTTTAACACGTGTACAGTTCCTCCTTTGTTTGCGAATACCTCTTGCTGGAACAAGGAACAAATCTTAAAATATTTCCGTTACAAGATGGGTGGCCAGGAAATGAAGGGGAGAGGGGCAGCGGGGAAGGGCTGGGAGTGCAGTAGAGAGATGGAGTTATGGGGAAAGGAAATGTGGCAAAGGAGAGGGAGAGGGGCTGTGGAGAGATGTGAACGGGGCTGCGGGGCGAGACCAGCTACAGGAGGGTTTGGGGGGTGCTGCAGGGGGAGGAGGGGCTGCGGTGTGGGGGGAGGAAGGGGAGGGTCTGCAGGGGGGAAGGGCTGTGGGGGAGGGGCTGGGGAGGAGGGAGGGAGGGAGGGGGCTGCAGGTGGGGGTGGAGAGGGGCTTGTGGAGCGAGTAGAGGAGGGGCTATGGGCAAGTGTGGGCAGTACTGACTCACTGACAACCTGGAGGTGGACCTCCCTGGACATCTCATTACTGGGTGTCAGTTGGTAGATGAGTTTGTACCAGCCGGTGTCAGCCTTGCGGATGTTGAGGGTACCATTGCCCTTCAGCTGTGCCCGGTCCTGGAAAGCCCCCAGAACTCTCTGGGGCCATTGAGATGCCAGGTGCACACCACGATGGGTCGATCCACCTGCAACTTCTGGAACGACCACTCTGCCATTGTCTTCTCCTTTCTATTATGAAACAAATTTTGGTTCCAATTCGGCCTGAACTCTAACTCTCTGGACCAGTTTCACACATGGAACTTGTCAACAATCCATACCGAAGTTCATGTAATTAAGTGCACGACTCTCATCAACACATTTTGTCATCATTTCCAAAAATTCAATCAAATTGGTCAGACAGGATCTTGCCCTAACAAAGCCATGCTATATTTGACTAATCTCTGCTTTTCCAACTGTCCCTCAAGAATTTTTTTCCAAAAAACACCTCGTCAGATCCTAGGAATTTGTTCACCTTTAAGCCCGTTAAAACATTCAATACCTCAGTTTGTGTAACATTCTAAATTTCCACCATTCCGTCACTGAATTTTACAACTACAATATCTTTCTCCTCAGTGAATACAGATAAGAAGTATTTATTTAAGACCTCTCCTATATCCTCTGGTTCCATGGATAGATTGTCACTTTGGTCCCTTACGGGCCCTACCCTTTTCCTGGTTACTCTCTTGCTATTATACCTTGAATGACTCCCACTCATTGGATGTAGACTTTCCTGCAAGTAGCTGCTCCCACTTTACTTTGGTCGGGTGCTATCTTATGATATCGAAATGAGCCTTACCCAATCAGGGGCCTGAGCTATCTTTGTCCTCCTCCAATAACTACCTTGAAACTTGCAACTCAGTGCTGCCCTTCTCTAGTAGGATCGTCTACGTACTGGTTCGCAACTCTACTGGACACACTCGGAAAAACTCCATCCTCTGTACATCTTTCACACTCAGGTAATCCCAGTTAATATTGGGGAAGTTGAAATTCCCTACTATTATAACTCTATTGCATCTCTTTGTACATAAAAACATAGAAAACCTACAGCACATACAGGTCCTTCGGCCCACAAAGTTGTGCCGAACATGTCCCTACCTTAGAAATTACTAGGCTTACCCATAGCCCTCTTATTTTTCTAAGCTCCGTGTACCTATCTAAAAGTCTCTAAAAAGACCCTATCGTATCCGCCTCCACCACCGTTGCCGGCAGCCCATTCCACACACTCACCACTCTCTGAGTAAAAAACTTACCCCTGACATCTCCTCTGTACCCACTCCCCAGCACCTTAAACCTGTGTCCTCTTGTGGCAACCATTTCAGCCCTGGGAAAAGGCCTCTGACGATCCACACGATCAATGCCCCTCATCATCTTCTACACCTCTATCAGGTCCCTCCTCATCCTCCGTCGCTCCAAGGTCAAGTTCACTCAACCCGTTTTCATAAGGCATGCTCCCCTATCCAGGCAACAGCCTTGTAAATCTCCTCTGCACCCTCTCTATGGCTTCCACATCCTTCCTGTAGTGAGGCGACCAGAACTGAACACAATACTCCAAGTGGGGTCTGACCAGGGTCCTATATATCTGCAACAATACCTCTTGGCTCCTAAATTCAATTCCTACATATCTGTTCCCGCTGACTGTTAGGAGGCCTGTAGTATACTTTTTGTCTGTGTGCTCTACCCATATGACCTCATTTGAAGAGTCTTCTAAGATATCCATTATTTTTCCTTCTATATTTGACCATCCCATCCACCCCCCAACCCAAAAAAAAACACATCTATTCTGTGTCCCATTCCCCTGCCAGATTAGTTTAAGGAAATGGGAGCAGGAACCAACTGGCTGTTAAACCTACTCCTCTATTCATCTAGCTGAGTACCTTTGTCCTGCACCATACCTGAATGCTTTGATTTCCTTCAGGCCCAGAAATTCATCGATCTTTTAAATGAAGCCAATAACTGAACCTCCATTTGAGTACAGAATTCACCACTGTCTGAGTGAAAATATTTCAGAAATCAGAATCAGATTTATTATCACTGACATATGCTGCTTTGCGGCAGCAGTACAGTGCAAGACATAAAAATTACCATAAGTTACAAAAATAAATAAATAGTGCAAAAGAGGAATAACGAGGTAGTGTTCGTGGGTTCACAGACCGTTCAGAAATCTGATGGCAGAGGGAAAGAAGCTGTTCCTGAAATGTTGAGTGTGGGTCTTTAGGCTCCTGTACCTCCTCCCTGATGGTAGTAACGTGAAGAGGACATGTCCTGGGTAGTGAGGTCCTTCATGATGGATGCCGCCAGGTGAGAAAGCATTCATGGAACGAGAAACAGAGTCAGTGTTTCTGGTCGAAGATCATTCGTCAGAACTAAAACATGAACTCCATTTCTCTTTCTATAGATGCTGCCTGACCTGCTAGGCATATCCATCATTCCGTTTCTATGTTTTATTATGGTCACTCTTTCTGAAGAATCCCAGTGCAGCAAGGTTATTACTTAATCGTTTCTCATTGTACAGTGCTAGATCTAAAAATAGTCTATTCCTCAGCATACTAATCTAAAAATCCATCTCTTGAGACATTTCATGACATCTTAGTCCGTGATAATACATCCGATTCTGATTGCAAGAATTTGTCCTCAAACTCTTGCTGGTACTAATTTTATTTTCCCAGTCTATACATGGATGAAAATCCCCTGGGATTACTATATCATATAAAAACTTAAAACATGAGCAGGACAGTCCACACCCTTTGAGTCTGCTCCACCATTCATAACATCAGAGCTGATCTTCAACCTCAGGGCCTGTTCTGGCAATATCGCAACAGCTGTTGATCCCCTTAATGTATAGAAATCTATCCATCTCTGTTCTGAAGAAACTAAATGGCTGAGTCCCTGACAGACAGAAGGCATGGGGAAGGAGTGTCAGTCGACCAATGGGAAAGATAGATTGAAGGCGAAGATGCAAAAGGAGAGAGTGGGGGTGCGGTGAGAGGAAAAAAAAGTCAGTAGCCAGAGGGAGCAAGAGAAAATGTAATAGAGACAAGGAGAGTAGCTGGCAGCAGGAAAGAGAAAGTGGGAGTGAGGAAGGAAAAAAGAAAGAGACAGGCAGTGGGATAACAGAGGGAGAGAGAGAGAGAGAGAGAGAGCAGAGAGGAAGAGGGAGGGAAGGAAAGGTACGGGCAAGTAGAGAGGCTGGTGGAGAAAGACAGATGACAGTCAATGTTCAGACATCCCACCAGAAGAGGTACTGAGCGGGGACGAGGGGAGAGGTTACATGATAAGGGTATGTAAAGTTATGAGAGGCATAGATGTGGTAGTTTGCCAGTGTCTGTCTCTCATGGTAGGTGTTGGCTTAAGGGGAGAGTGACCATGTTTAAAGCGGATAAGAGGAGTAAATTTTTCACCCAAGGGGTATTTTTTATGTGGAGGAAATGGTGGAGGCAGGAACAGTAACAACACTTAAGAGGCACCTAGACATGTACTTGAATGAGGAGGGCCTAGAGGGACATGGAATTAATGCAGGCATGGGAGTAGAAATAACTCGGCATTATGGTCAGTATGGTTGCAGTGGGCCGGAGGGCTAGTTTCTGTGCTGTACAACTCCATGACTCATGACTTCATGTTGCTAGCAAGGATACAAAGATCTTTGTCAAGGCCCCAGCAATCTCCTGTCTTGCCATTTTCAATAATCTGGGATATATTCCAGCAGTCCCTACGAATGTATCATTCAAGGACCTTCCCCTCCTTGGACTCTGTCTTTACCTCTCCTTGTCTTGGTGAAGCAGCCTCACCCACCCAGGACATTCTCTCTTCTCTCCTCTTCCATCGGGTAGAAGATACAGGAGCCTGAGGGCACGTATCACCTCACACCCCACCCCTACCATGACCAACAAACCCCACCCCAGGCCACACCCCAACCAGGCCGCGCCCCTCACATCCCAACCAGGCTGCGCCCCTCAAACCCCAGGCCACGCCCCTCACACCCCACCCCAGGCCACTCCCCAGACCCCAGGCCACGCCCCTCAGACCCCACCCCAGGCCACTCCCCAGACCCCAGGCCACACCCCTCAGACCCCAGGCCACGCCCCTCACACCCCACCCGCCGGGCCACGCCCCTCAGACCCCACCCCAGACAACGCCCCTCAGACCCCACCCCAGGCCACGCCCCTCAGACCCCAGGCTATGCCCCTCAGACCCCCACCCCCCAGGCCACGCCCCTCAGACCCCGGCCGCCCCTCAGACCCCACCCCCAGGCCACGCCCCTCAGACCCCAGGCTATGCCCCTCAGACCCCACCCCAGGCCACGCCCCTCAGACCCCGGCCAAGCCCCTCAGACCCCACCCCCAGGCCACGACCCTCAGACCCCAGGCCACGCCCCTCACAACCCACCCTCTCCAGGTCGCGCCCCTCATCGCAGTTATTGCCTAATGCCTCTGCTCCGCGCCCCTGATTCACCCCGGCACCTCCCAGGCCGTGCCTTCCCGCCACTACCCCTCCCTCACTACCTCCCTCCCTCACTACGAGCCGAATCAGCACCGACATCGTCATCACCGTGGGCCCGCCACAGGGTCACTGTCACCCCGGCAACCGGCGGCAGCCAATCAGGCACCTCACGCTCCGGCCGTCTCGGCGAAACAGCACGTGACCCGGGCAAGGAACAGCCAATCAGAGCGCGAACTAAAGCGGCTGGTCAGAGCCTGGTCGTTCAGGACCCAATCAGAGAGTGACCAATCTCATAGCGACCAATCAGAGCGCTGGCCAGACCAGCCAACGATCACGTGTGTTGAGGTGGCCGTTCAGCCCCTCACCCCGTTGCAACCATTTTTTAAGAGAGTAAATTTTGACGCTGATCCCGACCCCAGCTGGGACCTTGACCGGCTCCTGACGCAGGCACCTCCACTCGACCAGACACCGCCCTTCAACCTTGCCTGGGCAGCACCTTGGTCTGGTGCCCGCACCACCTCGGCACCCAGATCTGCGCCCAGGCCGCGCTTCTCACCGCAGACCCCGCCCACCGATGACCCCTCCGCAGACCCCGCCCACCGATGACCGCGCCACCTGCAGACCCCACCCACCGATGGCCGAGCCCCCTGCAGACCCCGCCCACCGATGGTCGCTCCCCCTCCGCAGACCCCGCCCACCAATGACCGCGCCCCCTGCAGACCCCGCCCACCGATGGCCGAGCCCCCTGCAGACCCCGCCCACTGATGACCCCGCCCCTGCCGTGCCTCGCGCCCGGGCTGTAACGGGCGATTCGAACACTGGGCGACGGCGGCCAATCAGAGTGCGCAGCGGGCCCGCGCGGATGGTGCCGACCATTGGTCAGTTAACGGTCGCGGCAGAGGCGGGAGTGGGAGTGGGAGATCCTCACCCCAGGCTCGGACCATTACCTCTGGCCCCAGAGGACAAGACCCCTCCACCCCAGTGCTAATCCTTCACCCCCTCCCTGATCCCAGCTCCTTGACTTCGGCCAGCCCCAAGAGTTGACCTAACTGACCCCTGACCCCTCAGACTTGAGCCCAAAACCCTGATTCCAGCCCCATCATCCTGACCCCAGGACTTGGACTCCAAGGCGCCGACCCCAATGCTCTGACCCCTTGCCCCTGGTGCTAACTCTGAACGCTGAACCCATGACTGGCTCCAGAACCAACCCCAGATCCTGACGCCCAGGTCAACCCCAACATCCTGACCACGGTCCTGAGAGACTGACCCATGACTTAGGCACTGACCCCAGCCCGTGAATCCCAGGTCCTGTCCCATACGACGCACTAACCCCCTACACTCTGACTATTCCAGATTCCACCCCACAACCTCCTCAACACCCTGACTTCCCACTGGGACCCTGATCATTTTAATCCCATACCCTTCTGGACCCTCAATGTCCCTGAGCACTCCAACTCTGAGACCACAAGACCTTGACTCCTTCTGACTGATGTTTCTGGACCTGATTGACCCTGACCTCAAATGCTAACACCCCCAGACCTTGACCCTTACACCTTCCCCCACAGACCCTGAGCCCCAACATTCTGCCCCAACTTCATTGTTTAGACCAGTGTATTGGGGTTGTGCAGGGGGTGGGGTGAGGTCTGGGTGTAGGGGAGGACTAGAGAAGTGATCTAGGTGCCAGGGAGAGGTGGTGTTGGGTCTGGATCTCGGGTAGTGTCTGTGCCATTGTCCCTCTCGGGCTGTGGCCACCTCTTCTGCACGCTTCTTTCTCCAACCCGGTGCCTCAGCACTCCTATCATTCCAAGGGACTGCTCACCGACATGGCTCCAGGGAGAGAGGAAGCCTCCCCAAGCCCTCCACCAGATCCGCTGGTTCCTGGAGGAATATTGACATCAGGTGTCTGCTGGATGACTTTCTCCTTGTCAAATCTGAGTTTTATTGCAAGTGAGTCTTTTGTGTTTCAATTCTCCTTTATTTCCACATTCGTGACAATCCTGGACCCGCACTCCCAATGCCGGGACAGGTAGAGAGTAAAGATCACTTGGTGCTGTCCTCTTGCACGCTTCCAGGGCATGGGCTAGAACAAAAGAAAATAGCAGAAGTAGGTAACCTAGCATCTGTACTCTACCTGTTTGAAATTAAGTTCCATTTAGATAATAGCCTCTCCTTGGATTTTTCTTACCAAAGTGCATGACCTTGCACTTTCCCACATTAAATTCCACTTGACAAGATCCCCAAACCGACCCCAACCCCACTCAGTCAACCTATCTATATTCAGTTGCGGAACCCTAATATCCTTGATGCAACATGTCCTCCCACCTATTTAAGTGTTATTGGCAAACTTGGATGCCTTACACTCTGCTGCCTCCTACAGATTATTCATATAAACAGTAAATAATTAAGGGCCAAGAACTTATCTCTGGAGCGATCCACTGGTTACATCCTTCTACCCTAAAAAAGACCCATTTATCCCAACTCCCTGTCCTTTAGGCAGTAACCAATCTTAAATCCATGCTAACGCACTTCACCCTCTTGTGCAACAACCTTTTACACATCTTGTCAAATGCTATTTGAAAGTCCACAAACTCTGCAGCTGCAGCTCCTGCTCTACCAACTTTGCTTGTTACATCCATGAAGAACTCTAGTGAATTGGTCAAACATGATTTACTTTTAATGAAACCCTGTTGAGTTGGTTTGATTACATTTAGCTTTACGTAATGGCTAGCTATCTTTTCCTTAATTATAGACTCTAACATCTTGCCAAGAAATAGATGTTAAGCTGACTGGCACATAGTTTATGATTTTTGTCTCCCTCCCTTCTTGAATAATGGAGTCACAGTTGCAGTTTTCCAATATGCTGATACCCTCCCGAGTTCAGTGAGTTTTGAAACTTGCCTTCTTTCCTCCTCCATGTTGGACAGCACTTGGAAGAATTACTGAGAGCAGCAAATCACACAATGTTCTCCGGGTGGGGACTTCACCAGGAGTGGGTGGGATCCTGAAGGGCAGAGCAGCTGGACTGGGTCTGTGGCAGGGAGTGAGTGAACCAACACCAGGGATAAACCTACCTGACCTGGTCCTCCCCAGTCTATCTGTGGCAGGTACATCTGCCCCTGACACCACTGGTAGGGGTGACCACTGCACCGTCCTTGAGGAGACAGAGTCCAGTCTTCACACTGACGACTCCCTCCATCGTGTTGTGTGACACTACAGTCGTGCTCAGAACAGGTCTGGCAGCTGAAAACTGGGTGTCCACGAGGGTCTGTGAACCATCAGCGACAGCAGAAATGTCCACCACACAGTCTGTGACCTCCTGGCCTGACACATCTCTCACTTCACCACTACTGTCACCCAGGGGATAAACCCTGGTTCACCGAGGAGTGCAGAAGGGCAGGCTGGGAACTGCACCAGGTGGACCCAACATTGAAGAGGTCCCGGCCTGGTGAAGCTGTAACAAACTGTGAGCCCAACAGCAAAACCATCTGTAGTGGACAGAGCTGAGGGATCTCACAACCCACGGATCAGATCGAAGCTCTACAGTCCCCCCACATCTGGTCATGGATGGATGGTTGTGGACAGTTCAACAGCTCATGAGAGGAGGAGGCTCCAAGAACATCCCCACCCTCAGTGACGGTGGGACCCTGCATGTGAGTGGATGATCTCCCCCGGCTTCCCCCTGAGATCCCACCGACACATAAACCTGTCTCCAGACAATTCAGTTCACACCAAGTGATATCGGGAAACAGCTGAGAGCACTGGATACAGCAATGGCTCTGGGACCAGACGACACCCCAGCTGTGATATTGATGACCTGTGCTCCTGAATTGGCTGCATCTGTGGCCAAACTGTTCCAGTACAGGTACAACAATGTGCCCAGCCATGTCCTGTTCACAGAAAGCAGGACAAGCTGATTATTGCCCAATCAGTCGATGATCAAGGAAGCTGTTGGCAACAGTGCTATCAGGCAGCAGTTACCTAGGGATTTGTAATAAAAGCTGAGCTTCCATTGATGCTCATGTCCTAAAAAATCGATAAAAGAAAAAGTACATTGGTTTTGGTGAGGAGGAGATGCCTTGCCAACAAGGGGTTTTGCCTGCATTACAGGCTTCCCCAAGGTGCAGGCTGCCAGCCAGCACAACCATGTGGCCATATGGGTGTCCCTGAAAACTCTGATCTCTCCTTGAGAGACGGCTTACCATCAGTGACTGCATTTGGTGCAGAGAGTGCAATATGACCATGTTGCTCAGAGACCTCCATCACTAAGTGGCATCTTGTGTTTCCTTTAAACTCAATGTCTCAAGAGTCCAAGTGACTATGTCAAGGGACCTGAACTTGCTGACAGGAAAGGGACTTTGTTGACTTTCACAATGGCATGAGTCCTGCATGCTGCTCCACAGATGATGTAATAATATCTTTTCCTCTCCACCTCTTTGCATTAAATGATAATTGTTGACCAGTGGTAAAAACTTTTCGGACGTTTGAGTAGCCATGTGGTGACTCAGCTCCTGGAGAACAGTAAGCTGCTGACGGGTTACAGCTTAGCTACCCCTGGATAACTGCAGCAGGCTGCAAATGTGGGATCTGACAGCTCTTGACAACAATCCCATGTGGCAGAGACTAGTGTGAAGCTCCACAGAGGCAAAAGGACAACCAATCAATGGGCTCTGCATGTTTATTGGTTTGTTATTGTCACATGTACTGAGGTACAGTTTCACTGTAAAACTGGTCTTGCAACCGTTCATACAGATCAAATCATTGCATCAGTGCATTGGGGTAGTACAAGGTAAAGCAACAACAGAATGCAGAATAACCGTGAGAGAGAGAGAGAGAGAGAGAGAGAGAGAGAGAGAGATGTGCCGAGAGACCATGTGAGAGAGAGATAAATGGAGACCATGAGAGAGGAGGAGAGAGAGAGACGGAACTGTGAGAGGGAGAGAGAGACACGCGCACAGACCATGTGAGAGGGAGATAATGTGCACACAGACCATGTGTCTGTGTGAGAGAGATAGAGACAGACCTTGAGAGAGAGGAAGAGACAGATACCGATAGATAGAGCGTGAAAGGACAAGAGAAAGTGAGGAAGAATGCAACAGACTGCAAAGATAAGGGAGACAGAAGAGAAGGGAGATAGAAACTGAAACATAACAGACAAGGCTGAGCGAGACAAAGGCTGAGAAGAGAGAAGGAAAGAAACCGAGAACATTAAACAGAGACCAAGGGAGATAGAGATGGCATGAGAGATGCATGCAGAGGCTGAGTGACAGAGTCATAGAATGATGCAGTATGGAAACAGACCCTTCAGCCCATCTTGTCCATGCCAACTGTGTTTCCTAGCGAGCTAGTCCCATCTGCCTGCATTAGGCCCATAGCCCCCTGAACCTCTCCTGTCCATTTACTTATCTAAGTGAATTTTAAATGTTGTTAATGCGCCTGCCTCAACCACTATTTCTGGTAGCTCATTCCAATTATGCACCACCCTTTACGTGAAGGAACTGCCCCTGATGTCCCTTTTAAATCTCTCACCTCTGACCTTAAACCTGTGCCCTCTTGATTTTAACACCCCCTGCTTGGGAAAAACACTATGCGCTTTCACCCTGTCTATGCCCCTCATGATCTTATATACCTCTATCAGGTCATCCGTCAATCTCCTACATTCCAGGGAATAAAATCTCAGAATATGCAACTTGTGCTTGTAACTCAGGCCCCCAAGCGCAGGCAACATCCTGGTAAATCTTTTCTGCACTCTTTCTAGTTTAATAACATCTTTTCTATAACAGGGTTACCAAAACTACACAATACTCCCAAGTGTGGCCTCACCAACGTCTTATATAACTGCAACATAACTTCCCAACTTCTATACTCAGTGCCCTGACTGATGCAGGCCAGCGTGCCAAATGTCTTTTTCATCACCCTATCTACCAGTGGCACCACTTTCAGCGAACAATGCCCTTGCACACCTAGGTCCCTCTGTTCCATTGCACTCCCCAGGGCACTTCCGTCCATTGTACAAGTCCTACCCTGGTTTAATCTCCCAAAATGAAGTGCCTCACATTTATCTGGATTGAAAACTATTTACCAATCCTCAACCCACAAACCTAGCTGATCAAGATCCCTCTAATTTTTCATAACCTTCTACACTTTCTACAACATCACCTATTTTTGTATTATCCACAAACTTACTAACCATACTTTGTATATTCAGATCCAAATCTTTCATATAAATCACAAACAACCAAGGCCCCAGCACTGACCCCTGTGGCGCACCACTGGATGCAGGCATCCATTCCGAGAAACAACCTTCAGCCATCACCCTAACACTGTCAATTATGAATCAATCTGCTGCCTCCCTCTGGATCCCATGTAATCTAACCTTCCAGACTAGCCTGCCGTGAGGGACCTTTTTGCTGAAGTCCATATAGACGACATCCACTGCCCTACCTTCATCTACCCTTATGGTTATCTCCTCAAAGATCTCCCAAGAAATTTGTCAGATACAACTTCCTACACACAAAGCCGTGCTGACTGTCCCGAATCAGACCCTGTTTCCAAACGTTGGTAGATCCTGTCCTTCAGAATCCCCTCCAGCAATTTACCCACCACCGATGTCAGACTCACCGGTCTGTAGTTTTCTAGCTTGTTTTTGCCACCCTTTTTAAACAGTGGTACATTAGCCACTCTCCAGTCCTCTGGAACCTCACCTGTGGCCAGAGATGAAGTAAAAATCTCTGCAAGGGCCTCGACAATTTCTTCTCTAGTTTCCCACAAGGTCCGAGAATGTACCAGGTCAGGCCCTAGGGATTTAACCACCTTAGTGCACTTTAAGGCCTCCAATACCTCCTCCCTGCTAGAGAGATACCAAGAAAAACAGTCCAAGGTAAAGAGACAACATAAGAGAGAGACAAACAGACTGAGGCAGAGAGTCAAAGACAGACAGGTAGAAGCTGAGACATTAAGAGAGAAAGAGAGATGCAGGCTTGAGAAATGGTATCTGGACATGTAGCAGCCTTCTAGATTTGATATTGAACTCTGCAACTTCAGGTAAGTTGCCTTCTCTAAAACAGAACTGTACTACTTTATCATAGGAGGGGATTTCAACTTTAAATAAACAATCCTAAGTGTGAAGGGCTGAGAAGGGGTGGAACTTCTTCAATCCTTTTTAAGCTAGTGTGCAGATAGTTCTTCTGGATTGGGGCATTACTGCACCTAATCTTTTGAAATGTAACTGGGCATGTGATTGAAGTGTCAATGGGAGAGTATTTTGGAGACAGTGACCAACTCTGAGTTTCAAGGTAGTTGTGGAAAGGGATAAGGATGGTCCATAAATGAAAGTCCTAAATTGGGGAATGGCAGATTTCAATAACATAAGAAAGGACGTGATAAAAGTGGACTGGAAGCAGCTACTTTCAGGTAAGTCTACCTGAATCCAGCGAGTGGGAGTCATTTAAAAATGAAATGACAGTCAGGGCCAAGGTGTTTTCATAAGGGTGCAAGGTGTGAACAGCAAGTCCAAGGAACCCTGGATGTCAACAGATATTGAGGGTCAGATAAAGACAAAATAGAAGCATATGGCAGGTATAGAGAGTTGAACATAGAACAGGACAGGAACAGAGATATGTGAATCTTTCCTGGCCACAGGTGAGATGGCTAATGACTGGAGGACGGGAAATGTACCTTTATTCAAGACAGGCAGCAGGAATAAGCCAGGCAGTTACAGGCCTGTGAGTCCAATGTCAGTGGTAAGGAAGTTGTTTGAAAAAAAATGAGGGACAGGATTAATCTACTTCTGGAAAAGCAGATATTGACCAAAGGTGATCAGCACAGGTTTGTTAAGGGAAGATTCTGTCTGTCTAATTTGAATTTTTCAAAGAGGTAGCAAAGTGCACGTATTAATGTAAAAGATGGTAAGATGAGCAGAGTAATTGGCAGGTGGAATTTAATCCTGGTAAATGTGAGGTGATGAACTTCAGAAGGACTAATAAAGATCAAAACACATTATGAATGGTTGGGCTTGAAGGAGGTTTGAGGAACAGAAGTCTGAGGTCCTTTGAAGGTGGCGATACAGGCAGATAAGGTGCTGATGAAGGCATATGGTATAGTTCATTAACAAGGGCATAAAATATAAGAGCAGGGAAGTTATGGTACAGCTTTATAAAACATCAGGCCACAGCTGGAGTTTTATGTGCAAAGTTGTCAGCATTTCTGTGTTCTCTCCCTTATAAACCTATCAACTGGATGCCTTCATCTGCAGCTCATTCCCCATGGCAGCCCTTTGTCCTATCTAGAGAGAGGGATGAACAGAGACACAATGAGTTAAGATACAGTGAGTGACACAGAGTCTTTAAAGATATGGAGAAATTGATGGGTAGACAGGCAAAGACTGAATGAAAATCAAAAAACTGACGATGCTGGAAACTGAAGAAATCTGAAATAAAAACAGAAAATGTTGGAAGTTCTCAATATGTCAGGCAGCATCTGTGGGGAGAGAAGCAGAGATAATATTTCAGATCTGAAACCATCTGATCTGGGAAAGAGAGAAAACAAGTGAGTTTGCAGTTTCAGAGAAAGTTATGGAGGGATGGGTTGAGTGAAGGAAATGTTTCAGATACTAGTGAGACCAAATGGATTAAATTGGCAATTATAAGCAGATGATACTTCTTAGTGTTGTTTGGCAGGTCTGTGATACATGCACAGCAAAAAAAAGTCATAATGCTGGAGCAAATCATTGGGTCAAGCAGCATGTGAAATGGACAGTCAAAGCCCTTCATCTGGATCATCTTGCTCCAGATTCCATCATCTGCAGTCTCTTGTGTCTACATGAACAGCAAGCCGGACTATACTAATGGATGGAGAAAACATGAGCCAAAATCACCGACAGATGACTGGCAAAAATAGCCAATTATGATAAGAGAGAGAGGGAGAGAAAGAAAGAGTAAGTTACTTGAAGCTTAATTGCAGTAAGTTACTTGGAGTTAATTTGATAAGAAGTCTGGAATGCTGCCTCATACCCAGACAGAAGATGAAGTGTTTATTTCCGAGCTTGCATTGGGCCTTTTTGTAACAGAATAAAAGGTCAGAGTGGGATGGGGAAATAAAGTGACAGGCACCCAGAAGTTTGGGATTACTCATGCGGACTGAATGCTAGTGCCCTGCAAAGTGTTTACCCAATGTAGTGGAGACTACCTTAGGTACACAGAATGCAGTTCACTAGATTGGAAGAAGCGCAAGTGAATTGCTGTTTCACACAGGAGGACTGTTTGGGTCCCTGGATATAGGGAAGGGAAGAGATGAAAGGACGGAAGTGGCAACTTTTGCAGTTGCCTGGAAAGTGTCAAAAGACAGGGAGTGGTTGTTGGGGGTGGTAGAGCAGATCAAGGAATTGGGAAAGAAGTGACCCCTTCGAAACGTTGAAAGGGGAGGGGAATAAGCGTCTGGGTGATGGAATCTTGTTGGAGCTGGTGGAAATTGTGAAGGGTGATCTATTAAATATGAAAGGAGAGAACCAGTGGAATTCTGTACAGAAAGAGAGGAGGTGAGAACAGCAGTGTGGGGCAGCACGGTAGTGTAGCAGTTAGTGTAACGCTATTACAGCGCCAGCACTCGGGGTTCAATTCCTGCCACTGTCTGTAAGAGTTTGTACGTTCTCTTCTCCCCGTGTCTGCGTGTGTTTCCTCCGGGTGCTCCAGTTTCCTCCCACATTCCAAAGACATACGGGTAGGTTAACATGGGTTTAAATAGGCGGCGTGGACTCGTTGGGCTGGAAGGGCCTGTTACCATGCTGTAAATAAGGTTTAAGTTTAAATAGTTGTAATGGAGTCAAAGGCTTTGTCCCGTGCGGAAGCCATGGTTCAGGAAGAAGGAAGATATTTCAGAGGTACCTGTGCAGAAAGTCTCATTGGAGCAAATATGGAGATGGAGGAGTTCGGAGAATGGAATGGAATCCTTACAAGAGGCAGGTTGGGAGCAAGTAAAGTTAAGATCGCTATGAGAGTCTGTGGATTTGTAATAGTTGCTTGTGACTAGCTGAGCACCTGAGATGGTGATGGAGAGATCCAGACAGGAAGGGAAGAGTCTGAGATGGGTATCGTGAAGGTGAGAACAAGGTAGAAATTGGCAACTAAACAGATGAAATGTTCAAGTTCTGTATGAGTGCAAGAAGCAACATCAATACTGAAAAGAGCTGAGGGAGTGGGCCTGAGTAGGACTGAAACAAAGACTGTTGCACATATTGTAAAAATCCCAGTCATGAGGGAATAGAAGACTCATGGGATTAAAGTCATCTAAGTTGCCAGGATCTGATGGCCTCCACCCAAGGGTTTAAAGGCAATAGCTGCAGAGAAAGTGGAATCATTCATAGAGCAATACAGCAGGGATACAGGCCCTTCAGCCCAACCATTCCATGCCGACCATGTTGTCCACCCAGCTAGTCCTAATTTCCTGCGTTCGGCCCATCTCCCTCCAAGCCCACCCCTTCATGTACCTATCCAAGTGTTTCTTAAATGATACTATTGTACATGCTTCAACTGCTTCCACTGGCACTTATTCCATGTCCTCACCATCCTTTGCATGAAAATGTTGTCCCTCGGGTCCATTTTAAATCTTTCCCCACTCACCCTAAATCTGTGCTCCCCAGTTTTGGACTCCCCTACCCTTGAGGAAAAGACCATCCACCTTATCCATGCCTCTCATAATTTTAAACACTTCTATAAGGTTGTGCCACATTCTCCTATGTTCCAAGGAATAAAGACCTAGCCTGCCCAACCCCTGCCTACAACTTGGGCCCTCTAGTTCTGGCAACATCCTCATAAATCTTTGCTGCACTCTTTCTAGTTTAATCATGCCTTTCCGATAACAGGGTGACCAAAACTGTACACAGTACTCCAAGTGCGGACTAACCAACGACTTGTACAGCTGCAACGTGATGTTCCAACTCCTATACTCAGTGTCCGGACTGATGAAGGCCAGCACGCTAAACACTTTTTCCACCACCCTGTCTACCTCTGATGCTGCTTTCAATGAGCTATGCACTTGTACCCCTAGGTCCCTCTGTTTCATTACACTCCTTTGTGCCCTACCATTCATAATATTAGGCCTATACTGGTTTGACATTCCAAATTACATCACTTCTCACTTATCTGTAGTGAAATCTATTCACCATTTCTCTAACTGATCAAGATCACCCTGTAATCTTCGATAGCCTTCATCACTATCAACAACACCTCCAAATTTTGTGTCATCCGCGAACTTGCTGACCAAGCCTCGTGCATTCACATCCAAATCATTTATGTAAATAACATATAGCAAAGATCCCAAGACCAGCCTCTGTGGCACACCACTAGTCACTGACCTCCATTCCGAGAAACAACCTTCAACCACCAACCACTGCTTCCTAACTCTGATCCAATTTTGAATCTACTTAACTAGCTCTCCCATGCGATCTAACCTTCCAGATCAGCCTGCCATGCGGGACCTTGTCAAAGGCCTTGCTAAAGTCCAAGTAGGCAGCATCCACTGCCCTAACTTCATCGACCCTTTTGGTTACCTCTTCAAAAAAAACTCTAGAAGATTTGTCAAACAGGACTTCCCACACACAAAGCCATGCTGAATCCTCCTAATCAGACTCTGTTTATCCAAATGCTGGTAGATCCTGTCCCTCAGAATTCCCACCAGTAACTTCCCCACTACTGATGTCAGGATGCCTGGCTTGTCCTTGACACCCTTCTTAAACAATGGTACGACATTAGCCACCTTAGACTTTTCAGGAACTTTGCGAGTGCCTAATGATGAAGCAAATGTCTCCTCAATGGCCTTCGGAATTTCTTCTCTCGCCTCCCACAAAGTCCAAGGATGCACTCAGTCAGGCCCTGGGGATTTATCCACCTTATCTTCCAAAGATGTACGGGTTAGCTTAACGTGGGTTTAAATGGGCGTTGGGTCGGAAGGGCCTGTAACCGTGCTGTATAAATAAAGTAAAGTTTAATGCACTGTAAGTCTGCAAGTACCTCCTCCTCGGTAATATGACTGTTCTCCAAAACATCTCTACTTGTTTCCCTTGTGTCTTGAGCAGCCATGATTTTCTCCTCAGTAAACACTGAGGAGAAATATTCATTAAAAGTCCCACACATCTCCCGTGGCTCGAGGCATAGGCGACCCTACTGATCTCTAAGGAGAACTACTCTCTCCCTAGACACCCTTTTACCCTTCATATAGCTGTAGAACCTCTTGGGATTTTCTTTAACTTTACCTGATAGATCCATCTCATATCCTCTCTTTGCCCTCCTGATTTCCCTTTCAAGTGTATTCTTAATCTTTTTATAGTCATCAAGGTATTCACTCATCCCCAACCTCCTAAACCCAATGTATGCTTCCTTCTTTTACTTGACTCAATATCTCATGTCAGCCAGGGTTCCCCAAACTTGCCAGGTTTACCCTTCACCCTAACAGGAACATGCTGCCCCTGGACTCTTGATATCACACTCTTAAAAGGCTCCCACTTGCCATTCATTCCTTTCCCTTCAAACAGCCTCTCCCAATTGACCTCTGCTAGATCCTGCCTAATTCCCCCAAAATTAGCCCTGCTCCTGTTTAGGACCCTGACCTGTGGACCTGTCCTGTCCTTTTCCATTACTATTTTGAAACTAATAGAATTATGGTCACTAGAGCCAAAGTTCTCCCTGACTGCCACTTCAGTTCCTGCCTCATTTCCTAAGAGGAGGTCCAGTCTTGCACCCTCTTGAGTAGGGCCCTCTATATATTGACTCGGGATACTTTCATGGACACATTTCTCAAATTTAACCCCATCCAGGCCATTAACACTCTGGGTAGTCCATTCAATACCAGGGAAATTAAAATCTCCCACTAATACAACCCTATTATTCTTACAACTATGAGCAATTTCTCTCCACACCAGCTCCTCAAGTTCCCACCGACTATTCGGTGGTAGCCACAATGAACGATCCCCCAAGAATGTCATCTCTAAACACTGCTGTTACCTGCTCCCTTTTCAAAAAGGCAACAACCTCTCCTCGCTTACCTGTACCTGGCTGAATTCATTGAAAATTTGTTGAAATTTTTCAAAACTCACTGAATTCCAGGGATGTACGAGAAGATTTGAAAACAGCAAATGTGACTCCCTTGTGTAAGAGGGGAGGAAGACAAAAGTTTGGAAACTATAGGCCCGTCAGTTAAAATATCTATTGTTGACAAGATACTGGAGTCAACAACCAAGGAAGAAATAGCTAATTATTTGGGAAAGCTTAAAATCAAACCAAATCAAGATATCTTTATGGATGGTAAAACATTTTTGACTTCTTGCTTAAGTTCTTTGTGGATGTAAGAAGCAGAGATGATAAGGGGAACCTGTGATGTTATGTATTTAGATTTCCAAAAGGCATTTGACAGGGTGCCGCATAAGAGGCCAGTGAACAAATTAAGAGCTCTTCCTATTTCTGGATGTGTGATAGCAAAGATTGAAAACTGGCTCCTACATGGAAAGTAGAGAGATGGAATCAATAGATAATTTTAAAATGAGAGGAGTGTATTTAGTGGAGTACCCCAGGGATCAATCCTTGGCTCAAGATTATTTATAACAATGACCTGGAGGAGGGGGCAGAACGTAAGGTTTTGAAGTTTTCCAGTGACACAAAAGCAGGTAGAAGGGCATGTTGCAAAGAGGATATTGTGACTGTAACGCGATATGCAGTGTATTCTTGCACTACGGTGGGTTTCTATATCAGGATTTTCTGCAACACAAACCCTTTTTTCCACTGAATACCAGTAATGCCCTGAGGCTGCGTGGTCCACAAGCAAGGGAATTCTGATTGTATTTTAGGCAGAAGAGAAAGGGTTGTTTTTCCAAAGCAAATCTCGTAAATAGCCTCCCACTGTGAACCAGCAATCTGTGATTATGTTTTTTGGTTTATGCAACTGTTACAGACTCAGTGAAAGTCCCTTTAAGATAGTGTGTGTGCGTGTGCGTGTGTGTGTGTGTGTGTGTGTGGCGTGCTTACGTCAACAGAAGATAAAGGACGTGATGACGTTGTTGAAGAGATCAGCAGAACAAGAAGAAGAGAGAGAGAGAAGGGAGAGAGACACCAGCCTGCTAGTTTTCTCTATCGATGGATGAGAAACAATAACTGTGTCCGGCACTGAAATCCATGTATGGAAATTGAAAGTAATCCAGTGGAGTTCACTTTGTTGCTGACCTGTAGAAGGAAACAGGTATTTGTGTGGACGACCACGAGTCGGATGCTTACCGGGGTGAGGGAGTCACTACCGAGTAAACACTGAAGTGTCGGTTGGGTTCCATCGTGGAACATTTGGATTTCGTAATTACTCTCTCTGTGTTTCTTTACATCTACGTCTTATCTTCAGACAACGGTGGTTGTTGAAGAAGCCTTTGCTCATGTTTCACCTTATTGCTTGCGGAACTGAACTTTAAGAACCATTTCCTGAACTTGGAGTTTGGGACTTAGCCACACACACACACGAAGAGTTTAGTTTTGGGGTTAATGTTTAAGGTTTAACATTTTTTGAATTTCTAACATACTGACATTTTTTATTTTTATTTTACGTATTATTTTAAGTAGTGATTAATAAAATAGTTTTTAACACCGAATAATGACACGGTGTGTTTCTTTTGTTGCTGGTTCGTGACAAAATTGGGGGCTCGTCCAGGATTGTTCCCAAGGTTAACGAGATTCATCTGGGATCCCACCCAAAGATTAAAGAGTGTCGTCTGGGATCGTTCCCAAGATTGACGAGATTCGTTCGGGATTCAATCCAAAGATTGTTGAGGGAGGTCTGATAAATTCTTTTCTTTTTAATTGGCTTGTGTGTGTGGAAACCAGCAACAATGGATACATTTTTGAAAAAACCCACTCCTGGAGGATTGCAGGGAATGAGGAAGCCTGATTTAGTGAAAATTGCTGCAGAGCTACATCTTGAGGCAGTAACGCGATTTATGAGAAAGGCAGATATTCAGAGACTGATAGCTGGCTGTTATGTGGAAAAGAAGGTGTTTGAGGAGGAGGTGTTAAAACAGTTTCCTGGCAGTGAACCAGTGACTTCTGAGGCACAGTTGCAGCTGGCAAAGCTAGAGGCTGAAAGAGAGCAAACCCGGTTAAAGATAGAGTTGGAACAAAAGAAGATAGAGGCTGAACGGGAACGGGAATGGTTAAAGTTTGAGGCAGAGGAGAAGGAGAAACAGGCTGAATGGGAACGGTTAAAGTTTGAGGCTGAAGAGAAGGAAAAAGAGGCTGAACGGGAACTAATTCAGTTAAAGTTTGAGGCAGAGGAGAAGGAAAAACAGAGGCAGCATGAGTTAAAAATGAAGCGAAAGAGTTTGGAATCTGATTCTGATGAGGGGTTTGTAGACAGCAGGGAGGTTCGATTAGTCCCTCCTTTTGAGGAAGATCAGGTTGATCAGTATTTCCAACATTTTGAAAAGGTTGCTGAGGGTTCAAAATGGCCAAAGGAAGGATGGGCTCTTATGTTACAGAGTGTAATTAAAGGTAAAGCTCAAAAAGCTTATTCTGCTTTGTCTGTTGAGGATGCAGCTGGTTATACCAAGGTAAAACAAGCTGTGTTAAAGGCCTATGAATTGGTACCTGAAGCTTACAGACAAAAATTTAGAGACTTGAGGAAATCTGCAGATCAAACTTATATGGAATTTGCCAATGGAAAGAGAATATGTTTTGAACGATGGTACATGGCTAAAAATGTAGATGAGGATTTTGATAAATTAAAGGAATTGATATTAGTGGAAGACTTTAAAAGATGTGTTCCAGCTGAATTAACAACATATTTAAATGAAAAGAAGGTGGAAACTTTATAAGAAACTGCAAGGTTGGCAGATGATTATGTTTTAACCCATAAATCCAAATGGGGACAACCTAAACCCTTTCAAAAGAGTTATAGGGACAATCCGGGTAAACAGGAGATTAAATTGGGAGGTAATCAAAAAGGGAAGGATGAAAAGAAGCCAGGGCTGGAGAAACCTGTTGAGCGTACTTGTTATTACTGTAAGAAACCTGGCCATGTGATATCTAACTGTGCCCTTTTGAAAAAAAAGAAGGAAGCTGTGCCCAATGCTTGCTTTCAGGCAATTAAAAATCAAAAAGGTTTAGGAGATGCTGTTAAAGATCAGTCCTTGCAAGAGGTAAAAGCTGAAAAGTTGGAGGAGGCGAGAAAAGAATTCTGTTCTTATGTATCAGAGGGTTTTGTTTCACTGAATGATGGGTCACCCCAGGTGCCAGTGAAAATTCTTAGAGATACTGGTGCTTGTCAATCTCTCTTGCTGGACAGTGTTTTAAATTTTGGTGAAGAAAGTGACACTGGTGAGGTAAATCTAGTGCAAGGTGTTACAGGTGAAACCATATCTGTCCCTTTGCACAAGGTGACTTTAAAGTCAAAGTTCGTAGAAGGACCTGTCGAGATAGGGATAAGACCTAGGTTACCAGTGGAAGGAGTTTCTTTGTTATTGGGAAATGACCTTGCGGATGGAGAAAGTGATCCTGTGGTACGGTTAACGACCAAACCAAGGATTGATGAGTCTGAGAATGATCCAGATGTTTACCCATCATGTGCGGTGACTCGAGCTAGAGCTAAAGAATTAGCCAAGGACATGACAGTTCTGTGCAGTCTGATGTGGTTCCTTGTGACAGTCCTAAACAGGAAGAAAATTATGATGCCTTATCTGAGACCTTTCTGTCTTCACTGGAGGATCAACATCCTTATAGTGAGCCTGAATTTAAAGATTTGTCTTTGTCGAGGAAGGAGTTTATGGTGGAACAGACAAAGGACCCTGAGTTGACAGAATTGAAAGAAAAAGCACTCTCATGTGAGGAGATTGAAAAAGTGCCAATTGGATATTATGTCAAAAATGGAGTGTTAATGAGGAAATGGAGACCTCTTCATGTTCCTGTTTCTGAGGAATGGGAAGTTATTCATCAGGTTGTTGTTCCAAAAGTTTATAGGGATGAGATTTTAAACCTGGCCCATAGTATGCCTTTGGGTGGTCATTTTGGTGTGAGTAAAACTGTAGGGAAGATCTTGAAACAATTCTATTGGCCTGGTTTGAGAAAAGATGTGGTGATGTTTTGTCGAACCTGTCACACATGTCAGATGGTAGGTAAACCAAATCAAAAACCCCCTGTGGCTCCGTTGAAGCCAATTCCTGCTTTTGGTGAACCCTTTTCGAACGTGATTGTGGACTGTGTTGGCCCCTTACCAAAGTCTAAGACTGGAAATCAGTATTTGTTAACCATCATGTGTGCCACTTCTTGATTTCCAGAGGCAATACCCCTTAGAAATATTAAGGCCAAGACGGTGTCAAAGGCTCTTAAAATTTTTTACCTTGTTTGGTTTGCCAAAAGAAATCCAATCCAATCAAGGCAGTAATTTTATGTCTAAAATTTTTCAACAACTAGTCTATGAGCTGGGAGCAAAGCAGATTGTATCATCTGCATATCACCCAGAATCTCAAGGAGCTCTGGAGAGATTTCATTCTACTTTCAAAAATATGCTGAAGACTTATTGCTTTGAAAACACAAAGGATTGTGACGAGGGCGTTCATTTACTTTTGTTTGCCATTAGAGAATCGATCCAGGAGTCATTAGGATTTACTCCATTTGAGCTTGTATTTGGACATAGGGTGAGAGGACCTTTGGAATTGTTAAGAGAGCAATGGGTTAATGAAGAAGTGCACTTGAGTCTGTTGGACTATGTCCAAAAATTTAAAACTCGGTTGGAGAGAGTCTGCCAGCTAGCGAGAGAGAATTTGAAAACTAGCCAGATAAGAATGAAGACATATTTTGATAGACGTGCTCGGCCTAGGACATTCGCAGTGGGGCAAAAGGTGTTGGTATTTTTCCCTAGCCAAAATAATCCCTGGCAATCTCGTTTTTCTGGGCCTTCCATGTTATTGAATCCCGGGTGACTGATTTAACATATATAATTAAAACACCAGATAGACGCAAGAAAACACAACTTTGTCATGTAAATATGCTAAAGCCTTATTATGAAAGAGATTCAGTTGTGGCCATGGTGGGTGATGTGAAGGTTGTTTCTAGAATGCCTGATGTTGATATTGAGGAAGGCCAATTTAGACCAAATATTGTTCCATCGAAACTAAAAAACCAAAATATCCTGGAGAACCTTGAAACGAAGTTGGACCATTTACAAGTTTCGCAAAAACAACAGATGAGAGAATTAATTTTAAAATTTAAAAATCTGTTCCCAGATGTTCCAAACAAAACGTCGATAATTACCCATGATGTTGATATCGGGGATGCAAAACCAATCAAACAACACCCATATCGAATGAATGTGGAAAAAAGTAAACTTGTTGATCAGGAGATAAAATACATGTTGGAAAATGATATTATTAGAGATTCTACTTCAAACTGGAGTTCGCCCTGTGTGATTGTACCTAAACCTGATGGAACTGTTAGATTTTGCACAGATTACAGGAAAGTGAATGCTGTAACAAAGTCAGATGCTTACCCTATTCCTAGGGTGGATGATTGCATAGATAGAGTGGGAAAGGCAAAATTTCTTACAAAGATTGACCTATTAAAAATGTACTGGTGTGTTCCATTAACAGATAGAGGAAGGGAGATTTCAGCCTTTGTAACCGCTTCTGGATTGTATGAATACAATGTTTTGCCATTTGGAATGAAAAATGCTCCGGCAACATTTCAACGAATGATTAATTCAGTAATTCATGGGTTAAAACATACAGATGCCTATATTGGCGACTTAGTGACTGGGAATGATACATGGGAGGATCACATCTCTGCGTTAGAAAGGTTGTTTGAAAGACTTTCCAAGGCTAACCTTACAGTTAACTTGGCTAAAAGTGAATTTGGCCATGCCACTGTGATGTATCTTGGGTATGTTGTAGGTCAAGGCAAGCAAGCTCCTGTTCAGGCAAAAGTTCAAGCAATATCTAAGTTCCCTATTCCCACGGGTACGAGGGCTGTTAGAAGATTTTTGGGAATGGTTGGATATTATCGTAAATTTTGTAAAAATTTTGCTGATATTTCTCTTCCCCTAACTCATCTTCTGAAGAAGGGAGTAAAGTTTGTTTGGACAGATTCTTGTCAAGAAGCATTTGAGAAGCTGAAAGCCATTTTATGCTACCATCCTGTGCTCGAATCACCTGACTTTGAAAAGCCATTTTCGTTAGCAGTAGATGCCAGTGATGAAGCTGCAGGAGCTGTGTTGCTGCAGAAGGGGGACCTTGATGATATTGATCATCCGGTAGCTTACTTTTCAAAGAAATTTAATGAGCATCAAAAGAATTATTCCACCATAGAGAAGGAATTACTGTCACTTGTTTTAGCCTTGCAACATTTGTGTATATGTTTGCGCCGTTCAGAAACCATTGACTGTGTATACAGATCATAACCCATTGGTGTTTCTGAGCCGAGTCAAAAACAAGAACAGAAGGCTGTTAAACTGGAGTTTAATTTTGCAAGAGTTTGATCTCATGATAACTCACATTAAAGGCAAAGATAATGTGATTGCTGATTGTCTTTCTCGATGTTAAATGGGAAACATGTATCTGTACTAATCTGATATTTTGTAATTGTGTAGCATGATAATTATTAACATTACTAACTATATGCACGGTTAAATTTTTCTTGGGAAAAATTTTTTTTTAGGTGGGAGGTGTTACGGACTCAGTGAAAGTCCCTTTAAGATAGTGTGTGTGTGTGTGCGCACGTGTGTGTGTGTGTGCCGTGCTTACGTCAACAGAAGATAAAAGACGTGATGACGTTGTTGAAGAGATCAGCAGAACAAGAAGAAGAGAGAGAGAGAAGGGAGAGAGACACCAGCCTGCTAGTTTTCTCTATCGATGGATGAGAAGCAATAACTGTGTCCGGCACTGAAATCCATGTATGGAAATTGAAAGTAATCCAGTGGAGTTCACTTTGTTGCTGACCTGTAGAAGGAAACAGGTATTTGTGTGGATGACCACGAGTCGGATGCTTACCGGGGTGAGGGAGTCACTACTGAGTAAACACTGAAGTGTCGGTTGGGTTCCATCGTGGAACATTTGGATTTCGTAATTACTCTCTCTGTGTTTCTTTACATCTACGTCTTATCTTCAGACAACGGTGGTTGTTGAAGAAGCCTTTGCTCATGTTTCACCTTATTGCTTGCGGAACTGAACTTTAAGAACCATTTCCTGAACTTGGAGTTTGGGACTTAGCCACACACACACGAAGAGTTTAGTTTTGGGGTTAATGTTTAAGGTTTAACATTTTTTGAATTTCTAACATACTAACATTTTTTACTTTTATTTTACGTATTATTATAAGTAGTGATTAATAAAATAGTTTTTAACACCGAATAATGACACGGTGTGTTTCTTTTGTTGCTGGTTCGTAACACAACTTTAGTACAAGCTGTTGGTTGAATAGTCTATAGAAAGATGAGAACCATAACTCAGTGCCATGTAACAGTGTTGTAGAAACGGATCAAGTGATGGTTCTTTTTTTAAAAGAGGTACTGTAAATGAAATTTACAGAGTTATTTGAGTTTGTTTACTTGGGGAGGAAGATTAAGAGACAGTAATTTCCATTTTGTATAATGGAATTGCATAACTGGGGCTGTGGATAGGGCTTTAAATAGATAGTATGGGCAGTGGGTTCAACAGATTTGAAAAGTATGGATAAAGTAAAAGGGAAGGAGAGTGCAGGAGAGGTTACTGAAGTCTCCAGAATAAAGAATAAGACAGAAAGTTTAGAAAGGGATAAGTATTTAACTTCAGGCAACATGGAGACAAATTTGAGAAGAAGGTGAATACAGGACTGAAGGTGTTATATTTGAATGCACGCAGTATGCTGTATAAAAATAAGGTAGATGAGCTCACAGTGCAGTTAGAAATTGGCAGATATGATGTTGTGGGCATCACAGAGTCGTGGTTGAAAGAGCTGGGAGCTAAACGTCCAAACGTCCTACCGAAAAGACAGGCAGGTGGGCAGAGGGGGTGGGGTGGATCTGTTGATAAAAATTGATATCAAATCCTTAGCAAGAAGTGACATATCAGAAGATGTGGAATCCTTGTGGGTAGAGTTAAAAAGCTGCAAGGGTAAAAAGACCCTGATGGGAATTATATACAGGCTTCTGAGTAGTAATGAGGATGTAGGGTACAAATTACAGCAGAAGATAGAAAAGGCATGTAAAAATGGCAATATTATTGTCATGGAGGATTTCAATATGTAATATTTCAATATGGGAAAATCAGGTTGGTACTGGATTCCAAGAGAAGGAATTTGTAGAATGCCTATGAGATGGCTTTTTAGAGCAGCTTGTGGTTGAGCCCACTAGGGAAAAGGTAATTCTGGATTTGGTGTTGTGCAATGAACCAGATTTGATAAGGGAGCTTAAGGTAAAGGAACCCTTTGGAAGCAATGATCATAATATGATAGAATTCACCCTGCAGTTTGAGAGGGAGAAGCTAAAATCGGATGTATCGGTATTACAGTTGGTAAAGGTAAGTACAGAGGCATGAGAGAGGAGGTGTCCAAAGTTGATTGGAAGGGGACCTTATCAGGGATGACGGTAGAGCAGCAATGGCAGGAATTTCTGGGAGTAATTCAGAAGACGCAGGATCAGTTCATCCAAAGAAGAAAAAGCATTCTAAAGGGAGGATGAGGCAACTGTGGCTGACAAAGGAAGTCAAAGACAGCGTAAAAGCAAAAAAGAGGGCATACAATATTTCAAAAATTAGTGGGAAGCTAGAGGATTGGGAAGCTTTTAAAAACCAACAAAAGGCAACTAAAAAAGGAATAAGGGGAGAAAAAAATGAAATATAAAGGTAACTAGCTAATAATATAAAAGAGGATACCTAAGGTTTTTTTCAGATATATAAAAAGTAAAAGAGAGGCAAGAGTGGACATTGGACCGCTGGAAAATGACGCTGGAGAGATCGTAATGGGGAACAAAGAAATGGCAGACAAATTGAATGAGTATTTTGCGTCAGTCATCACTTTGGAAACACCAGTGACATGCATGCCAGAAATTCGAGAAGAGTTGGGACAGAAGTGAGTGTAGTCGCTGTTACTAAGGAGAAGGTGCTTGGGAAACTGAAAGGTCTGAAGGTAGATAAGTCACCTGGACCAAATGGACTACACCCCACGGTTCTGAAAGAGGTAGCTGGAGAGATTGTGGAGGCATTAGTAGTGATCTTTCAAGACCCACTAGAGTCAGGAATGGTTCCAGAGGACTGGAAAATCATAAATGTCACTCTGCTCTTTAAGAAGGGAGGGGAGCAAAAGAGAGGAAATTATAGGCCAGTGAGCCTGACTTCAGTGGTTGGTAAGAGTCCATTATTAAGGATGAGGTTTCGGGGTACTTGGAAGCTTGTGATGAAGTGGGCTAAAGTCAGCATGGTTACCTTAAGGGGAGATCTTGCCTGACAAATCTGTTGGAATTCTTTGAGGAAATAACAGGCAGGATAGACAAAGAAGAGCCAGTGGATGATGTTTACTTGGATTTTCAGAAGGCCTTTGACAAGGTGCCGCACATGAGGCTGCTAAACAAAATAGAAGTCCATTGTATTACAGGAAAGGTACTAGCATGGATAGAAGATTGGCTGACTGGTAGAAGGCATACTTCCCTTCTTCCCCTCCTGGTGTTCTGCAGGGGTCGGTGTTGGGCCTTTTCTGGTTGGCTGCCGGTGACTAGTGGTGTTCCGCAGGGGTCGGTGTTGGTCCATTACTTTTCACGTCATATGTTAATGATCTGGATGACGGAATTGAGGGCTCTGTGGCAAAGTTTGCGGATGATACAAAGATAGGTGGAGGGGCAGGTAGTTTTGAGGAAGCAGGGAGTCTGCAGAAGGACTTGGACAGGTTGGGAGAATGGGCAAAGAAGTGGTAGATGGAATTCAGTGTAGGGAAGTGTACGGTCATGCACGTTGGTAGAAGGAATAAAGGCACAGTCTATTTTCTAAATGGGGAGCGAATTCAGAAATCGGAGGTGAAAAGGGACTTGGGAGTCCTAGTGCAGGATTCCCTAAAGGTTAACTTGCAGGTTGAGTCGGTAGTAAGGAAGGCAAATACAATGTTAGCATGCATTTAGAGAGGACTGGAATATAAAAGCAAGGATGTAATGCTGAGGCTTTATAAGGCATTGGTCAGACTGCACTTGGAGTATTGTGAACAGTTTTGGGCCCCATATCTAAGGAGGAATGTGGTGGCGTTGGAGAGGGTCCAGAGGAGGTTTACAAGAATGATCCCGGGAATGAAAGAGTTAACGTATGAGGAGCATTTGATGGCTCTGGGCCTGTACTTGCTGGAGTTTAGAAGGATGAGGGGGGATCTCATTGAAACCTACCAAATATTGAAAGGCCTGGATGGAGTGGACGTGGAGAGGATGTTTCCAGTAGTGGCAGAGTCCAGGACCAGGGGGCACAGACTCAAAATAGAAGGACACACCTTTAGAACAGAGATGAGAAGGAATTTCTTTAGCCAGAGTGTGGTAAATCTGTGGAATTCATTGCCACAGATGGCTGTGGAGGCCATGTTGCTGGGTATATTTAAAGTGGAGGTTGATAGGTTCTTGATTAGTAAGGGCTTCAATGGTTACGGGGAGAAGGCAGGAGAATGGGGTTGAGAGGGAAAAATAAATCAGCCATGATCGAATGGTGGAGCAGACTCGATGGGCCGAATGTCCTAATTCTGCTTCTATGGTCTTATTTCCATTCTGTGTGAAACCTTAAAACATTCCTTTTATTAAAATGCATAAAATACAGCATTAATTAATGCTGACGCTGTAATGTTTTGAACCAATCCACCATCCAGAACAAATTTTTTTGCATGAAGCAAATAGAATCAAATGCCATTTTATCTGGGGAAAATTGAAAGATCCTATCCCATTAATGCCACAATCTTTTATGAGTGAATTTGACTAATTTTAGTATTAATAGAAGAGGTTGATTGGCAGTTTCCAAAGCTTAAGTGGCTTCCCACTGTTGACCAACAGCCTGTGATCATTGACCTTGGTAAACTAGCTCAGTTCTCTGGTTACATTTTATGCTGTTTATTTTTTTCACATAAATTTCATAAGAGAGAGTTTTTCTCGCATCTCAAATGTTTTGGTAGTGACTTGTGGCTGAACTGCTGTAACGCAGGGGTACACTGCGTGAAAACTTGGCAAATTAAGTTTAATGTGGGAAAGTGTGAGTAAGAGGAATCAAAAGGCAAATTATTCAAATGCAGAAAGATTTAATTTGCTAAAATTTAATTTAATATAATTTCTTTTTGTTATTTTATATATATAATTATAATTATAATTATAATTAAATTAACATAATTGTTATGATATAATTATTATAATTTAGGTTAATAAAAATGAAATTAAAGAAAAAAAACAAAAAAAATGCAAAAAAACACAATTGACCACTACCCTCTGTCTTCTATGGGCAAGCCAATTCTGATTCCAAACAGCCAAGTCACTGTTCATCCTATGCACCTTAATTTTCTGAATGAGCCTCCCATGAAGTACTTGTTAATTGCCTTATTCAAATCCATGTAGACAACATCCACTGCCCTACCTTCACCGATCACCTTTGTCACCTCCTTGAAAAACTCAATCCAATTAGTAAGACCGTGACTTGCCCTGCACGAAGCCATGCTGACTGTCCCTAGTTAGGCCATACTTTTCCAGTGCTCATAAATTGTATCCCTAAGAATCCTTTCCAATAGCTTCCCTACCACTGACATGAGACTCACTAGTGTGTAATTTCCAGGATTATCCCTATATCCCTTCTTGTACAAAGGAACAATGTTAGCTTGCTACTCGTCTGGGACCTCACCTGTAGCTAGAGAGGACACAAGGATCTTGGTGAAGGATGCAGCAATCTCGTCTCTTGCCTCTCTCAATAACCTAGGGTATGTCCCATCTGGCTGTGGGGACTTATCCACGTTAACGTTCTTCTAGAGACTTCTTCCTTTAACTCAAGATGCCCGAGCATATTATAATACTCTATACTGATATCACTATCCTCTGTGTCCTTCTGCTTGATGAAAACTGAACAAAGTACTCATTTAGGACCTTGACAACATCCTCCACCAAGCACATGTTCCCTCCTTTATTCTTTATTTGGTCCTACCCTCTCCCTAATTATCCTCTTGCTCAATGTATGCATTGAATGCCTTGGGATTCTCTTTAATACTACTTGCCAATGACTTTTCAGGGCCCCTCGTGGCTGTCTAATTCCCTTCTTGAGTTCTTTTCTGTCTTCTTTATGTTCCTCAATGGCCCTGTTTGATTTTAGATTCCTAAAGCTTACATACATTTCCTTTTTATTCTTGACTAAATTCACAACCCCTCTTGTCATCCAAGATTCCCTCACCTTGCCATCTTTGTCCCTCCTTCTTACTGAAACATACTGGTCCTGTACTCTGCCCAGTTGGTCTTTAAACAACCTCCACATGTCAGGTGTGGACTTGCCCAAAAACAACTGTTCCCACTTAACTATCCCTAACTTCTGCCTAATATTCTCGTAATTTGCCCTCCCCCAATTTAATACTTTCCCACAAGGTCCATTCTTATCCTTATTCATAGCTATCTTAAAACATAAAGAGTTGTGACCACTGTTTCCTAAATATTCTCCCACTGCAAGGTCAGTCACCTGGCCAAGCTCATTTCCCAATAGCAGTTTTGGTATAGCACCTCCTCTAGTTGGGTTATTCTACATGCTGTTTTAAGAAACCCTCTTGGATCCACCAAACAAATTCTGACCCGTCTATCCCTTTTGCACTAAGGAGGTCCCAATCTATATTGGGGAAGTTGACGTCACCCACTGTGACACCCGTGTTTTCTTTTTGCACCTTTCCTTAATCTGCCTGCATTTCAGAATCAGGTTGATTATTACTGACATGTATGACATGAAATTTATCATTTTGCAGCAACAGTACAGTGCAAGGCATAAAATTACTATAAGTTCCAAAAATAAATAAATAGTGCAAAAGAAGAATAACGAGGTAGTGTTCATGGGTTCATGAACTGTTCAGAAATTTGATGGTGGAGGAGAAGAAGCTGTCCCTGAAATGTTGAGTGTAGGTCTTCAGGCTCCTGTACCTCCTCCCTAATGGCAGTAATGTGAAGAGGGCATGACCTGGATGGTGAGGGTCCTTAATGATGGATGCCGCCTTCTTGAGGCACTGCCTCTTGAAGATGTCCTTGATGGCAGGGAGGGTTGTGCCTGTGATGGAGCTGGCTAAGTCTACAACCCTCTGCAGCCTCTTTTGATCCTGTGCATTGGAGCCTCCATACCAGGCGGTCATGGAACCAGTCAGAATGCTCTGCACCATACATCTGTAGAAATTTGCAACAGTCTTTAGTGATGTACCAAATGTCCTCAAACTCCAAAAGGAGCCACAAGTGTGCCTTCTTCGTGATTGCATCAATGTGTTGGGCCCAAGATAGATCCTCTGAAATGTTGATGCCCAGGAACTTGAAGCTGCTCACTCTTTTCATCGCTGACCCCTCAATGAATACTGGTGTGTGTTGGTGCTGGAAGTGTGGCGAGACTTGCAGGCTGCCCCCAGAACACTCTACGCAAAAGATGCATTTCACTGTGTGTTTCGATGTACATGTGACTAATAAAGAGATCTTATATCTTATCTTATTTTCTTCCACTATTTCACATCCTCAGCCCCCTTCGAGCTCTCTTGGTCTCGGTCTATCTCACTTAGTCTCTCTCTCGATCTGTCTCTATCCACACACATTTACTCTTTATCCTTGTTTATCTTATGGTCTCTTTCAGTCTCTTTTACTGTGTTTGATGGTTCCTAAATACCTCTATCAGTTTCTCTCTGCAGGTCTGTCTGTCTTTCCCTGTTTCCTTCCCTCTCTCTTTCTATATGTATTATATATGAGTATATATAAAAAAAACAGCAACATGCTGGAGGAACTCAGCAGGCCAGGCAGCATTCGTGGAGAAAAGCAGATGGTCAACTTTTCAGGTCAGGAGCCTTCTGTTGTTTTTTCATCTAGATTCCAGCATCTGCAGTCTTTTATTTCTCTTGTAGTACTATACATGTTAAATAAACATATCCAGAGTTCAATGCCATTTTTTGCTTCATATATTTCTGTTCTCTGCTTCTGATCCTCTGATCACTTCCTGCCACCATTTAATGCAGTGTTTGACAGGATGCTGCTTATCACATCTTGACAGCAGGTGCTAGACCTTTCATAGAGGCTCTAGGCACTGAGAGAGAGAGAGAGAATATGCACGACACTATGACCCACAATGGGCACAGTAGAGGAAGCAGCGGGTATGGTTGGAAGGTCATTCTGTGACCGGAGCCATAACCAGTGGGGTCCACAGGGCTCAATACCCTGTCTCTCACTCTGTTGAAGATAGTAATGATTTTAAGTTAAATGTTGCACACAACATTATAAGTTTCAGATGATCAACAATTGTTCATGTGGTTAGCAGTGTGGTGGAAAGGTTCAGACTGCAGGAGGACAGGGAGGACCTGTTCAGCTGGTCAGAGAAGTGGCAAATGAAATTTAATCCACAGAAGTGTGAGGTTATATATTTGGAGAGATGAAACAAGGCAGGGAATACACAAAAAAATGGGAGTATATTGAGGAATGGACTCATACAGAGGGAACTTGGAGTATATGTCCACATCTCCTTAAAGGCAACAGGACAGGTTGCAAAGGCATACATGATACTTCCTTTATTTGTCAAGGCTCAGAATATAAGAACAATGAAATTATTCTGGAGCCATGTCAAACTCCAGTAGACCGTAGCTGGACACTGGGTACAGTTCTTGTCACCAGATCCTAGGAGAGATGGGGTCACATGGATTTATGATGATATTGCAGAGACCCAAATATTGTCATTGTGAGGAGTGATTGGACAGGCTGGAGTTATTTTCCCTGGAACAGAGGAGACTGAGGAGAGAAAACCTGAGGTGTGTAAAATGATGAGAAGCCTGGACAGAATAAATAGGAAGGAGCGATATCCTTGAGCAGAGGGACGGAGACCAGGGCAGAGATTTACAGGAACAGGGGCAAGGATTAGAGGGGAGAAGAGAGAATGTGTTTCCCCCAGAGGGTGGTGGGTTCTGGGACTCACTGCTCGACAGGGTAAAAGATAGACAGACCCTCCCCACATTTAAACAGCATTCAGGGGTGGATGATGAGCTGGGACCTATATGGGTATCGGCCCAGTGGGATCAGGCTAGGGGTCTTTGTCTCAGTAGCACGGAATGATGAGAATGTTCTCCATGTTGTAAATTATTCCATGAGCTTGACTCAGAAGCAGCCATGTTTTTTCTTTCTGTGGCCCATACGCCAGTCTGTCTTTTTGTGTATTTATTTTGTTCCTAAAATAATTTTATTAGAAGACAAAAACAAACCTTGAATTAAAATGATGCATTCTGACACAGTCCCAGACTCTGGAAAAAGTCCCAGTAAAAGCCAAGCTAACTCCCTCAAAGAGGTGAGTGTCATCTCGAAAGGTAGTGTCCCTGGCAGAAAAAATAAATCACTTCATCCAGGAGGATGGTCTGCGGGTTTTGAAGACAGAATCACTTCCTGGGTTCAGGCACGCACCTAACTACCATCCTCTTTCCCCAGAACAATCCTTCAGATTTTCTGGATCTCAGCAGCAAAAGCAAGGAGCAAAACCAAAGTGACCAACAGGTACCACAGCGCAGGGGTCGCCAGTGCTCGGCCCTGAAGGAAAGCATTTTTAGTAGTCCTGTCCATCACCCTAGCCGAGTGGTAACTTTTGCCTTCAGTTCCTGCAAGTTTGTTGACCAGGCTTCCTCAGTGGAGCTCAGACGGATTCGCAGACAGAGTGGTGCTCTTTCTCGTCGCCTCTGGCACAGAGCTGACCCCTCATTGACCTTCTTGGGTCCCATAACATTTCTCCCAATTGAGCATTGAGGAATACGTGAAGAAAAATACCTGCTGGCACTCAGACATCCACACGTCAATGGCATTAGCTGAGAAAACAACCTCTGTACCTGAGGCAACACACACAAAATGCTGGAGCAACTCAGCGGGTCAGGCAGCATCAATGGAGGAAAATAAATAGTCAACGTTTCAGGTCAAGACCCTTCATCAGGACTGAAAAGGAAGAGGGCAGAAGCCAGGACAAGAAGCTCAGGGGAGGGGGAGGAGCAGAAGCTGGCAGGTGATAGGTGAGTCCAGGTGAGAGGGGGAACAGGGGATGAAAGGGAGTGATGTGAGAAGCTGGGAGGTGATGGGTGGAGGAGGCAAAGGGCTGAAGAAGAAGAAATATGACAGGAGAGGACAGTAGACCATGGAATAAAGGGAAGGTGGGGAACCAGAGGGAGGTGATAGGCAGGTCATGAGGGCAGGGGAGGGGAAAGAGAAGGGGTGAGGGGCCCAGAGGAATTGGAAAACAAAAGGGGGAGGGGGGGAAGAGTAAACAGAGGGGAGTGGTTACCGGAACTTAGAGAAATGGATGTTGATGCTGTCAGGTTGGAGACGACTAAGCCGGAATATGAGGTGTTGTTCCTCCAACCTGCTTCTGGCCTCAAAGTGGCAATAGAGGAGCCCGTGGACAGACGTGTCAGGTGTGGCCTCCTCCACATCGGTGAGACCCGATGCAGATTGGGTGACCGCTTCATCGAGCACCTTCGTTCCATTCGCCAGGATCTCCCAGTGGGCAGCCACTTCAATTCCACTTCCCATTCCCATATTGACGTGAATGGTCCTGATGAAGGGTCTCGATCTGAAACATTGACTTTATTTCCCTCCATAGATGCTGCCTGACCTGTTGAGTGCCTCCAGCATTTGGTGTGTGTTGCTCCAGATTCCAACATCTGCAGAATCTCTTGTGTCTCTGTGTGAACCTCTATACCTGGCCATGCAGAACCAAATGTGACAACCTTCACCTCTGACAAGACAGGAATGGCTCCATACAGATGGAATACAGTTGGCTGGACATGGGCAGCGCTGATGCATTCTTCTCCAAAGTGAAGCATACTCTCAAGGAGCTGTTAACACTCTGCGACAATATACAGAAGTTGGACCCCGGCTTCTGAAGCCAAATGTGCTCAGAACCCTGATAAGGTATTCATGATGCAACCAGTTGATCACCTTTTCCTACTCCAGAGAGAGAAGGATGACCCAACAAACCAACTTTCTGGGAAAGGTAAACTAGGTCCCAGACTAGATGGGTGTTGTCCTGAATGCTCTGGACTGGGATGGTGGAGGACCATCATAACGGTGGATTGTATGGGCAGAACGGAGTCTAGGCTGTTGGACGGTGTGGTTTTGTGACCCACATCAAGGATGGAGATCATACACATCAGTTTGTTAAAATTAGTGATGACCCCTTTCAGGCAGCAGGATGATGACTGCCTTGCACCACAAGAGGACCATCTTCCTGATCACCAGGCTTTCCTAAGGACCCTCACCCCAGGAACTCCACAGTCAGCCTGTCAACCACCCGGGCTTGCATCTTGAGTTGTTGAAGGGTACTGAACAACTCTCCCAAGTCCTCCCACAAAACTGCAGGATGGATCCAGAGAGAACAGAACCCACCCCCACTCCTACTCCCCATAAAGGGAGCAGACCAAGCCGCCTATTCCCTTTGGATCAGTGACAATCTGCTTATTTTTCAGTGAGTAGAAGTGTGAGGCACAAACCAATCATATAGGATCTGCATCTGTGAACTTGCATTCACACCTTAGGACCCCTTAAGCTACAGATCCTTCTTGTCTTTGTACGCTTTCTACACTTCTGACTCTTTGACAAATCAAGCCAAAGCTCAGATGGGGTTCGAAGTTGAGCATATCCCTCTCAACCCGATCACTGGCCCCGGCTTCTTGGTGGACCCTTTCACATGCTTCTGTGAGTCTTGCCCACATCCTACCCTAGCTTCAAGGTGGGACGCTCTCCTGCTTTCTTCTTCAGTCAGCCAAGAACCCTTGGAATGAATCCTGGAATCACTCATCCTCCAGCAGCCAGTTGTTAAGGTGCCAGTACGTGGACTCACTCATATGCGCAAGAGGATGAACTCTTCCCATACCATTGCTTGTCTGAGCGTGGCACCAGCTTCATGGAGGCCACCATTGGAGAGGTACACCTGCAAAATGTACATATGGTTGATTTGAGACTCCACCTCCGGGTGAAGGTACTGGAGTAGGGATGGAGAGATTTCCAGATGTCCAGAATATTTGGCCGTGCTGGGGACTGGAATGATCCCTCAGGCTCAAGGACAGCTTCTATCCTACTGTGATAAGACTATTGAATGGTTCCCTTATACGATGAGATGGGCTCTTGACCTCACAATCTATCTTGTTGTGACCTTGCACCTTATTGCACTGCACTTCCTCTGTGGCTGTGACACTTTACTCTGTACTGTTATTGTTTTTACCTGTACTACCTCAATGCACTCTGTATTAACTCAATGTAACAGCACTGTGTCATGAATCGACCTGTACAATCGGTTTGCAAGACAAGTTTTTCACTGTATCTCGGTACAAGTGACAGTAATAAACCAATACCAATACAATTGAAATCCACTTCCCTCCAAGGCTGATGCCCTGCTATTACTCGAGGTCATGAGAGCAGACACTTCTAAAGCACCAGGCCTTGAGTATATATGTTCACCAAGTGTAACAGCACGCCACCCAGACACAGTGAGGTGGAGCAAGTGGTCTGGCAAAAGCTCCTTGATCCCAAACATCTCCAGCTGAAAAGTAAGATCAAGAAAAAACAAGGTAGCTACCAAACTGGAAATAGAATTGACGTGACTTGATTTCCAGTGGAATAGCTGTGTTGCCGCCCTCCTTGCCAATCCAGGAGCCAGGTGGATTCATCTCCCAAAATAGTGCGAGTTTCCTGTCAGACGTTTACTGCATATCTACTACCCCAAAGGATGGAGAGAGATTGTGAAACCTGCAGAGATATGCTCTGCTGCTGTTGATGTTGAGGTTTGTCATGGTTATCTTCACATCCACAATACTTTAATCCTCATCCCCAACACCCCATGAGGAGGGAGAAGAGTCACTCATCGCCCCCCGCTCCCTCAGCAGTTCAGTGAGAAACGCTTTGAACTGCCCCCGTTCAACTGAGGCCACACTAGTGCCATTCATCTTTCTCAGGACAGCATGGACAGACCCCATGAGCAGTGCCAGTTCTGACATTATGGTAACCTCTGAAGTGGGAATGAGGGGAGACTCATCAGGTGGCTTGAGGATATCCACCACCCCACTGTGAGGGACTCCAGAGCTCCACATCATTGCCATGCTTTGTGCCATGCCAACTTCGCCTCTGTTATGACCCTGTCCCCAGGATGAATAGCAAAAAAGATCTCCCTGGGATAGAGAAGATCTCTGTTTCCACATCTACACCCCTCTGCCAGGATCCCCAAAGCCCTAACTGAAATCCCTTTGCTATTTATACCAATGCACCTTTTGCCTTCCTAATGGCTTGCTGCACCTGCACGTTGACTGCCAGTAACTTGTGTAAACGACATCTAGTTCCTTTGAACAAAAGTTCCTAATCTCAGTATTTCTGCCTTTTCTACCAGAGTGGTTTTTCCACATGGTACTTCATCTTCATGTTCTTACCCACTCACTCTATATAGCTTGTCTATATTCTTGAAGCCTCTTTGCAATCTCAACACTACTCACATTCTCACTTAGTTTTGTGTCATTGGCAAACTTTTAAACATTTTGTTTGGTTGCTAGGGCACAAACAATGATCCCTGTGGTACTCCACAACTGCTAGTTTTCAAGAACTTATTTACTTTTCTTTCTATCTGTTAACCAATTCTCAATACACACAAGTATATTATTCCCAGTTCCATGTGCCTAGTTGATGAACATCCTGTGTTGAACCTTATTGAAAGAATTCTGAAAATCTAAACACACCATATCTAGAAATGTTACCCCTCCCCCCTGTCATTTACTAGATACATCCCCATTTAACTCTAATAGATTACTAAAACATGATCTTCCTTTTATAAATTCATGTTGACTATACTCAAACATATTACTTTCTAAATGTCTTGGTATCACATCATTCATTGTAGATTCCAGCATTCTTCCTACTCCTTGTATTAGGCTAAAAAGTTTATAAGCTCCCTATTTCCTTTTGTAAAAAGTGGGATCATATTTAACATTCTCCAATCTGCAGCAACCATTCTCGAACCTATTGGGACTTTGGAAGATGATAATCCGAGTCCCCATTATCTCCATAGTTGCCCCTTTCAAGTCTCTGAGGTGTCACTCTTGGGTGCTCAGCATTTGTCACTTTTCAGGCTCATTGACTTCTCCAGTGGTATTTCTTTTATTTCCTCGTTTACATGAGATCCTTGGTCCGTTGATACATCTGGAAGTTTTTTTGTGTGTCCTCCATGATAAGAGGCACAAAGTATTTATTTAATTCCATTGCTATTTCCTTACTCCCTATTTTACATTCTCCCTTCTTTGTCATAAAGGGACCCACAGTGACCCTCATGAGTCTTTTCCTTTTTACATATCTATGGAAGCTCTTACAGTCTGTTTTTATCCTTCTTGTCAGTTCATTCTCATATTCTATTTTCCCTTTGTCAATTTCTTCATCATCTTTTGCTAAATTGTAAAACTTCTTGAAGAAGAAATTGTAGAAGCCCTGGCTGAGATATATGCATCATCATTAGTGGCTGGTGAAGTGCTGGAAGACTGGAAGGTGGTTAATGTTGTGCCTTTATTTAAGAAGGGCTGCAAAGAAAAACCTGGGAACTATAGACCAGTAAACCTAACATCTGTGGTAGTCAAGTTACTGGAGGGGATTCTGAAGGATAAGATACACAAACATTTGGAAAGATAGGGGTTGATTAAGGATAATCACATAGGAGATTATTTGTGCATGGGAGATGAAGTCTCAAGAATTTGATCGAGGTTTTTGAGGAAGTAACCATGAAGGTCAATGAGGGAAGGGCAGTAGACTTGTTCTATATGGACTACAGTAAGGCCTTTGATAAGGTTCCACCTGGTAGACTGCTATGGAAAGTTAGATTGCATGGGATCCAGGGAGAGCTAGCTAATTGGATACACAATTAGCTTGATGGTAGAAAGCACAGGGTGATGGTTGAAGATTATTTTTCAGACTGGAGGACCGTGACTGGTGGTGTTCCTCAGGGGTTGGTGCTAGACCCATTGCTATTTGTCACCTATATCAATGATTTGGATGAGAATGTACAAGACATGCTTAGTAAGTTTGCAGATGACACTAGAATAGGTGGTGTCATTGACAGTGAAGATGGTTATCTGGATTTACAGAGGGATCTTGATCAGCTGGGTAAGTGGGCTGAGGAATGACAAATGGAGTTTAATTCAGATAGGTGCAAGGTGTTGCATTTTGGGAAGACAAATGAGGGTAGGACTTTCACAGTGAACGGTAGGGCCCCGGAGAATGGAAATTCTATTGGGTAATAAGGAAATGGCAAAAAAATTCAACAATTATTTTGTACCCACCTTCATGGAAGACACATAAACCTTGGGAAAATGTGGAAGACTACAGGTCCAGAGTAAATGAGGAGCTGAAAGAAATTAGCTATGGAGAAAAATTAGTATTGGAAAGATTAGTGGGACTGAATGGTGATAAATTCCCAAGCCTGGTGATCTGCATCCCAGCGTTTGAAGGAGGCGGCAGCAGAAAGAGTGGATGCACGTATTGTCACTTTCCGTATTCCAGTTCTCACAGATCGGGGGGGTAGCAAATGTTATCCCACTGTTTAATAAAGGAAGGACAGGGAAAATTGGGATTTGTTTGCCTGACATCAGCAGGAGGGAAAATGCTGGAATCTATTAATAAGGTAGCAGTAATGGAGTACTTGGAACATAATATTAGAAGTGGGCAAAGTCATGGACTTATAAAAGGGAAGTTGAGTTTGACAAGTATTTTATGAGGCGTTGAGTGGCAGATTAGATTAGGGTAAACTAGTTGATGTGTAATTGGATTTTCGGAAGGAATTCAGTAAGGTGGCACACAGAGGATATTGAACAAAAGTAGAGTGCATAGTATTAAGGGTAAAATGCGAGCATGGAGTGAGGATTGATTAATAGATGGTAAAATGGAGAAGAGGAATGAATGCGTCATTTTCAGGTTGGGAGGCTGTGACCAGTGGAGTGTCATGGATCAGTGCAGGGACCTATTGTTGACTATCCATTTTGGCAACTTAGAAGAGGAGGCCAAGAGGCGAGATAGCTTGAGTCTATATTCCTTGGAATTTAGAATGAAGGGTGACCTGATTCAAACATGTAAAATCCTAAGGGGACTTCACAGGGTAGGTCTTAAGATGGTGGGGGAGTCACAAACAAGGTACAAAATAAGGGAGTGGTCATTTAAAACTGATGTGTGGAGAAATTTCTTCTCTCAGAGGGTAGTGAATCTCTGGAATTCTCTACTTGAGAAAGTGGTGGACACCAGATCATTTTATTTAAGTTATCATCTATTTAAGTTGGAATAGATAAATAGGTGAAAAATTGGGAAGAGGGAGTCAACAAAGAACCAGAAATCACAGCTTCAAAATAAGTGGTCAGCCATTCAGGGTAGAGATGAGAAGAAATTTCCTCATACAGAGAGTGGTGAATACTTGGAATTCTCTCCTCAGCGGGATTGTGGAGGCTCAGTCATTGAGGATAACAAAGACGAATCTGTTAGATTTATGGATATTAAGGGATGTGAGGTTAGTGCAGGAAAGTGGTGCTGAGGGAAGAAATAACAGCAGAACAGACATGAGGGGCCACTAGCCTACACAATTTCTAATGTTCTCATCTACCCAAAGATAACCACCTCAGACTCTCTTGTCTCCCTCATATCTGACCTTCTCCACCTGCGCCATCCATGTAAATATCTCACCATTTTCAGGCATCTGTGGACATGCTCTCTAGGGACCCGCTCCAAGCTCCCTCTCTCCCTCTACACTGCTCACACCCTCCCATTTAACCCAGTATTGCTTCGGTGATCAAACCTCCCCAAATGGCCCCCTTCCCCCCCACCCCCACCCCCCACCCTATCCCCCCATTCTCTGGACCACGTCCCATTTTCTATGCCTGTGTCCCCCTGACACGTCTATCAATACCTGGCTGCAGGCTGCAACCTCCTTCTTTTGGGCAGGGTGCAGAGAGTCTTCCCCCCATGGGCTCACACTGTGTGATGTAGAAACTGTGGGCCGGGTCTCTCACAGGGACGGGAGCCAGACGATGGGCCGCATGGCCTGCTCCTGTGTCTGTGATTCTCCCAGCTCCGATTCCTCCTCCAGTCACTGAGCTTACCTGCTGACTGCCTCCTCTTGTCTCCTCAGCTGCGACTGGGGCTCCCCCTCCCACTGTGAACGGAGCTCTGGGACACTCGGTCTCCTTATCTCCTGGAATCCCAGTTGGACTGCACGTTGATGAGGTTGTGTGGAGACAGATATCACCCAGAAGCAGGATAGTGTGATACCTGAATGCAAGGATTGAATACTTCAATTCCAGTTACAAGGGAAGGGTATTTCTTCATTCCAGGAAATTCAGTCTTGAAATCTATGATCTACGGAGAGAGGACTCTGGTGATTATGAGGTGACTTTTACAACAGGAGGTTCAGGAAATGAAAATCTGATGAAAATCCAGCTGGAGGTGTCCGGTGAGTGAGACTGCCGCAGAAGGGCCCGGGTTTCACCAGTTTCTGAAACATCCCTAATTAATGGGTGAAGGCAGATCTTGTGCATTCCCCTGTTTTCTGAACCCCACTGACTGCCAGTGTCCAGAGCTGGGAGCTACGGTCCCAGTGTAGTGGGGCTGAGGCAGTGCCAGGCTGGGGGACACACCCGCCACATCCCCGGAGACTGGGCCAGGGGCCATGAAGGATCGAACCATCAACGGGGAACCTCGTGGCTCCGAGGCCGGAGGAGCTGAACACATGGGGAGGAGTGCGGTAAAAACAATTTCAATTTTCAGACATTTGGACAGCTTCATGAATGGGAAAGGTTTAGAGGCATGTGGGTCAAGTGCAGGCAAATGGGACTAGCTCAGGAAGGAACATTGGTCATTGAGTTTCTGCACTGTATAACTGTGATTCTGTGACATGCAGGAGAACTGAAGAATAGGCGGATGGGGTGGGAGGGGCTGGTGTGTTCTGGTTGAATGGTCTGTATCTGTGGGTCACAGTTAAACAGATCCCACTGTATCCCAGGTCAAAGGCCTGGTCTGACATGTTCAGGGATCCCAGTTGTTCTCTCTGTTTCCCAGAGCACTGTCTGTTAATTCCCCAGACTGAGGTCTGAGCTCAGCAAGGTGTTTATTCCTGAGCCTTCATGCTGCGCTTTGCTGGGCGATCCCCTGTGTGTTCATTACACAGAATGTAGTGTCCCAGTGAGTGACACAGTACACGTACACACAGCACACTCACACCCAGCAATACAGTTCCTGACTCACTCTTACAATCATGTAACATTCCCAAAAATCTCACCCAGCAACGTCTGGCTGAGAAATCTTCTCTCCTCCATTGCAGGTTTAACCGGTTCCCATTGGAGGGAGGAGAACATCAGAACATGGGAACTAGGAGCAGGAGGAGGCCATTCGGCCCCTCGAGCCTGCTCCCCACTCACTGAGATCAGGGCCTCAGCTCCACATTCCCCACAACCCCCAACTTCCCTCCAGACCAAAACTGTCTGTCTGTCTCGGCCTTGAACACGTTCAGTGACTTGGCCTCCACAGCTCTGGGGGAAAGAATTCCATAGATTCTTGACCCTCGGAGAGGAGAAATTCCTCCTCATCTCTGAATGAAATGGGCGGCCCCTTATTCTGAAACTGTGCCCCTCATTCTAGATCCCTCCTTGAGGGGGAACATCCTCTCAGCACCCACCCTGTTCAGCGCCATCAGAATCTTATATCCCTCCCTGCCATCCCCCATCACTGGAACCTTCCTGTTTATCCAGCTCCCCTTGAATCCATCAGTGAGATTCAGTGCAGCCATTCCCTGTGAAATCAAATCCCACATTCTGACATCTATGTGAGGAAGGTAGTTTCTCCTGGATTCCCTGTTGGAATTTTTTAAGTTACCGTCTCATCAATGGCTCCTGGATCTGGTCCCACATAGAGCAGGCAAGGAGCACATTCACCCTGTGGAGTTCATGCCAGCTCCATGTAGGAGCAATGCAGCCAATCCTACTCCTAGCCCTTTCCCCACAGCCCTGCCCATTCTGTCCTTTCATATCCTCACACACCTCCTCCTGAACTCTGCAATTGAATCTGCCCCTACTCCTCCTCCGAGCAGTGCACCCAGATCCAATCCCCAGAGTAAAAACGCCTTTCTTCTTTTGGGCTGAGGTCAAGAGGGTTGAGAGTTTCAAGTTCCTAGGAGTGAACATCACTAATAGCCTGTCCTGGTCCAACCACGTTGACACCACGGCCAAGAAAGCTCACCAGTGCCTCTCCTTCCTCAGGAGGCTAAAGAAATTTGGCATGTCCCCTTTGACCCTCACCAATTTTTATCAATGCACCATAGAAAGCACCTATCCAGGTGCATTCATGGCTTGGTACGGCAACTGCTCTGCCCAGGCCCATTAGAAACTGCAGAGAGTTGTGGACACAGCTCAGCACATCACGGAAACCAGCCTCCCCTCCATGGACCCTGTCTACACTTCTCGCTGCCTCGGTAAGGCAGCCAGCATAATCAAAGATCCCACCCACCCTGGACCTTCTCTCTTCTCCCCTCTCCCATTAGGCAGAAGATATAAAAGCCTGAAAGCACGTACCACCAGGCTCAAGGACAGCTTCTATCCTGCTGTTATAAGACTATTGAACAGTTCCCTTGTAGGACCTCACAATCTACCTCATTGTGACCTTGCACCTTACTTTCTACCTGCACTGCACTTTCTCTGCACTGTAACACTTTATTCTGCACTCTGTTATTGTTTCTACCTTGCACTACCTCAATGCACTGTGTAATGAATTGATTTGTATGGACGGTATACAAGACAAGTTTTTCACTGTACCTAGGTACATGTGACAATAATAAACCAATTTACCAACTTATTTACCAATTTATTTTTCCTCTATCCCCCTCATCCTGTCTCCTTTTCTTGACCCCTCCCCCTTTTTTGAATAGTTTCTCTTGATTCCCTCTGTCCACACCGTTCATGATGTTAAAAACCTCCATCAGACCCTTCACTCTGCTCTGATCCGTGGGGAACAGCTCCAGCTTCTCCCAACCACCCCTGGAAATTTTGCAGTAAACCTCCCTTGTACTTTCATATCTTTCCCAACATGCAATACCCAGAGTTGGGCGTAGCCCTCCAGCTGTGGCCAAACCTGTGACTTCTGAAGGTCCACCACGAGTTCCACGCTCTTGTACTCGCTGCCTCCTTTTACAAAGCCAGGATTCCATACACTTTTAATGTATTGTGCACATATTCTCATTGGTGCAGGGGAACACCACCACCTATAGGTTTCCCTCCAAGTCCCACACCATCCTGACTAGGAAATATACTGCTGGTCTAAACCCCAGACCTCCCCCACTAACAGCACTTCTGAGAGCACCTTCACTAGAAGGACTCAAGTTCAAGTTTATTGTCATAGGCATACAGTATAAAATTAGTTTCTTGGCAGCAGCAGCAGAGTATATTACAAGCATGACAAACATAAGTTAACATAAACTTAAAAGAACATAAATTGTACATAACTTACACGACAAAATAAGCATAATGACATTAGTTGAGAGAGAAAAAAATATATAGTCTGAGGTAGTGTTAGGGTTTTTCAGGTCAGCTCAAGAAGCTGATGGCAGTGAGGAAGAAGCTGTTGTTGAACCTTGAGGGTGTGGGTCTTCAGGCTCCTGTCCCTCCTGCCTTATGGCAGAATCGAGAAGAGGGATGGCACGGATGGTGTGGGTCCTTAATGACTTCCTTGGGGACCACTCCCTCCTTGAATCCCTGGTCAGCTCATCCCTCCCGACCCACGCCTCCCTGACCCTTGGCATGTTCCCATGCAACCCAAGGAGGTGCAACACGTCCCTCCACCTCCTCCCTCACCACCATCTAGGGACCTAAACAGCCATTCCAGGTGAGGCAAAGGTTCGCGTGCACCTCCTCCAACCTTGTTTACTGCTTTCGGAGCTCCCAGTATGGCCTCCTTTACAGCACCAAGACCAAGCGCAGAATAGGAAATCGATTTGCGGAGCACTCGGAGTTTGGGATGTGCAGGCTATTCCAAACTCACAGTTGCATGCCATTTCAATTCTCCTTCCCATTCCCACACCAACCTGTCGGTTCTTGGCCTTCTCTACTGCCAGAGTGAGGCCCAATGCAAACTAGAGGAACAATATCTTGTATTCCTCCTGGGTAGTCTGTAACGCAATGGCATGAACATGGAATTTTCCAATTTCAGGTACCACCACACCGCCCACCCTCTCTCCTTCCAATCCTCCTCAGTCTCCCTATATTTGTTCCTTTCCCCATACACCCTCTACATCACCCCATCACTCATTTTCATCCTCCTGATTCGATCCACCCACCACGTACACATTTCACTCACCCGCCCCCCCCTCCCCCAGTCTGGTTCTGGTTCCATCTGTCCTTCTCTTCTCCCCTGATGGTTTCCACTATCACCTTCATTACTTCCCAGATTCCATCACTGGTAGCCTTTCTACTCCTGCTTATCACTCTCCGGCACCCTGTCTTGAGGGTCCCTCTCTAAGGCCCAAGGTTTCTTAGTCCTCCCAAAGTGCAACACCTCGCACTTATCAGGATTAAATTCCATCTGCCATTGCTCTGCCCAACTTTCCAGCTGTTCAATGATATCCTGTAGTCTAAGGCTATCCTCCTTATCAACAACATGATTAATTTTCTTGACTGCAAATTTACCCATCAGACCTTGTACATTCATATCCAGATCATTACTGTATGAGTCCCACTCCTGATCCCTAAGTACACCACTGGTCCCAGGCTTCCAATCATGAACGTAAACCTCCACCATCACCCTCTGCCTCCCATTTCCAAGTGTGCTGTGTGCAGGTGTACTGTGTCACTCACTGGGGCACTACATTCTGTGTAATGAATACACAGAGTATCGCTCAGCAAAGCACAGCATGAAGGCTGAGGAATAAACACCTTGCTGAGCTCGGACCTCAAAGTCTGGGGAATTAAAAATAACTGGGATCCCTGAACACGACAGACCAAGCCTTGGACTGGGGATACAGTGGTATCTATTTAACTGTGACCCACAGATACAGACCGTTCAGTCTATCCACATCAGCCCCTTCCTCCTCATCAGCCTATCCCTCCTTTCCTCCCTCCCCGTGTGCTCAGCTTCTCCAGCCTCAGAGCCATGAGGTTCCCCGTTGATGGTTCGATCCTTCATGGCCCCTGGCCCAGTCTCCGGGGATGTGGTGAGTGTGTCCCCCAGCCTGGCACTGCCTCAGCCCCACTGCACTGGGACCATGACTCCTAGCCCTGGACACTGGCAGTCAGTAGGGTTCAGTAAACAGGGGAACGCACAGGATCCGCCCTCACCCATTAATAAGGGGTGTTTCAGGAACCGGTGAGACCCAGGTCCCTCCGCAACAGTCTCACTCACTGAAACTCCAGTCAGACTCTTGCCGGCTTTTCAGCTCCTGAACCTGATGTAACAGTCATCTCATAATCACCAGTGTCCTCTCTCCATAGATCATGAAGTATTACCATCGCTTGTACTCCTCAGGACCAAAGTATTCAATGTTTCTTCAAGTATTAAGCTCTCCTGGTACTAGGTGATGTCCATCTGCACTCAAGCTCATCAACGTCCAGTCTGACTGTGATCCCAGGAGGTAAGGAGACCGAGTGTCCCAGAGCTCCGTTCACAGTGGGAGGGGGAGCCCCAGTCGCAGCTGAGGAGACAAGAGGAGGCAGTCAGCAGGGGAGCTCAGTAACTGGAGGGGGAATCGGAGCTGGGAGAATCACAGACACAGGAGCAGGCCATGCGGCCCATCGTCTGGCTCCCGGCCCTGTGAGGGACCCGGCCCACAGTTCCTACATCACACAGTGAGCCCACGGGGGGAACAGAGTGAAGACTCTCTGCACCCGGCTCTGAGGAAGGAAGTTGCAGCCTGCAGCCAGATATCGATGGACGGGTCAGTGGGGCATAGACACAGCAAATGGGACCCAGTCTGGAGGGAGAGGGGGCATTGTTTGGGGATGGTGAACATGGTGAGGGAACATGGGGTGAAATGGAGGGAGTGGGCAGTGCGGAGGGACAGAGGGAACTTGTAGCAAGCAGTTGGAGTGCATGTCCACAGATCCCTGAAGGTGCTTGGGCAGGTCAATAAGGGGTTAAACAGGCAGATCTGATGCTTTCCTTTTGCCTAGACGTAGAAGAAAGCAAAACTCCTGAGGCAAAGAGGCCCAGTCTCCCTATCTCTGCTTCATTCCTTCATCCCTACAAACATCCAGAAAACCTGCCTCTGCTCTCAGATGTGCTGATGGTCTGGAGCTCAGTAATTGGTGTCCTGATCCAGAGACTTGAATTCAAACCTCCTCTACCACCCACTCAAAAAATGCATTCCAGGTTACTATCACCCTCTGTGTGAAAAGGTTCTTCCTTAGATCCCCGCTAGCCTCTTAACCCTTAACATAAAGGTATGCTCTCTGCTTTCGGACACCACACTGTACTATTTCAGACTCTTGTACTTCTGTATACCTCTATCATTTTGTATACCTCTATCAGATCTCCCCTGAGCCTCCTCTGCTCCAAGGAAAACATACCAGCATATATACTCTCTCCTCATATCTGAAATGCTCCATCCTAGGCAAAATCCTGGTGAATCTCCTCTGCACCTTCTCCAGTGCAATCATATTCTTCTATGGTGGCCAAAAAAATACACCAAATGTGGCCTAACCAGTGTTTTGTAAAGTTGCACCATAATGGTGCACAATGAAGGCGAGCATGCCAAGTGCCTTCTCACCACATTTTCTGACTGCACTGCCAAATTCAGGATTCTTGAACTTGTACACCAGGAACTCTCTGTTCCTGTACACTCCCGAAGACCCTACCATTTATGGTGTATGTCCTACCCTTATCAGTTCTTCCAAAGTGTATATTCTTATCTTTGTAAAGATTAAATTCCATCTGTATTTGCCCTGCCCATCTTAACAACTGATCATATCATCCTGTTGTCTGTGCCCATCCTCCTATCAGTAATGGACCCAATTTTTGTGTCATCTGTGAACAATGAATCAAACCTCCTACAGTCACTTCCAAATTGCTACATTATTTGACAGAAGTAAGGATCCAGCACTGTGGTGACGGGCTTCTATTCACAGAATACAACCCCCCACCATTGCCCTCTGCCTCCTATTACCAAACCAATTTTGGATCCAGTTTGTCAACTTGCTCTGGATCCCATGGACCCCCTCTTTTGGTCCATTCTCCCATCTGGAACATTGTCATAGGCCTTACTGGAATCTCTGTGGCTTATATCAACTACACTGCCCTGATCAGTACATTTTGCTACCTGTTCAAAAGAGAAATTCTGTCAATTTGATTAGACAGTATCTTCCCCTAATAAAATCACATGGACTATCTTTGACTAATTCTTGCCTTTAAGAGACATTAATCCTGTCCCTCAAATTTTTTTCCAATAAATTCACTGCCACTGATTTTCGATTCACAGTCCTATAATTACTGGCTTAACCCTACTGCCCTTCTTGAACAAAGGTACCATATTTACTGTCCTCCAGTCATCCTCCAGTTATCTGGCAGCTCATAGAGTCATACAGCACAGGAACAGGCCATTCGGACAACAGGTACATGCCATCCAAAATTCCCATCTAAGCTTGTCCCATTTGGTCAATCGGGTTTTTATTGTCACATGTGCTGAGCTACAGTGAAAAACTTTGCTTTGCATGCCATCCATATAGATCATTTCATTACATCAGTGTATTGATGCAGTACAAGGGAAAACAGTAACAGAACGCAGAGTAATGCATTACAGTTACAGAGAAAGTGCAGTGCAGGCAAACTAAAAGGTGCAAGTCCATAACAAGGCAGATTGTGAGGGCGAGAGTCCATCTTATCATACTAGGGGACCATTCAATAGTCTTATAACAGCAGAATAGAAGCTGTCCTTGAGCCTGGTGGTATCGAATACCTGATAAAAAGGGGGATGAAGAAATAATATCCAGGGTGGGTGGGGTCTTTGATTATGTTGGCTGCTTTACCAAGGCAGCGAGAAGTGTAGACAGCATCCACGGGTGGTGAGGTTGGTTTCCGAGATGTGCTGAGCTGTGTCCACAACTCTCTGGACTTTCTTGCACTCCTGGGCAGAGCAGTTGCCATGATACCTCCGGATAGGATGCTTTCTGTCGTGCGTCAATAAAAATTGGTGAGTGTCAAAGGGGACAAGCAAAATTTCGTTAGCCTCCTGAGGAAGTAGAGGTGCTGGTGCACTTCCTTGGCCATGGCGTCTACATGGTTGGACTGAGAATTTGTACAAGGTATAAAGAAAGGTTAGTATATTTTAGATTGTGAGCTCCAAGACGTGAATTATAGGTCCGTTAAAATGGCTGTGCTTTGCTTTGCTTCGAATGTCTTTCCCATTCTTTAGCTAGTTCTCTGCAACCTTGAGATGTGATAGTACCAGCACAATAGGTTCCTTGCTCAACAAGTTTACACAATTGGTCCTTAGTTCAGCAGGTTGACCCTGAAACCACAATGAAGACCTTTGTCTGTGTAAAGATAAACTGTAGAACTAGATGGCCTGGAGAAATTAAAAAACTATTGTCTCAACTGAAGTATAAACTATTTTAAGTGATTTCCTTGTTTGTAACCAATAATCATGTAAGAAATAAGTGCTATGTTGCCTGACTAATGCGTGATCATTCCATATGTGGTAATTTCTTCCTTCTCTGGATAACTATAAGAATGTATGTAAACTGATGTACCACAGAGACCACCCGGTCTGGGACATAAGTGCCTGGCTTGGTGCTCTCTCCTCAGATCAAATAATAAAGAGATTGAACGAGACCAGTAGTCTTTTGAGTCTTCTCTCCGACCGAGTTTGACAGGACCTGGACAGGCTATTGGTGATGTTCACTCCTAGGATCTTGAAGCTCTCAATCTTCTGTCGAGAGGGCGAACAGAAGCTTCACTCAGTCTCTGTGCCCTTCCTACCCCGCTGATTCTGTGCAAGTGATCGGTGGACAGACAGAAAGTCCGTGTGGGAGGAGGCATGAACACAACAAGAAGGGCCACAAAGCAGCAGCACAGTGCAGCAGAGTAGCTGGAAAGAGGACAGAATATAACAGCCCTATCCCTGAGTCTCTTGCTTCGGGTGCACTAATGAGTTTCCTTTCAATTCAGTTAGTTCTCCCATCTCTCTGCTGGCTCACAACACACACCAAATGCTGCTCCTTATCACAGCCACCCTGAGAAGGGTGACACTGTCATTTCCCAGTGCCTCTCTCTTAGGGGGATATCTGTACACTGACTAGTATCTGTCAGTCCTTCTGACTCAGGGGGATACGTGTACACTGACCAATGTACAGGTATCCTTGACCTGGGCACCAGGGATGCCACACATCATTCTGTTGCTGATTGGATGCTGATGTCATCTCTGAGGTCCACCTCCAGACTGTGAAGGTAAGCTGCCCTAACCCTTTAAACATCTCTGGCTGTTTAAGGGCAGGTGTGCAGTCACTCCTCCCTCAATGAACACATCCGTGTGGAGCTACACTGCTTTTGCAGCCCAGCTCCAAGTCTCTGTTCCCACTCCTTCTAAACTCACCATCAATGCAGGGCTGGGTCCCAAACTCCCAGGCACATTCCCACCCCTCTGCTCTACTCCAGTCCTGGCCGGGGCACTCAGTGCAGACCCCTTATTGGAGTGAGGTCACCAAACCTCTTTCAAAAGGTTAGACAACCTCAGCTTTTTTCGCCACGTGTTCTGTTTTTAATTATTTGCTATAATTTAATCTATTTTAGGTAAGCTACTTTTTTAAATTCATCAGTGCATTCAACTATTGAAGCACAAGCGGTTGGGAAGAGTTGTGGAGAGCCCTTGGGTTCCACCTCCTGAGACCTAGTTGGCGCTCGTTATTTGCAGGTTGGGCACAGTTAGTATGTTTCCAAAGACGGGCACAGTCAGAATCAGATTTATCATCACTAACATATGATGTGAACTGTGTTGTTTTGCAGCAGCAGTACAGTGCAAAGACAGAAAAAATAAATAAACAGTACAAAAAAAAAGGAATAATGAGGTAGTGTTCATGGGTTCATGGATCGTTCATAAATTTGCTGGCAGAAGGGAAGAAGCTGCTCCTGATTCGTTCAGTTTGGGTCAACCATAAGACTAGGTACTGGGTTGTCTTTGGTACAATTTAGGTGACTGGTTTTATTCACCTGCTTTTTAATCAATAATTAAAATTTCACAACTGACACTTACAGTGATGAGCAGAAATGCAGATTAGATTCCAAAGGTAGCTATAGATCATCAAGTGGAAAATTGCTTCCAAAATAATGGTGTCGTAATGCAACATTTTGATGTCACTGTAAGCCATGCAGCAACATGGAGCATATCCTGCCTGGAGGTCGGTGACCAGTGGTGTTCCGCAGGGATCTGTTCGGGGACCCCTGCTCTTTGTGATTTTTATAAATGACTTGGATGAGGATGTGGAAGAGTGAGTTAGTGAGTTTGCTGATGATACAAAGGTTGGTGGTGTTGTGAATGGTGTAGAAGGTTGCTGCAGATTACAACAAGATATTGATAGAATGCAGAGCTGGGCTGAGAAGTGGCAGATGGAGTTCAACCCAGATAAGTGTGAAGTGATACACTTCAGGAGATCGAATTTGAAGGCAGAATACAAGGTTAATGGCAGGATTCTTAGTTGTGTGAGGAACAGGGGGATCTTGGGAGTCCACGTCCATAGATCCCTCAAGGTTGCCACGCAGGTCGATATGGAGTGTTGGCCTTCATTAGTCGGGGTACTTGGTTCAAGAGCCGTGGAGTGATGTTGCAGCTCTATAGAACTCTGGTCAGACCACACTTGGAGTATTGTGTTCAGTTCTGGTCACCTCATTATTAGAAAGGATGTGGAAGCTTTAGAGATGGTGCAGATGAGATTTACCAGGATGCTGCCTGGATTGGAGATCATGTCTTATGAGGATAGGTTGAGCGAGCTCGGGCATTTGTCTTTGGAGAAAAGGAGGCTGAGAGGTGACTTGATAGAGGTGTACAAGATGATAAGAGGCTTAGATCGAGTGGACAGTCAGAGACTTTTTCCCAGGGTGACAATGGCTAACACGAGGGGACATAATTTTAAGATGAATGGAGGAAGGTTTAAGGGGGATGTCGGGGTAAGTTTTTTACACAGAGGGTGGTGGGTGTGTGGAATGCACTGCCTGCAGAGGTTGTGGGGGCAGATACATTAGGGACATTTAAGAGACTCTTAGATAGACACATGAATGATAGAAAAATAGGGGGCTATGTGGGAGGGAAGGGTTAGATAGATCTTAGAGCAGGATAAAATGTCAGCACAACATTGTGGGCCGAAGGGCCTGTACTGTGCTGTAGTGTTCTATGTTCTACATTCTAACTTGTGGTGAGATATGCAGAGTGGTCATGCTCCACTGCTGTGACATTAACCACAGAGAGGAACTCACCTTCAACTTCCTGATGAGTTCCAAGAAACTGTTCCTGTGGTGCAACCAGATGAATTGATCTGTATGAACAGTATGCAAGACAAGTTTTTCACTGTACCTCGGTACAAGTGCAAATAATAAACCACTACCAATAGGAATGGAGCTGGAATTGAAATATAAACTGGAGATGCTGATACTTACCCAGCAGGTCAGGTCGCATCTGTGGGAAAAGAAACAGTTAATGTTTCAGGTCGGAGACTAGGTCTGATAAAGGGTTTTCAACCTGAAAGAACTCTATTTCTGTTCCCACTGATGTGGCCTGACCTGCTGAGTGTTACCAGTATTTTTTGTTATTTCAGTGAAGGCGGAACTGAACAGTGTTGGGGCCTCTTTAATCCTGTGTGTTGTGTGTTGATAATGGCTCTCAGCTCCTTTCACCTGGAAAGGGAGCAAATGAAATAATAGTTTCCCATACCTGAATATAAGAAATCATTGTCAGAGGGGTTTTGTTTTCCCATGTTTGAAAAAAGTTCCTTTCTTTCTATATATTTCTGTTTTTCTCTTAATCCACTCTTTTTTACTTTCTACATTTTATCTAGCAGTGGACCCAATTCTAATTTAGTGTATAGGAGGGTGGGAGTCAAACCAACCTTCTTGTACACCACCCTGCACAGTGAGGGGCTGAGCGGGGAAGAGGTGACCCAGACAGTCACTCTCCCATGAGTTGCCTGTGCAACACTCGACTCACTGCGATCCCAACTCTCCCCCATTCACCTACAGTCCCTCTTCTCTCCCTTTGGCCGGTTGAAGAGCTTCCTCTCCCAGGTCAGCATCCCCAGCGCTGAGGCCATATTTACACCCTGTCGGCTCCATCGTACAGGCTGTCGTTCACAACGCCGACGCCAGATTCCCGAAACAGACACTGTTCTGAACTCTGTCACAGGCCGGGATTACCAGGTGGACGGGGGAAAGATCGGAGACTGTGCTCAAAGCATCTTTGATGCATTGCAGCAACCCCACTGACTCTTGGGAATCCCTGGCCATGATCCGTCAAAGTTCAGGATGGTATTGAGAACCAACATACATTGGGAACAGAGAGAGGTCCTGTGTAAGCAGTGGAAGGAGTGCACCACCTCATAGGCTACCCACCCGAGAGACTGTCCCAGAAGGAGAGGAGTCACTTAGTGCAAATGTAAAAACAGAAGCAGACACAAAGTGAGTTCACAAGGAAGAGCGTGTCACTTCATGTGGAAATAAAACCCAGCTTTCCTGCAAAACCTGAGAATGAAGAATATTAAAGGCTGTAACTCCATTGGTTCCCCATTCACCTCCCTCAACACTTCCTCCCTCCACACTGGTGCACAGTGGCTGCAGTATGAACCATCTCAAAAATGCTCCCGGGCTGCTTTGACAGATCTTCCCAAACCCACCAACTCTACCATCAAGAAGGACAAGGGCGGCAAGCACAGGGCAATGCCACAACCTGAGGGTTGCCCTCAAAGTCCCACACCACCCTGACTGGGAAATATTTCACTGGGTCTAGATTCACCACCACATGCAATGAATACCGAAGTGCCCCATAGTGTGTTTCCAGGATCGCTGACAGATCTCCAGGTATTGCTGTGGGTCAGTATCTGGGTGTGTGTTTGAAATGGGTGGATAGGGTCTCTCCTGACCCCTCCATATCCCTCCAAGGATCTTTGGCAGATCTCCTATGGGCTTCTAGTGAGTGTGCTGAGGTGCTGCTGGTTGGGAAGAGGAGCTCCTCAGCGAATACAGTAAGGCATTGATTGGGATGCAGAAATGAGTGCATGAGAGTGGTCCAACAGGGAATGTGGTGTAGGAGCTTCTCTCGATATGTAGAAGGGAAAGGAGTAACATCAGTCCCTCACAGACTGAGACAGGGGAAATTGTTTTTAGCAAATTGTTTTTAGGAAATTTGTTTCTAGCTGAGTAAGGGTTAGGGTTAGGGTTAGGGGTCTAGGAGCGTCCTGAGTAGATTCCCAGTAGCGTAGAGCCGTTGTTTGTCCCGATTCGGGGGTCCAGACAACGTATTTGTTCGTTCCCTGATGTTTGTGCTAGTTCGTTGTGTGTGTGTGTGTGTGTGTGTGTGTGTGTGTGAGCGTTTGTGCACTTCACCCCTGTTGCGACTCCCCCCACGTTTGGCGATCACCCCAGTGTGAGCGTGCGAGGGTGCATTTGTTCCTTCACATACTGTTCCTGCGTTGGTCTTCGTGAATAAAATCCTCCTTTCAAAGCACAAAGACTGTGTGTCCAGATACCATTATCTTTAAGATACCAAAAGAACCTTTCTCATAACACCATCTCATCCTATAAGCGAACCATTCAATAGTCTTATCACAGTGGGGTAGAAGCTGTCCTTAAGTCTGGTGGTACGTGCCCTCAGGCTCCTGTATCTTCTACCTGATGGAAGAGGAGAGAAGAAAGAATGACCTGCGTGGGTGGGGTCTTTGATTATGCTGGCTGCTTCGCCAAGACAATGAGAGGTAAAGAGTCCAAGGAGGGGAGGCTGGTGTCTGTGATGGTCTGGGCTGTGTCCACAACTCTCTGCAGTTTCTAGCAGTCCTGGGCAGAGCAGTTGCCATACCAAGCCGTGATACATCCAGATAGGATGCTTTCTATGGAGCATCGATAAAAGTTGTTGAGAATCAAAGGGGACAAACCGAATTACTTTAGCCTCCTGAGGAAGGAGAGGCACTGGTGAGCTTTCTTGGCCATGGCATCTACGTGATTTGACCGGGACAGGCTGTTGGTGATGTTCACTCCCAGGAACTTGATGCTCTCAACCTTCTCGACCTCAGCACCATTGATGTATTAAGATTTAAGAGCATGTCTTTATTCCATCCTTTAACACCTGGACCATCCACCGCTTGTCTAAACGTTTAATATCCTGGAATATTAATTCCAGCCCTGGTACTTTACAGCCACACCTCCCATAACGGTGATTTGATCAGATCCATTTATTTCTATCTGTGTGATTAATTGATGCACTGAGTTACAAAGCCCGTGTGGTGCCATTGAACCATTTTTCCTCCTCCGATTTGAATTGGAGGTATGCTCACCTGTCTGTGTGCTCAGTCCCTTCCTGACGCACTTTGGCCACTATCACCAACCATTTCACTGCACTCCTCAATAACATTGCCCTTTCCCCTTAACTGTCCACATTCCTGTCTCCAAAACCCTGAACCATCCTTGCACCCCATCCCCAGCCTCATCAAACCATTTAGTGTAAATAGGAGACACAAGAGACTGCAGATACCGGAATCTAGAGCAACAAACTGTTTGCTGGGGAAACTCAAAGGGTTGAGCAACATCTATGGGGGGAAAGAAACTGTCGATGTTTCAGGTTGAGACCCTGCATCAGAGCAAGAAACAAGGAGAACAAGGAGTCAGAACGGAGAATAAGTCGCAAAGGAACAGAGCAGGGATCTGGGGCTACAGGATCCCCCTCACTGAAAGCAGAAACACAGATTAACAAGGTCACGGAAAGCAAACCAGTCACTGGGAGCCATTTCCAGACAAAAGAAAAACGAAACAGTTTTGTCCAAATTGAGATCAAACGTAGGCCACACAGGGTATACCATGCACAGTTCTGGTCTCCATATCCCTGGATTAGACCACACTGGGAGCACTGTGCACAGTTCTGGTCTCCATATCCCTGGGTTAGACCACACTGGGAGCACTGTGCACAGTTCTTTTCTCCGTATCCCTGGGTTAGACCACACTGGGAGCACCGTGCACAGTTCTGGTCTCTGTATCCCTGGGTTAGACCACACTGCGAGCACCGTGCACAGTCATGGTCTCCATATCCCTGGGTTAGACCACACTGGGAGTACTGTGCACACTTCTGGTCTCCATATCCCTGGGTTAGACCACACTGGGAGCACCGTGCACAGTTCTGGTCTCCATAGAAAATGAATATAGAGTCACTTGACAATGTCGAGAAGGTTTAAATGACTGGAGATGCTGCACCATATGACAGACTGCTGAAGTAAGTGAAAGCCCCAGGACCTGAGCAAGAGCATCAAATCGGATTCAAACTTGGCTCAGTGGGATGAAGCAAAGTGGTATGGTTGACTGGAGCAGTTACCAGTGGGATCCACAGGGTCAGTACCCTGTCCCTCACTCTGAGTTGTAGAGTCATAGAGTCATACATCACAGAAAAAAGCCCTTCAGTCCATATGTGTCCGTGCTAACCAAGATGTATATTCAAACTAATCCCATGTCCCAGCACTTGGTCCATATTCCTCTGAACTCTTGTCATTCATATCCCTGTCCACATAGATGTATCTAATGTACCTGCCTCAACCACTTCCTCTGGCAACTGGTTCTATATATCTATCGTAGAACATGGAACAGTACAGCACAGGAACAGGTCCTTCGGCCCACGATGTTGTGCCGAACTAATTAAATTAGTAATCAAATGCCCAACTAAACTAATCCCTTCTGATTACTCAATGTCCATATCTCTCCATTTCCTTCACATTTATGTGTCTATCTAAGAGCCTCTTGAAAGCCTTTATCATATTTTCCTCCACCACCACCCCTGGCAGCACATTCCAGACATCCACCACTCTCTGTGTAAATCAAAACTTGCCCCGCACATCCCCTCTGAACTTAGTCCCTCTCACCTTAAATGCATTCCCTCTGGTATTAGACATTTCAATCCTGGGAAAAACATACTTGCTGTCTACTCATAATCCTATAAACCTCTATCAGATCTCCCCTCAGCCTCCAGGTTTATCCAACCTCTCCTAATAGCACATGCACTCTAATCCAGGCAGCATCCTCTTCTGCACCCTCTCCAAAGCCTCCACATCCTTCCTGTAATGGGGCGACCAGAACTGAATGCAATACTCCAGATGGGGCCTGACCAGAGTTTATAAAGCTGCAACATAATGTCCCGACTCTTGAACTCAAGCATGCCATACGCCTTCTTCACCGCCCTATCAACCTGTGCAGCCACTTTCAGGAAGCTATGGACTTGGACCCCAAAATCCCTCTGTACATCAACACTGTTTAGGGTCTTGCCATTAACAGTGTACTGTCCCTTTACACTTGATTTCCCAAAGTGCAACACTTCACATTTGGTTGGTTAAACTACATCTGCCATTTCTCTGCCCATATCTGCAACTGATCCATATCCTGCTGTATCCTTTGCCAATCTTTTACACCATACACAACACCACCAATCTTCATATTGTCTGCAAACTTACTAACCCACCCATCTATGTTTTTATCCAGGTCATTTATATACATCACAAACAGCAGATGTCCCAGTACTGATCCCTGTGGAACACCACTAGTCACGGACCCCCAGCCAGAATAAGTCTCATCAACCACCATTCTCTGTCTTCTATGGGCAAGCCAATTCTGAATCCAAATGGCCAATTCACCATGGATCTCATGCATCTTAATCTTCTGGATGAACCTACCATGATGGACCTTGTCAAATGCCTTACTAAAATGCATGCAGACAACATCTGCAGCTCCACCTATATCAATAACCTTTGTCACATCCTCGAAAAACTCAATGAAGTTAGTAACACATGACTTGCCCTGCACAAAGCCATTCTACTGTCCCTAATTAGGCCATGGTTTTCCAAATGCTCATATATCCTATCCCTGTGAATCCTCTCCAATAACTTCCCGAACATTGACTTGAGACTCACCAGTCTATAGTTTCCAGGATTAATCCCTATTTCCCTTCTTAAATAATGGAACGACATTAGTGACTGAAACTCCAACTGAAATTTCATTCTTCGCATTTCGGATCCACCCAAGATTGCCTACACTCAAGCTACTCAATGTTCTCAATGCACACTGAGGTCCATAGTTAATGCCAAACGTTGACACGTGCATTCTGTTGACCTCTCTCTACAACATCAGTCCACTCCATCTCAAAACTGTCCAGGGCCACAGTTCCACTTCACTCTTTGTCGCATTTGCTGCTTCAACAAATGGCTTTTTTTTCCTTTTCAGGCATCAATGATCACAAACTTCAACAACTCGAACTCCAAAACTCCTTTGCATCATTCTTCCTCTTCATTTTTCTCCAAGCCCTTCTCCACACACCCCTTGCTGTGCTTTCATTATAGAACATAGAACAGTACAGCACAATACAGGCCCTTCGGCCCACAATGTTGTGCCGACCTTTTAACCTCGCCTAAGACTATCTAACCCCTTCCTCCCACATATCCCTCCATTTTAAATTCCTCCATATGCTTATCTAGTAATGTCTTGAATTTGACCAAAGTACCTGCCTCCACCACCACCCCAGGCAGCACATTCCATGCACCAACCAATCTCTGGGTAAAAAACTTCCTCTGATATCTCCCTTGAACTTCCCACCCATTACATTAAAGCCATGCCCTCTTGTATTGAGCATTGGTGCCCTTGGCAAGAGGCACTGGCTGTCCACTCTATCTATTCCTCAATATTTTGTACGCCTCTTTCATGTCTCTTCTTGTTCTCCTTCTCTCTAAAGAGTAAAGCCCTAGCTCCCTTAGTCTCTCCTCATAACGCATACTCTCTAAACCAGGCAGCATCCTGGTAAATCTCCTCTGTACCCTTTCCAATGCTTCCACATCCTTCCTATAATGAGGCGACCAGAACTGGCCACAGTACTCTAAGTGTGGTCTAACCAGAGTTTTACAGAGCTGCATCATTACCTTGCGGCTCTTAAACTCGATCCCTCGACTTATGAAAGCTAACACCCCGTAAGCTTTCTTAAATACCCTATCCACCTGTGAGACAACTTTCAGGGATCTGTGGATATGGACCCCCAGATCTCTCTGCTCCTCCACACTACCAAGAATCCTGCAATTAACTTTGTACTCTGCCTTGGAGTTTGTCCTTCCAAATTGTACCACCTCACGCTTCTCTGGATTGAACTCCATCAGCCACTTCTCAGGCCAGCTCTGCATCCTATCAATGTCCCTCTGCAATCTTCGACAATCCTCTACACTATCCACAACACCACTGACCTTTGTGTCGTCTGCAAACTTACCAACCCACCCTTCTACCCCCTCATCCAAGTCATTAATAAATATTACGAAAAGCAGAGGTCCCAGAACCGATCCTTGTGGGACACTGCTAGTCACAGCCCTCCAATCTGAATGCACTCCCTCCACCACAACCCTCTGCTTTCTCCAGGCAAGCCAATTCTGAAACCACATGGCCAAGCTTCCCAGATCCCATGTCCTCTGACCTTCTGAAGAAGCCTGCCATGTGGAACCTTGTCAAATGCCTTAGTAAAATCCATGTAGACCATATCTACTGCACTACCCTCATCAATCTGTCTGATCACCTCCTCAAAGAACACTATCAGGCTTGTGAGACAAGATCTTCCCTTCACAAAGCCATGCTGGCTGCCCCTGATCAGACCATGATTCTCTGAATGCCCATGGATCCTATCTCTAAGAATCCTTTCCAATAGCTTGCCCACCACAGACGTAAGGCTCACTGGTCTTTAATTCCCTGGACTATCGCTGCTACCTTTTTTGAATAACGGGACAATATTTGCCAGCCTCCAGTTCTCTGGTACCATTCCCGTGGACAATGAGGACTCAAAGATCCTAGCCAAGGGCTCCGAAATCTCCTTCCTTGCCTCGTGGAGCAGCCTGGGGAATATTCCTCTTTACTCCTATCCTAGTCCATGACAATGCTGAAGGTTAGGGAGCAGTGGTCATTGTTCCCCAAATGCTCATCCACTGAAAGATCTGTCACCTGACCCGGTTCATTACCTAACACTAGACCTAATATGGTATTCCCTCTAGTCGGCCTGTCATCATACTGTGACAGGAATCCATCCTGGACACACATAACAAACTCTGCCCCCTCTAAACCTTTGGTACTAAGCAGGTGCCAATCAATATTTGGGAAGTTGAATTCTCCCATAACAACCCTGTTATTTCTGCACCTTTCCAAAACCTGCCTCCCGATCTGCTCCTCAGTATCCTTGCTGCTACCAGGGGCCTATAGAATACTCCCAGTAGAGTAACTGCTCCTTTCTTGTTCCTAACCTCCACCCATACTGACTCTAGAGAGGATCCTGCTACATTATTCACCCTTTCTGCAGCTGTAATAGATCCCTGACCAGTAACGCCACCCCTCCTCCTCTTCTCCCCCCCTCCCTATCCCTTTTAAAACACTGAAATCCGGGAATATTCAGTATCCATTCCACAGCCAAGTCTCTGCAAGACCCACGATATTATAGTTCCATGTATTTATCCAAGCTCTCAGTTCATTACCCTTATTCCTGATGCTTCTTGCATTTAAGTAAATGCACTTTAGCCCATCCACTTTACTACTTTTATACCCTGTACTCTGCTTCTCCTTCCTCAAAGCCTCTCTATATGTTAGATCTGGCTTTACTCCATGCCCTTCTTCCCCTGACCTATCCCTCCAGTTCCCATCCCCCTTCCAAACTAGTTTAAACCCTCCTGAATCAACATGTACCATGACTTCTGGCTGCTTTTCCTCCTGCACAAGAACGCTGTGGACCTGATCAGAGACATCCCGCACCCTGGCACCTGGGAGGCAACATACCATTCTGGATTCTCGCTCACGTCCACAGAACCTCCTGTCTGTTCCGCTGACTATCGAGTCCCCTATCACTATTGCCCTCCTCTTCTCCTCCCTTCCCTTCTGAGCAGCAGGACCAGTCCCAGTGCCACAGAACTGGCTACTGCTGCTTGATCCCTGTAGGTCATCCCCCTCAACACCATCCAAATCGGAACAGCTTCCGGGGTCCTCTGCTCTTGTCTGTCTATTCCCTTTCTCTTTCTTTCCCCTGACAGTCACCCATCTATCTGTCTCCTGGACCCTCAAAGTACCTGCTCTAAGGTAGGGGTGACTGCCTTTTCACGCACAGCATCTACATAACCCTCTCCCTCCCTGATGCTCCGCAGTGTTTGAAGGTGTGACTCCAGCTCATCAATTCTGAGCCGAAGTTCCTCCAACTTCAAGCACTTACTGCAGATTTGGTCACCGTGCACCACAGCAGGGTCCACTCGCTCCCACATCATGCAGCTGCAGCACATCATCTTGCCCTCCATCTGAACTATTTTTTTTCTTACCTAGCTGCAGTCTACTTAAAAGTTATAACAATAACAGTAAACCTGCTACTCACCAGTGTTGTTGCAGTTATTGTTGCACCAATGTTCTTCCCCCTCTGATGACAAACAATCTGTTCCCAGCACAGGCTTCAGCTTCATCTCCTACATCCCTCTCTCAATGAATCCTCTCACTCACGCTCTGACGTCCTCAGTCATCTCTCACTTACACCTCCTGTAGACAGATTGTTTACATCTGCAGTGCATTTCACTCACCATTTACAGTTATGTAACAGTCATCCCCCAGCCGGATCTGTGCCGTGCCCTCACTGACGGGGTTCCTGGCCTCATACCTGTACACAACGTCCTCCACCTCTGCTGTGTGATGAACCTCTACCGTCTCTCCGTGTTCCCAGAGGTGATGGGGGCTGTCGTTTCTCACAGCTTCTCCTCCCCTCCACCACCTGAAGCTGGTGAGGTCGCCTGAGGTCACGGAGCAGGTCAGGGCGAGGTTGCAGGTCCCGGGGATGTTCTGAACTGTGATGTGTGTTCCTGACACGGGCTCTGAGGTTGGGACGGAGAGATGAAAGATGAGTAAAGGAGATCCTTCTGGACACCTCGATCTCCAACGCCCCCGTCCCGTCCCCAACAGTCCCGAGTGAACTTTAAGCCGATCCCAGCTCATTTCCACCCACCAGTTTAACCCTTCCCTCACCCTTCAGTTCAGCCAGTTGCTGCTGGAGGAAGTTCCCACGTGGGCTGCGCCCTCTTTCCCAACCACTGCCCGCGCTCATCCACAAACTCTCCACCATGTCCTGTTTATGGATCTGTATCCCGGGAATTCTCTCTAGTTCCACGTCTTTTGTCACCCTGTGACTGGTCCTGGTGTCCTTTATACAGCTGAGTGTGGCCCAGTCCAAACCTGCCCTGTATCTGGTCCAACAGCAGCAGCCCTGAGACTGCGATCAGCACAGACCAAGACTGGGATTGTGTGCGGTGTTCCAGAGTGAATCTGGCACTGTGCAGATCCTGGATCACACACCCTCTCTCCCACAGAGACATTGATGAGTGCACAGATCGAGGGTGTGTCACGAACCAGCAACAAAAGAAACACACTGATCATGATTCAGTGTTAAAAACTATTTTATTAATCACTACTTATGATAATACGTAAAATAAAAGTAAAAATGTTAGTATGTTAGAATTCAAAAATGTTAAACCTTGAACGTTAACCCCAAAACTAAACTCTTCGTGTGTGTGTGTGTGACAAAGTCCCAAACTCCAAGTTCCGGAATGGTTCTTAAAGTTCAGTTCCGCAAGCCATAAGGTGAAACATGGGCAAGGGCTTCTTCAACAACCACCGTTGTCAGAAGATAAGACGTAGACGTAGAGAAACATAGAGAGAGTAAATACGAAATCCAAATGTTCCACGATGGAACCCCAGCGACACTTCAGTGTTTACTCGGTAGTGACTTCCTCACCCCGAAAAGCATCCAAATCGTGGTCGTCCACACACAAATACCTGTTTCCTTCTACAGGTCAGCAACAAAGTGAACTCCACCGGATTACTTCCAACTTCCATACATGGATTTCAGTGGCAAACACAGTTATTGTTTCTCATCCATCGATAGAGAAAACTAGCAGGCTGGTGTCTCTTTCCCTTCTCTTTCTCTCTCTCTCTCTCTCCTTCTTCTAACTTCTTCAACAACGTCATTACGTCCTTTATCTTCTATTGATGTAAGCACGCCCCACACACACATACACACCCACTCTCTATCTTAAAGGGACTTTCACTGAGTCCGTAACACCTCCCACCTAAAAAAAAATTTTTCCCAAGAAAAATTTAACCGCGCATACAGTTAGAAATGTTAATAATTATCATTTTACACAACTACAGACTATCAGATTAGTACAGATACATGTTTCCCATTTAACATCGGGAAAGACAATCAGCAATCACATTACCTTTGCCTTTAATGTGAGTTATCATGAGATCAAACTCTTGCAAAATTAAACTCCAGTTTAACAGCCTTCTGTTCTTGTTTTTGACTCGGCTCAGAAACACCAATGGGTTATGATCTGTATACACAGTCAATGGTTTCTGAGTGGTGCAAACATACACACTGAAATGTTGCAAGGCTAAAACAAGTGACAGTAATTCTTTCTCTATGGTAGAATAATTCTTTTGATGCTCATTAAATTTCTTTGAAAAGTAAGCTACAGGATGGTCAATATCATCAAAGTCACCCTTCTGCAGCAACACAGCTCCTGCAGCTTCATCACTGGCATCTACTGCTAACGAAAATGGCTTTTCAAAGTCAGGTGTTTTGAGCACAGGATGGTAGCATAAAATGGCTTTCAGCTTCTCAAATGCTTCTTGACAAGAATCTGTCCAAACAAACTTTACTCCCTTCTTCAGAAGATTAGTTAGGGGAAGAGCAATATCAGCAAAATTTTTACAAAATTTTCGGTAATATCCAACCATTCCTCGTACCTGTGGGAATAGGGGACTCAGATATTGCTTGAACTTTTGCCTGAACAGGAGCTTGCTTGCCTTGACCTACAACATAACCAAGATACGTTACAGTGGCATGGCCAAATTCACTTTTAGCCAAGTTAACTGTAAGGTTAGCCTTGGAAAGTCTTTCAAACAACCTTTCTAACGCAGATATGTGATCTTCCCAAGTATCATTCCCAGTCACTAAGTTGTCAATGTAGGCATCTGTATGTTTTAACCCATGAATCACTGAATTAATCATTCTTTGAAATGTTGCCGGAGCATTTTTCATTCCAAATGGCAAAACATTGTATTCATACAATCCAGAAGGGGTTACAAAGGCTGAAATCTCCCTTCCTCTATCTGTTAATGGAACACACCAGTACATTTTTAATAGGTCAATCTTTGTAAGAAATTTTGTTTTTCCCACTCTATCTATGCAATCATCCACCCTAGGAATAGGGTAAGCATCTGACTTCGTTACAGCATTCACTTTCCTGTAATCTGTGCAAAATCTAACAGTTCCATCAGGTTTAGGTACAATAACACAGGGTGAACTCCAATTTGAAGTAGAATGTCTAATAATATCATTTTCCAACATGTATTTTATTTCCTGATCAACAAGTTTACTTTTTTCCACATTCATTCGATATGGGTGTTGTTTGATTGGTTTTGCATCCCCAACATCAACATCATGGGTAATTATCAATGTTCTGTTTGGAACATCTGGGAACAAATTTTTAAATTTTAAAATTAATTCTCTCATCTGTTGTTTTTGTGAAACTTGTAAATGGTCCAACTTCGTTTCAAGGTTCTCCAGGATATTTTGGTTTTTTAGTTTCGATGGAACAATATTTGGTCTAAATTGGCCTTCCTCAACATCAACATCAGGCATTCTAGAAACAACCTTTACACCATCCACCAAGGCCACAACTGAATCCCTCTCATAATAAGGCTTTAGCATGTTTACATGACAGAGTTGTGTTTTCTTGCGTCTATCTGGTGTTTTGATTATATATGTTAAATCAGTCACTCGAGATTCAATAACATAGGGTCCAGAAAAACGAGATTGCCAGGGATTATTTTGGCTAGGGAAAAATACCAACACCTTTTGCCCCACTGCGAATGTCCTAGGCCGAGCACGTCGATCAAAACATATCTTCATTCTTATCTGGCTGGTTTTCAAATTCTCTCTCGCTAGCTGGCAGACTCTCTCCAACCGAGTTTTAAATTTTTGGACATAGTCCAACAGACTCAAGTGCCCTTCTTCATTAACCCATTGCTCTCTTAACAACTCCAAAGGTCCTCTCACCCTATGTCCAAACACAAGCTCAAACGGACTAAATCCTATTGACTCTTGGATTGAATCTCTAATGGCAAATAAAAGTAAATGAATACCTTCGTCCCAATCCTTTGTGTTTTCAAAGCAATACGTCTTCAGCATATTTTTGAGAGTAGAATGAAATCTCTCCACAGCTCCTTGAGATTCTGGGTGATATGCAGATGATACAATCTGCTTTGCTCCCAGCTCATAGACTAGTTGTTGAAAAAAATTTGACATAAAATTACTACCTTGATCAGATTGGATTTCTTTTGGCAAACCAAACAAGGTAAAATATTTTAAAAGAGCCTTTGACACCGTCCTGGCCTTAATATTTCTAAGGGGTATTGCCTCTGGAAATCGAGAAGTGGCACACATGATGGTTAACAAATACTGATTTCCAGTTTTAGACTTTGGTAATGGGCCAACACAGTCCACAATCACCTTTGAAAAGGGTTCACCAAAAGCAGGAATTGGTTTCAACGGAGTCACAGGGGGTTTTTGGTTTGGTTTACCTACCATCTGACATGTGTGATAGGTTCGACAAAACATCACCACATCTTTTCTCAAACCAGGCCAATAGAATTGTTTCAAGATCTTCCCTACAGTTTTATTCACCCCAAAATGACCACCCAAAGGCATACTATGGGCCAGGTTTAAAATTTCATCCCTATAAACTTTTGGAACAACAACCTGATGAATAACTTCCCATTCCTCATTAACAGGAACATGAAGAGGTCTCCATTTCCTCATTAACACTCCATTTTTGACATAATATCCAATTGGCACTTTTTCAATCTCCTCACATGAGAGAGCTTTTTCTTTCAATTCTGTCAACTCAGGGTCCTTTGTCTGTTCCACCATAAAATCCTTCCTCGACAAAGACAAATCTTTAAATTCAGGCTCACTATAAGGATGTTGATCCTCCAGTGAAGACAGAAAAGTCTCAGATAAGGCATCATAATTTTCTTCCTGTTTAGGACTGTCACAAGGAACCACATCAGACTGCACCGGACTGTCTGTCTTGGCTAATTCTTTAGCTCTAGCTCGAGTCACCGCACATGATGGGTAAACATCTGGATCATTCTCAGACTCATCAATCCTTGGTTTGGTTGTTAACCGTACCACAGGATCACTTTCTCCATCTGCAAGGTCATTTCCCAATAACAAAGAAACACCTTCCACTGGCAACCTGGGTCTTATCCCTATCTCGACTGGTCCTTCTACGAACTTTGACTTTAAAATCACCCTGTGTAAAGGGACAGATATGGTGTCATCTGTAACGCCTCACACTAGATTTACCTCACCAGTGTCACTTTCTTCACCAAAATTTAAAACACTGTCCAGCAAGAGAGATTGGCAAGCCCTGGTATCTCTAAGAGTTTTCACTGGCACCTGGGGTGACTCATCATTCAGTGAAACAAAACCCTCTGATACATAAGAACGGAATTCCTTTCTCACCTCCTCCAACTTTTCCGCTTTTACCTCTTGCAAGGACTGATCTTTAACAGCATCTCCTAAACCTTTTTGATTTTTAATTGCCTGAAAGCAAGCATTGGGCACAGCTTCCTTCCTTTTCTTCAAAAGGGCACAATTAGATATCACATGGCCAGGTTTCTTACAGTAATAACAAGTACGCTCAACAGGTTTCTCCAGCCCTGGCTTCTTTTCATCTTTTCCTTTTTGATTACCTCCCAATTTAATCTCTGGTTTACCTAGATTGTCCTTGTAACTCTTTTGAAAGGTTTTAGGTTGTCCCCATTTGGATTTATGGGTTAAAGCATAATCATCTGCCAACCTAGTAGTTTCTTGTAAAGTTTCCACTCCCTTTTCATTTAAATATGTTGTTAATTCAGCTGGAACACATCTTTTAAAGTCTTCCACTAATATCAATTCTTTTAATTTATCAAAATCCCCATCTATATTTTTAGCCATGTACCATCGTTCAAAACGTATTCTCTTTCCATTGGCAAATTCCATATAAGTCTGATCTGCAGATTTCCTCAAGTCTCTAAATTTTTGTCTGTAAGCTTCAGGTACCAATTCATAGGCCTTCAACACAGCTTGTTTTACCTTGGTATAACCAGCTGCATCCTCAACAGACAAAGCAGAATAAGCTTTTTGAGCTTTACCTTTAATCAAACTCTGTACCATAAGAGCCCATCCTTTCCTTGGCCAGTTTGAACTCACAGCAACCTTTTCAAAATGTTGGAAATACTGATCAACCTGATCTTCCTCAAAAGGAGGGACTAATCGAACCTCCCTGCTGGCTGAAAAACCATCATCAGAATCAGATTCCAAACTCTTTCGCTTCATTTGTAAATCATGCTGCCTCTGTTTCTCCTTCTCCTCACTTTCCAGCTCCATCCCCTTCAATTCCACCTGCTTCATTGCTAGATCAGCCTCTATCTTCATCTGAGTTATCTCTCGTTCAGCCTCTAATTTCTTTTGTTCGGCCTCTATCTTTAACTGGGTCTGCTCTCGTTCAGCCTCTAATTTCTTTTGCTCTTGTTCAGCTTCTAATCTCCTTTCTCATAGACTGCTTTACTTCTGTAAGGTTTAACCTTGTAGCAATCTTTATCAGATCATCCTTTTTCGCCACCTCCAATCCCTTTTGGGTTGGTGACTCCAAAAATGCCTTAATATCCATTGCTGCTGGTTTCCACACACACAAGCCAATTAAAAAGAATTTATCAGACCTCCCTCAAAAATCTTTGGATTGGATCCCGAACAAATCTCGTCAATCTGGGGAACGATCCCAGACGACACTTGTTAATCTTTGGACTGGATCCCGGACGAATCTCGTTAACCTTGGGAACTATCCCGGACGAGCCCCCAATTTTGTCACGAACCAGCAACAAAAGAAACACACTGAGCATGATTCAGTGTTAAAAACTATTTTATTAATCACTACTTATGATAATACGTAAAATAAAAGTAAAAATGTTAGTATGTTAGAATTCAAAAATGTTAAACCTTGAACGTTAACCCCAGAACTAAACTCGTCGTGTGTGTGTGAGACAAAGTCCCAAACTCCAAGTTCCTGAATGGTTCTTAAAGTTCAGTTCCGCAAGCCATAAGGTGAAACATGAGCAAGGGCTTCTTCAACAACCACCGTTGTCTGAAGATAAGACGTAGACGTAGAGAAACATAGAGAGAGTAAATACGAAATCCAAATGTTCCACGATGGAACCCCAGCGACACTTCAGTGTTTACTCGGTGGTGACTTCCTCACCCCGAAAAGCATCCGAACCGTGGTCGTCCACACACAAATACCTGTTTCCTTCTACAGGTCAGCAACAAAGTGAACTCCACTGGATTACTTCCAACTTCCATACATGGATTTCAGTGGCAGACACAGTTATTGTTTCTCATCCATCGATAGAGAAAACTAGCAGGCTGATGTCTCTCTCCCTTCTGTCTCTCTCTCTCCTTCTTCTAACTTCTTCAACAACGTCATTACGTCCTTTATCTTCTATTGACGTAAGCACGCCCCACACACACACATACACACACACTCTCTATTTTAAAGGGACTTTCACTGAGTCCGTAACAGGTGTAATTAGGAAGTTAATTCCAATCTGGGCCAAACGAAGGCAAATGGGACTACCTTGAATGAGTATTTTGGTCAGCATGGACCAGTTGGGCTGAAGGGCCTGTTTCAGTGCTGTACGACTATGGTGATGTGGCACATTCTGAGAGGGGAAATAAGGAGTCGGAACAGAGAATAAGTCACAAGGGACAGAGCAGGGATTTGCGATAACAGGTATACCCTCACTGAAAGCAGAGACACAGGTATAAAGGCCAAAACCTGGGTAGGAAACCTCCTGATCACCAGCTCCCACCCTCCCTCGGCTGATGAACCAGTCCTCCTCCATGTCGGACAACACTTGGAAGAAGCAGTGGGAGCAGCAAGGACACAGAATGACCTCTGGGTGGGGACTTCAGGGTGTCCATCACCAGGAGTGGGTCGGTAGCACCACCACGGACTGAGCTGGCCAAGTCCTGAAGGGCAGAGTGGCCAGACTGGGTCTGTGGCAGGGAGTGAGTGAACCAACACCAGGCATAAACCTACTTGACCTGGTCCTCCCCAGTCTACCGGTGGCAGGTACATTTGTCCTTGACACCACTGGTAGGGGTGACCACTGCACCGTCCTTGTGGAGGCGGAGTCCAGTCTTCACACTGACGACTCCCTCCATTGTGTTGTGTGACACTACAGTCGTGCTCAGTGGGATCGACTCAGAACAGGTCTGGAAGCCGAAAACTGGGTGTCCACGAGGGTCTGTGGACCATCAGCGACAGCAGAAATGTCCACAAATGTGACCTCCTGGCCTGACACATTTCTCACTTCGCCACCACTTTCACCCAGGGGATAAACCCTGGTTCACCGAGGAGTGCAGAAGGGCATGCTGGGAGCTGCACCAGGTAGACCTGGCCTGGTGAAGCTGTAACACAGGACGACATGCAGGACAGGACACAGGACTGCAAAACCAGCCGCAGTGGACAGAGCTGAGGGATCTCACAACCCATGGATCAGTTCAAAGCTCTACAGTACCCCCACATCTGGTCATGGATGGTGGTGGACAGTTCACGAGAGGAGGAGGCTCCAAGAACATCCCCACCCTCAAGTGACGGTGGGACCCAGCATGTGAGTGGATGATCTCCCCCAGCTACCCCCTGAGATCCCACCGACACATAAACCTGTCTCCAGACAATTCAGTTCACGCCAAATGACATTAGGAAACAGCTGAGAGCTCTGGATACTGCAATGGCTATGGGACCAGACAACACCCCAGCTGTGATATTGATGACCTGTGCTCCTGAATTGGCTGCATCTGTGGCCAAGCTGTTCCAGTACAGCTACAACAATATGCCCAGCCATATCCTGTTCACAGAAAGCAGGACAAGCTGATTATCCCCCAATCAATCTACTCTCGATGATCAAGGGAGGCATTGTCGACAGTGCTATCAGGCAGCAGTTACCTAGAGATTGGTAATAGATGCTGGGCTTCCATTCATGCTCATATCCTGAAAAAGTACATTGGTTTTGGTGAGGAGGAGATGCCTTGCCAACAAGGGGTTTTGCCAGCATTGCAGGCTTCCCCAAGGTGCAGGCTGCCAGCCAGCACAACCATGTGGCTATATGGGTGTCCCTGAAAACTCTGATCTCTCCTTGAGAGACGGCTTACTATCAGTGACTGCATTTGGTGCAGAGAGTGCAATATGACCATGTTGCTCAGAGACCTCCATCACTAAGTGGCATCTTGTGTTTCCTTTAAACTCAATGTCTCAAGAGTCCAAGTGACTATGTCAAGAGACCTGAACTTGCTGACAGGAAAGGGACTTTGTTGACTTTCACAATGGCATGAGTCCTGCATGCTGCTCCACAGATGATGTAATAATATCTTTTCCTCTCCACCTCTTTGCATTAAATGATAATTGTTGACCAGTGGGAAAAACTTTTCGGACATTTGAGTAGCCATGTGGTGACTCAGCTCCTGGAGAACAGTAAGCTGCTGACGGGTTACAGCTTAGCTACCCCTGGATAACTGCAGCAGGCTGCAAATGTGGGATCTGACAGCTCTTGACAAAAATCCCATGTGGCAGAGACTAGTGTGAAGCTCCACAGAGGCAAAAGGACAACCAATCAATGGGCTCTGCATGTTTATTGGTTTGTTATTGTCACATGTACCGAGGTACAGTGAAAAACTGGTCTTGCAACCGTTCATGCAGATCAAATCATTGCATCAGTGCATTGAGGTAGTACAAGGTAAAGCAACAACAGAATGCAGAATAAAGTGTTACAGTTACAGAGCAAGTGCAGTGCAGGTAGACAATAAGGTGCAAGGCCATAACGAGGAAGATTGTGAGGTGAAGGGTCTGTCTTATTGTACTAGGGAACCTTTCTATAGTCTTACCACAGCGGGAAAGAAGCTTTCCTTGAGACTGTTGGTATGTGCTTTCAGGTTTTTGTATCTCCTGCCCGATGGGAAAGAATGTCCAGAGTGGGTGGATTCTTTGATTCTGTGCCTCCTCAGCAGCAGCCTCTTGGGGAATTGTTGATGAGAGATAATTTTTATCAAGAGTGACTGCAACTGAGAGACAGAGACAGAGAGACGCGCACAGTGACTGAGAGAGTGAGGGAGAGAGAGAGAGGGAGAGATGTGTGCAGAGATCGTGAGAGAGAGATATGCACACACAGACACCTTGAGAGAGAGTATGAGCAATAGACTTTGTGAGAGAGAGAGAGAGAGAGAGAGAGAGAGAGACGCTGTGTGTGTGTGTGTGTGTGTGTGTGTGTCTGTCTGTCTGTGTGAGAGAGAGAGAGTAACTGAGAGAGCGGAAACTGGGTGAGAGAGAGAGCAGAAACTGTATGGGTGAGAGAGAGAGCGGAAACTAGGAGTGGGGGTGAGAGATATTGATAGAGGCCAAGGAAATTTTGACTGAGAGACAGCCAAACACAGGAAGAGGTGTAGACAGGGGCTGAGGGACAGAGACCAAAGGACATGGTGGATGAGTGAGACAGAAACAGAGAGACCAAGAGAGGCAGGGTCTGGGAAAGAAGCCATCTGAGAAAGAGGGACACACACACACACACATACACACACACACACACACCCGAGAGAGGCAGAGACTGAGAGACACACACACACAAACAGCCACACACGCCCTGAGAAAGAAAGAGACTGAGACACAAACATAGGTGCACACACACACGCACATTCTAACAGAACGATACCCACACAGAGACTGAGACAGGAAGAGAGTGAGATGCACATCCACAGAAACCAACAGAGGCAGAGACTGCGATACACAAACACAGACATGCACACACACAGACCTGGAAGGCAGAGACTTGTGAAACACACACAGACTGAGAGAACCAGAGACTGGGGGACACAGAGTGAGAAAGGAAGAGACTGAGACACACACAGAGACCGAGCGAGGCAGAGACTGAGACACAAAGACCGAGATAGGAAGAGACACACACACACACACACACACACACACACACACACACACACACACACACACACACACACACACACACACACACACACACAGACAAAGACCGGCAGAGACACGAGAGGTAAACACACACACAGACCAAGAGAGGCAGAGACTGAGAGAGATGGACAGATGGATACCGAGAGAGAGAGAAAGGTCAAGAGAGAGGGAGGAAGAATGCAGCAGACTACAAAGATAAGGGAGATAGAAGGGAAGGGAGATAGAAACTGAAACAACAGACAAGGCTGAGAGAGACTAAGGCTGAGAAGAGAGAAGGAAAGAAACTGAGAACGTTAAACAGAGACCAAGGGAGATAGAGATGACATGAGAGATGCATGCAGAGGCTGAGTGACAGAGTCATAGAATCATGCAGCATGGAAACAGACCCTGCAGCCCATCTTGTCCATGCCAACTGTGTTGCCTAGTGAGTTAGTCCCATCTGCCTACATTAGGCCCATAGCCCGCTGAACCTCTCCTGTCCATTTACTTATCTAAGTGAATTTTAAATGTTGTTAATGCGCCTGCCTCAACCACTATTTCTGGCAGCTCATTCCAAACACGCATCACCATTTGCGTGAAGAAGCTGCCCTGAAATCCCTTTTAAATCTCTTGCCTCTGATATTAAACCTGTGTCCTTTTGTTTTTATCACCCCCTCCCTGGGAAAATGACTGCTTTCACCCTGTCTATGCACCACATGACCTTATATATCTCTATCAGGTCACCCCTAAATCTCCGACGTTCCAGGGAATAAAGTCCCAGTCGACACAACCTCTCCTTGTAACTCAGGCCCCCAAGTCCAGGCAACATCCTGGTAAATATTTTCTGCTCTCTTTCTAGTTTAATCTTTCCTCTAAAAGGGTGACCGAAACTGCACACTATACTCCAGTATGGCCTCACTAACATCTTATATAACTGCAACAAAATTTCCCAATCCTATACTCAGTGCCCTGACTGATGAAGGCCAGTGTGCCAAACACCTTCTTCACCACCCTATCTACCTGTGGCACCGTTTTCAGCGAACAATGCCCTTACGCTCCAAGGTCCCTCTGTTCCATAACACTCCCCAGGGCCTTCCATCCACTGTTTAAGTCCGACCCTGGTTTGATCTCCTAAAATGCAGGACCTCACATTTTTCTGGATTGAAAGCCATTTATCAATCTTCAACCCACATTCCGAGCTGATCAAGATCCCTCTTTAATTTTTCATAAACTTCTACACTGTCTACAGCATAACCTGTTTTAGAATTATCCACAAACTTACTAACCGTGCTTTGTACATTCAGATCCAAATCGTTTCGATAAATCATGAACAACTAAGGTCCCAGCATTGACCCCTGTGGCACACAACTAGACTGAGGCCTCCAGTCCAGGAAACAACCCTCGACCATCACGCCAACACCGAGCCAATTATGAACCCAATCTGCTGTGTCCCCCAGTTCCCATGTGATCTAATTTTCCAGACTAGACTGTCATGAGGGACCTTGTCAAAGGTCTTACTGAAGTCCATATGGACAACATCCACTGCCCTACCTTCATCTACCCTCTTGGTTACCTCTTCAAAGAACTCCCAAGAAATTTATCAGATACAACTTCCCACGCACAAAGCCGTGCTGACTGTCCCCAGTCAGACCCTGTTTCCAATTGTTGGTAGATACTGTCCCTCACAATCCCCTCCAGCTATTTACCCAGCACTGACGTCAGACTCATCTGTATGTGGTTTCCTGGTTTGATTTTGTTACCTATTTTAAACAATGGTACATTAGTCACTCTCCAGTCCTCCAGAACCTTACCTGTGGCCAGGGATGAAGCAAAAATCTCTGCAAGGGCCTCCACAAGGTCCGAGGATGCACCAGTTCTGGCCCTGGGGATTTGTCCACCTTAGTGCATTTTAAGGCCTCCAATACCTCTTTCCTGCTAGAGAGGTACCAAGAAAAACAGACCGAAGTAAAGAGACAATGTAGGAGAGAGACAAACAGACTGAGGCAGAGAGTCAAAGGCAGACAGATACAAGCTGCACAGACTAAGAGAGATGCAGGCTTGAGAAACAGTATCTGGACATGTAGCAGCCTTCTGGATTTGATATTGAACTCTGCACATTCAGGTAAGTTGCTTTCGCTGCAACAGAATTGTGCTACTTTATAATAGGAGGGGATTTCATCTTCTAAATAAACAATCCTACCTGGCTGAGAAGAGGTGGAACCTTTTCAATCCTTTTTAAGCTAGTGTGCAGATAGCTCTCCTGGATTAGGGGCAGTACTGCACCTAATCTTTGGAAATGTAGCTGGGCACGTGATTGAAGTGTCAATGGGAGAGTATTTTGGAGACAGTGACTAACTGTGAGTTTCAAGGTAGTTGTGGAAAGGCTGATATCAATATCATAAGAAAGAACATGATAAAAGTGGACTGGAAGCAGCTACTTTCAGGTAAGTCTACATCCAGCAAGTGGGAGTCATTTAAAAATGAAATGACAGTCAGGGCCAAGGTGTTTTCATAAGGGTGCAAGGTGTGAACGGCAAGTCCAAGGAACGCTGGATGTCAACAGATATTGAGGGTCAAATAAAGACAAAATAGAAGTATATGGCAGTTTGAGAGAGTTGAACAAAGAACAGGACAGAAACAGGTCCTTCAGGGCCCTGGCAGAGATATGTGAATCTTTCCTGGCCACAGGTGAGATGGCTAATGACTGGAGGACGGGAAATGTACCTTTATTCAAGACAGGCAGCAGGAATAAGCCAGGCAGTTACAGGCCTGTGAGTCCAATGTCAGTGGTAAGGAAGTTATTTGAAAAAAAATGAGGGACAGGATTAATCTGCTCCTGGAAAGGCAGATATTGATCAAAGGTGATCAGCACAGGTTTGCTAAGGGAAGATTCTGTCTGTCTAATTTGAATTTTTCAAAGAGGTAGCAAAGTGCACGTATTAATGTAAAAGATGGTAAGATGAGCAGAGTAATTGGCAGGTGGAATTTAATCCTGGTAAATGTGAGGTGATGAACTTCAGAAGGACTAATAAAGATAGAAACACATTAAGAATGGTTGGGCTTGAAAGAGGTTTGAGGAACAGGTCCTCTGAAGGTGGCGATACAGGCAGATAAGGTGGTGATGAAGGCATATGGTATAGTTCATTAACAAGGGCATAGAATATAAGAGCAGGGAAGTTATGGTACAGCTTTATAAAACATCAGGCCACAGCTGGAGTTTTATGTGCAAAGTGGTCAGCATTTCTGTGTTCTCTCCCTTATAAACCTATCAGCTGGATGCCTTCATCTGCAGCTCATTCCCCATGGCAGCCCTTTGTCCTATCTAGAGAGAGGGATGAACAGAGACTGAGACAAGATACAGAGACTGAGACAGCCAGAGTCTTTAAAGATACAGGGGGAAATTTATGGGTAGACAGGCAAAGATTGAGTCGGTCAAAAATCTGGCGATGCTGGAAACTGAAGAAATCTGAAATAAAAATAGAAAATGCTGGAAATTCTCAGTAGGTCAGGCAGCATCTGTGGGAAGAGAAGCAGAGATAATATTTCAGGTCTGAAACCCAGGAAAGAGAGAAAACAAGTGAGTTTGCAGTTTCAGAGAAAGTTGGGAAGCGATGGGTTGAATGAAGGAAATGTTTCAGATACTAGAGAGACCAAATGGATTAAATTGGCAATTATAATCCGATAATGCTTCTTAATGTTGTTTGGCAGGTCTGTGATACATGCACCACTATAAAACAAACTGCTGGAGGAACTCGTTGAGTCAAGCAGCATCAGTGGAGAGAAATGGACAATCAAGACCCTTCACCCTGGACCATCTTGCTCCACGTTCCATCATCTGCATTCTCTTGTGTCTACATGAACAGCAAACCAGACTATACTAATGGAAGGAGAAAACCTGAGCCAAAATCACCTATAGATGACTGGCAAAAATAGCCAAATATGATAACAGAAAAAAGAAAGAGTAAGTTCCTTGAAGCTGTGTAATTTGATAAGAAGTCTGGAATGCTGCCTCATACCCAGATAGAAGATGAAGTGTTTATTTCCGAGCTTGCATTGGGCCTCTTTGTAACAGAATAAAAGGTCAGAGTGGGATGGGGAAATAAAGTGACAGGTGCCCAGAAGCTCAGGGTTACACATGCGGACTGAATGCTGGTGCTCTGCAAAGTGTTTATCCAACGTAGAGGAGACTACCTTAGGTACACAGAATGCAGTTCACTAGATTGGAAGAAGTGCAAGTGAATTGCTGTTTCACTCAGGAAGACTGTTTGGGTCCCTGGATATAGGGAAGGGAAGGGATGAAAGGACAGAAGTGGCAACTTTTGCAGTTGCCTGGAAAGTGCCATAAGACGGGGTGGTTGTTGGGGATGGTAGAGCAGATCAAGGAATTGGGAAAGAAGTGACCTCTTTGAAACATTGAAAAGGGAGGGGAATACGTGTCTAGTGATGGAATCTTGTTGGTGATGGAATTTTGTTTAAACTGGTGGAAATTGTGAAGGCTGATCCATTGAATATGGAAGGAGAGAACTAGTGGAACTCTGTCCAGGAATAGAGGAGGTGAGAGCAGTGGTGTGAGAAATGGTTGTAATGGAGTCAAAGGTTTTGTCCAGTGGGGAAACCATGGTTCAGGAAGAAGGAAGACATGTCAGAAGAGCCTGTGCAGAAAGTCTCATTGGAGCAAATACAATGGAGATGGAGGAGTTGGGAGAATGGAACGGAGTCCTTCCAAGAGGCAGGTTGGGAGCAAGTAAAGTTAAGATCGCTATGAGAGTCTGTGGATTTGTAATAGTTGCTTGTGACTAGCTGAGCACCTGAGATGGTGATGGAGAGATCCAGACAGGAAGGGAAGAGTCTGAGGTGGGTATTGTGAAGGTGAGAACAAGGTGGAAATTGGCAACTAAACAGATGAAATGTTCAAGTTCTGTATAAGTGCAAGAAGCAACATCAGTACTGAAAAGAGCTGAGGGAGTGGGCCTGAGTAGGGCTGAAACAAAGACTGTTGCACATATTGTAAAAATCCCAGTCATGAGGGAATAGAAGACTCATGGGATTAAAGTCATCTGAGTTGCCAGGATCTGATGGCCTCCACCCAAGGGTTTAAAGGCAATAACTGCAGAGAAAGTGGAATCATTCATAGAGCAATACAGCAGGGATAAAGGCCCTTCAGCCCAACCATTCCATGCTGACCATGTTGTCCACCCAGCTAGTCCCAATTTCCTGCGTTCGGCCCATCTCCCTCCCAAGCCCCACCCTTCCATGTACCTATCCAAGTGTTTATTAAATAATACTATTGTACATTGAAGGAGTGCAGAGAAAATTTACATGGATGTTGCCGGGACTTGAGGACATGAGTTATATTGAACCGTTGAATAGGTTCGGACTTTATTCCCTGGAGCACAGGAGAACAGGGGAGATCTTATAGAAGTATACAAAATTATGAGGGGTATCGATCGGGTGAATGCATGCAGGCTTTTTCCCCTCAGGTTGGGTGAGACTAGATCTAGAGGTCATGGGTTTCGGGTGAAAGTTGAAATATTTAAGGGGAATCTGAGGGGGAGCTGCTTCACTCAAGAGGATGGTGCAAGTGTGGAATGAGCTGCCAGCAGAAGTGGTAGATGCGGGTTCAATTGTAAAAGTTAGAAAAGTTTGGATAGGTACATGGGTGAGAGAACTATGGATGGCTATGGTCCGGATGCAGGTAGATGGGACTCGGAAGAAAACCAGGCCGGCATGGACTAGTTGGGCCGAAGGGCCTGTTTCTGTGCTGTAGTTCTCTATGACTCTACATGCTTCAATTACTTCCTCTGGCACTCATTCCATATACTCGCCATCCTCTGCATGAAAAAGTTGCCCCTCAGGTCCCTTTTAAATCTTTCCCCACTTGCCCTAAACCCATACTCCCTAGTTTTGGACTCCCCTACCCTGGGAAAAAGATTGTTACCTTATCTATGCGTCTCATAATTTTAGACACTTCTATAAGGTCACCCCACATTCTCCTGTGTTCCAAGGAATAAAGACCTAGGTTGGCTAACCTCTCCCTGTAGCTCAGGCCCTCTAGTCCAGGCAACATCCTCATAAATCTTTGCTGCACTCTTTCCAGTTTAACCACGCCTTTCCGATAACAGGGTGACCAAAACTGCACACAGTTCTCCAAGTGCAGACTAACCAACGACTTATACAGCTACAACATGATGTCCCAACTCCTATACTCAGTGCCCTGACTGATGAAGGCCAGCATGCTAAATGCCTTTTTCACCACCCTGTCTATCTGTGACACTGCTTTCAACGAACTATGCACTTGTACTGCTAGGTCCCCCTGTTCAATTACACTCCTTAGTGCCCTACCCTTCATAGTATAAGTCCTACGCTGGTTTTACTTTCAAAAATGCATCACCCCACATTTATCTGTATTGAAATCTATTTGCCACTCCTCAAACTGATCAAGATCCCCCCTGTAATCTGTGAAAACTTCTATCACGATCAACAACACTGAACATGCATTGTGCATTCGCATCCCAATCATTTATATAAATCACAAATAGCAAGGGTCCCAACTCCAATCCCTGTGGCACACCACTAGTCACAGGCCTCCATTCCGAGAAACAACCTTCAACCACCAACCTCTTGCTTCCTACCTCTGAGCCAATTTTGAATCCACCTAACCCTCTCCCTGGGTTCCATGGGACCTAACCTTCCAGTCCAGCCTGTCACGCAGGACCTTTTTGAAGGCCTTGCTGAAGTCCAGATAGACAACATCGACTACCATACCCTCATCTACCCTTTTGGTTACCTCTTCGAAAAACTCTAAAGAATTCATCAAACATGACTTCCCACACACAAAGCCAAGCTAGGTCCTAATCAGACTCTGTCTATCCAAATGCTGGTAGATCTTGTCCCTCAGAATTCCCTCCAGTAATTTCCCCACTACTACTATCAGGCTGACCAGCCTGTTGTTCCCTGGTTTATCCTTGCTGCCCTTCTTAAACAATGGTACGACATTAGCCACCTTCCAGTCTTCAGGAAGTTCACCAGTGGCTAATGATGAAACAGACATCTCTGCAAGGGCCTCTGCAATTTCTTCTCTCGCCTCCCACAAAGTCCAAGGATGCACTCAGTCAAGCCCTAGGGATTTATCCACCTTAATGTACTGTAAGTCTACAAATACCTCCTCCCTGGTAATATGAATGTTCTCCAAATGATCTCTACTTGTTTTCCTTATTGCTTGAGCAGCCATAATTTTCTCCTCAGTAAATCCCAAGGAGAAATGTTTGTTGAAAATCCTACCCATCTCCTCTGGCTGGGGGCATAGGCAGCCCTGCTGATCTCTAAGGGGACCCATTCTCTCCCTAGCCACAATTTTACTCTTAATAGAGCTATAGAACCTCTTGGGATTTTCCTTAACCTTCCCTGCCAGTTCTGTCTCATACCCTCTCTTTGCCTCCTGATTCCCCTCTTAAATGTATTCTTAATCTTTTTAGAGTCAAGGTATTCACTCGTCCCCGACCTCTTAAACTCAAGGTATGCTTCCTTCTTTTTCTTGACTCAATATCTCCTGTCAGCCAGGGTTCCCCAGACTTGCCAGGTTTACCCTTCACCCTAACAGGAACATGCTGCCACTGGACTCTTGATATCACACTCTTAAAAGGCTCCCACTTGCCATTCATTCCTTTCCCTTCAAACAGCCCCTCCCAATCGACCTCTGCTAGATCCTGCCTAATTCCCCCAAACTTAGCCCTGCTCCAGTTTAGGACTTTAACCTGTGGACCTGTCCTGTCCTTTACTGTCTTGAAACTAATAGAATTATGGTCACTAGAGCCAAAGTGCTCCCTGACTGCCACTTTAGTTACTTACCCTTCCTCATTCCCTAAGAGGAGGTCCAGTCTTGCACCCTCTTGAGTAGGGCCCTCTATATTATTGACTCGGGATACTTTCCTGGACACATTTCTCAGATTCTACCCCATCCAGGCCATTAACACTCTGGCTGCCCAATCAATACTGGGGAAATTAAAATCTCCCACATACAACCCTATTATTCTTATAACTATGAGCAATTTCTCTCCCCAGCAGCTCCTCAAGTTCCCACTGACTATTCAGGGGGTGGGGGGGTGTCTACAATACCGCCCCACTGGACTGAACCTCCCTTTCTTGAAAGTTCTACTCATATAGCCACACTGAACGATCCCCCAAGAATGTCATCTCGAAGCACTGCTGTTATCTGCTCCTTTTTCAAAAAGGCAACAACCTCTCCTCGCTTACCTGTACCTTGCTGAATTCATTGAAAATTTGTTGAAATTTTTCAAAACTCACTGAATTCCAGGGATGTACCAGAAGATTTGAAAACAGCAAATATGATTCCCTTGTGTAAGAGGGGAGGAAGACAAAAGTTTGGAAACTATAGGCCCGTCAGTTTAAATATCTATTGTTGACAAGATACTGGAGTCAACAACCAAGGAAGAAATAGCTAATTATTTGGGAAAGCTTAAAATCAAACCAAGTCAAGATATCTTTATGGATGGTAAATCATTTTTGACTGCTTGCTTAAGTTCTATGTGGATGTAAACAGCAGAGATGATAAGGGGAACCTGTGATCTTGTGTATTTAGATTTCCAAAAGGCATTTGACAGGGTGCCGCATAAGAGACCAGTGAACAAATTAAGAGCTCTTCCTATTTCTGGATGTGTGATAGCAAAGATTGAAAACTGGCTACTACATGGAAAGTAGAGAGATGGAATCAATAGATAATTTTAAAATTAGAGGAGTGTAATTAGTGGAGTACCCCAGGGATCAATCCTTGGCTCAAGATTATTTATATCAATGACCTGGAGGAGGGGGCAGAACGTAAGGTTACAAAGTTTTCTAGTGACGCAAAAGCAGGTAGAAGGGGAGGTGGCAATGTGAATATGGTGACTGTGCAATGGGATATACAGTGTATCCCTGCATTACAGCGGGTTTCTGTATCAGGATTTTCCACAACACAAACCCTTTTTTCTCATTGAATACCATGTTATTAAGCCTCTCAACAGTAATGCCCTGAGGCTGCGTGGTCCACAAGCAAGGGAATTCTGACTGTATTTTAGGCAGAAGAGAAAGGGTTGTTTTACCAAAGCAAATCTCTTAAATGGCCTCCCACTGTGAACCAGCAATCAATTTTTTTTTGTTTCCACAACTTTAGTACAAGCTGTTGGCTGAATAATCTACAGAAAGGTGAGAACCATAACTCAGTGTCATGTGAAAATATTGTGCAAAACGGATCAAGTGATGGTTCTCTTTTTAAAGAGGTACTATAAATGAAATTTACAGAATGATTTGAGTTCATTCACTTGGGGAGGAAGATTAAGAGACAGTAATTTCCATTTCCATTCTGTGTAAAACCTTGAGTCATTCCTTTTACTAACATGCATAAATTACAGCATATACTTTAGTTCATGCTGACTGTAATGTTTTGAACCAATCCACCATCCAGAACAAAGTTATTAGCATGAAGCAAATAGAATCAAATGCCATTTTATGTGGGGAAAATGAAAGATCCTATCCTATTAATGCAACAATCTTCTATGAATGCATTTGACTCATTTTAGTATCAATAGAAGAGGTTGATTGGCAGTTTCCAAAGCTTAAGTGGCATCCCAGTGTTAACCAACAGCCTGTGATCATTGTCCTTGGTAAACTAGCTCAGTTCTCTGGTTACATTTTGCGTTGCTTATTTTTTTTCACATAAATTCAGTATGAGAGAACTTTTTTCACATCTCAAATTTTTTGGTAGTGACTTGTGAATTCTGTAAGGACAAATTTCCATTGTCCGAAGTGCCGCAACGCAGGGGTACACTGTGCATAGTTGGAGTGAGGGGAATGGTTAGAGTGAGTAAAGGAAGTGGAAAAATTAAGAGATCGGTTGAGCTAGAAAGTATGACGTTTCTGTTAATTACGTGCCGCCTCTGCTCACGTAGATTAGTTCTGCTAGACCGTGTGGTTATGACGAGGTCAGTTCCTGCTCTTACTTCCTTCTCTAAAAATATCCAGATCTCCAATCTTTCAGTCAAGCTTGAAGATGTGGGTGTCTTTGAGGAGCATTCCTTGCCCGATCTGTGCCTTTGTATTTGTCATCTGTGTGGGTAAGGTCAGCTTTTAATGTTCAATTCTGGTTATAGAGCAGTGCGATGTGTGTGTGCCTTATCGAGGTTCTCAGTGCGTGCAAAAGCCTTTCGTCGTGGTCACGTCCAAGCTCTGCTGGTTCACACCCTACGACTGAACATGCTGACTTCCACTTTCTTCCTCATTTTAATTCTTTCTCATCCTCAGTCCCTTTTGAGCTCTCTGGATCTCCATCTATCTCACTCAGTCTCTCTCTGTCTACACACTTTTACTCTCTGTTTCTCTTTTAGTCTCTTTCAGTCTCTTTCAGTCTCTTTCACGGTGTTTGCTAGTCCTTCAACACCTCCATTAGTTTCTCTTTGCACATCTGACTGCCGTTCCCTTTGTTTCCTGGTATATATATCTAAATATAAATATACACCAGGATATGTGTGTGTGTATATATATATATATATATATATATATATATATATATATATATATATGTGTGTGTGTGTGTGTATATATATTTTTATATATATATATATACACACATCTACATATATATATCCAGAGGTTCAGTACCATTTTCTGTTTCACATATTTCTGTTCATCAGTAATGATCCTCCAACCACTTCCTGCCGCCATTTCACACAGCGTTTGATGAACACCGTCCTTTCAAGGTTCAGCTCATCAACACACTGACAGCAGACTCCTGATCTTTCGTTGAGGCTCTAGGCACTCAGACCCACCAACTCAGATCCTCCAGTGCCTGCTTCTCTCTTCATCCCCATGGACCATCAAGATACAAGAGAGACAGTTCCCTCGCAGACAGAGCGAGAGAGCATATCCCATTGCTGAACCATTTGTTTTGGGATGGTTTGACTGGTCTACATGGAGTTCAGTGAGGCTGTTGACGAGGTTCCACTTGACCGGCTGGTGAAAACAGAAGAAGCCCACAGGATCTGAGGAAGAGCAGTAAATTGGATCCAAAATAGGCTCAGCAGGAGGAAGCCAAGGAGAATGGTTGACAGGTGCTTCTGTGACTGGAACTGTTATCAGTGGGATCCATAGGGTGCAACACTCTGTTCCTCACTCTGTGAAGGAACTGTGAAATGATTCTGGAAGACCCCAGCTACAGCACTGGGGACAGTTCAGGTCCCCACATCCCAGGAGAGATGGGGTCATACTGGAGAGGGTACTGGTATTGGTATTGGTTTATTATTGTCACTTGTACCAAGGTACAGTGAAAAGCTTGTCTTACAAACCGATCGTACAGGTCAATTCATCACACAGTGCAGTTTACATTGAGTTAGTACAGAGTGCATTGATGTAGTACAGGTAAAAACAATAACAGTACAGAGTAAAGTGTCACAGCGACAGAAAAAGCAATAGGGTGCAAGGTCAGGTAGGACGTAAGGTCATAGTCTATCTCATTGGATAAGGGAACCGTTCAATTGTCTGATCACAGTGGGGTAGAAGCTGTCCTTAAGTCTGGTGGTACGTGCCCTCAGGCACCTGTATCTTCTACCCGATGGAAGAGGAGAGAAGAGAGAATGTCCTGTGTGGGTGGGTTCTTTGATTATGCTGGCTGCTACACCAAGACAGCGAGAGGTAAATTATTCCATGATGCTGTGTGTAGAGGGAGCCTTACTCAGAAGCAACCATGTTTTATCTTTCCTTGGTCCATTCCCCAGTCTCCCTTTTTGTGTATTTATCTATTCTCAAAATAACTTTATTGGAAATAAAAAAGAAAAACAAAAGTTAAAATGGAGAGCACTCTGACACAGAGTGCCAGGCTTTGAAAAGGTCCCAGTAAAAGCCAAGCCAACTCTCTCAGAGAAGTGTGTGCCATCTTGAATGGCAGTGCCCTGGCAAAACAAAAATCACCATCCAGGAGGACACTGTGCAGATTTTGAAGACAGAGAGTCATGACCTGGGTTCAGTCACACACCTGACCTCCCTCCTCTTGCCCCAGCAAGATCCATCAGCTTCTTCTGGATCTCAGCAGCAAAAGCAGGGAAGCAGAACCAAAGGGACAAGTACCCCAGCATGGAGGTCACCAGTTGGTGTATGGCCAGCGCTCAGCCTCTGGAGGAAAGCACTCAGAGTCATCCTGTCTATCACTCTAGCCGAATGGTAATTCTTGCCCCTGGTTCCTGCCAGTTTGTTGATCATGCCTGGCCCATGCAGAACCAAATGTGACAACCTTCTCTGACAACACAGGAATGGCACCATGCAGATGGGATACAGCTGGCCAGACATGGGCATCCCTGATACATTCCTTTCCAAGGCGAAGGGTGTCATCAAGGAGCTGATAACTTTAACCAGACATTCTGCGACAACGTACAGAAGCTGTACCCTGACATGCACAGAGCCCTGCTGAGGTATTCGTGATCCAATCTGTTGACACCTTTTCCTAGTCCAGTGAGAAAAGGCTGACTGAAAAAACAGCCCTCTGGAAAAGGTGAACCAGGTCCCAGACTAGATGAATGTTGTCCCAAACACTGGCCCAAGACAGTGTAGGACCATCGTCAGGATGGATTGTGTGGGCAGAATGGGGTACGGGCCATTGATATGGTTGGACAAAGATCCTGTGATCCATTTTGAGGAGGGAGACCAGGCCCCAGTTTGTTAAAAGTGGTGATGACCCCTCTTAAGCAATGGTACGATGACTGACCTGCACCATAAGAGGGACAATCGCTGGTAGCCAGACTTTCCAAAGGACCCACACCGAGTTGCCTGCCCACCCAGGAATCCCAGAAAGTCCTAAGGAATTCCATGGTCAGCCTATCAAATCCTCAGACTTGCATCTTGAGCTATTGGAGGGTACTGGACAAATTCTCCCACAAAACTGTTCTTGCTGTTGTACTCCTACTACAGTGTCAGATCCTTGACAAATCAACCTAGGTATAGCTTCCAAATGAACACCTCCCTCTCAACCCTAACTTGGATCCCTGCCTCTTGTCAACTCCTTCACATATTTCTGACAGAAGAGATGGATATGAGTCTTGCCAACATCCTACTATAGCCTCAAGGTTGGAAGTTCTCCTGCTTTCTTCTCCAGTCAGCTGAGAATCCTCGGAGTGAATCCTGAAATCGTCTGTCCTCCTGCAGCCAGTTGGAGTCTCAGTACATGGAACCACCAATATGCGCAAGGGGATGAGCTCCACCCATACCATTGCTTTTCTAAGCATGGCATTGGCTGCATGGAGGCCACCGCAGGAGATGTACACCTGCAAAATGTACAGATGGTTGATTCAGGAGTATCCTCCTGGGTGGAGGTACTGGAGTTGGGATGACTTGCCAGATGTCCACTGAGTTGAGGGAGCCAATAGTTCTCTCAGCTTTGCCATGATACTTGGCCGTGCTGGGGACGGGAATGATCCCTCTCCTTGACAGTACAGTCGAAATCCCCCCTCCTTCCAAGGTTGATACCCTGCTATCACCAGAGGTCATGAAAGCAGACACATCTAAAGCACCAGGCCTTGTGTGGTTATGTTCACCAAGTGTGGTGGCACGTCACCCAACCGCACAGTAATATGAAGCAGACAGCTCAGCAGAAGCTCTTTGACCCTCAAGATCTCCAGCTGAAAAATCAGACCGAACGGGATAGTCATCCCACTGGAAATAATATGACTCCGTTTCCAGTGGAATAGCTATGTTGTTAGCCCTCCTTGCCAACACAGGAGCCAGGTGGCTTCACCTCCCAAATTAGTAAAGGTTTCCTACTAGAAACACACTGCATATCTACTATCCTTAAGGGCGGAGAGAGGTTGTGAAACCTGCAGAGAGACCCTCTGCTGCCATTGATGTTGAGGTTTGTCATTGTTATCTTCACACTATTTTAAAATATTTTAATCCTCATCCCATCACCATGAGGAGGGAGCAGAGGCGATTGTCACCCTCCACTCCCTCAACAGTTCAGTGAGGAACACCTTGAAATGGCACTGTTCAACTGAGGCCACACCTGTGCCACTCTCCATCTTTCTAAGGACGGCACAGACAGATACCATGAGCAGTGCAAGTTGCAACCATATTGCAGCAACCTCTGTACATCCCAGTGGGGATGAGAAGAAACTCAACAGGAAGCATAGGGATGTCCACCACCTCACTGGCGACGGACTCCAGTCTTTGTTATTTTTTTGTACCACACCAGCCCTACCTCCATTATGACCTTACACCGGGACTGATGAGAGAGGAGACCTTCCTGGGATTGTGATAGTCAACCCGCGCTCTGTAATAAATCAGACAACAGCAGACAAGTTTTTCACTGTACCTCGGTACAAGTGACAATAATAAACCAATACCAATACCAAGGAGTGTACAAGAAGTTCTTTATTGTTTAATGCTAGCAGGAGTAGGGGGTACACGGAAGAGCAAACAGCCGTTCTGCTCTTCCCTGCACATGGCCTGATTCAAGGAATACGGGGTGCTAACAAACTTAAATACATTGTTCTCCGGTGGGTGTCCGCCAACTGCACAGGTATACCCATATTTGGGTATGCTTGACCAGCTCACGCTGCCATTGGTCCCAGACAGCTTAACACACCTTTTGCAGTTAGTCTCAAAAATAACCCTCTTCTTGGGGCCTTGAAGTCAGCTTGGCTGATGAGTTGTTGCTAAGCTTCACGAGCAGGTGGCTGAAGCTGCTTATCAGTAGAGAGAAAGAGAGAGAGAGAGAGAGCGAGAGAGAGAGAGAGAGAGAGAGAGAGAGAGAGAGACACCCTTTGTTCACCAGAGCTCCCTTCCCATTGTCTTCCACAGAATAGAAACCCTTCACACAGGACAGTGCAATGGTGGTGCAAGGCTTAGGAACTGCAGCAGGACTCAGATCCACCTAACAGGTGGTTTCTGCATCTCGGGGACCCCCCTCCACATTGAGGGAGTAAGGCCTCCTCCTCTTTCCTGAGTTACTGCATCTCAGATACCTCCATTGCAGAGATTTCTGTCTCCACATCCATACTCCTCTGCCAGTTTCTCTGAAAGCCTAATTCAAATCTTCTTGCAATTTACACCCACACACCATTTCCCCTCCTAATTGCTTGCTGCACCTGTATGTTGGCTTTCTGAGACTTGTATGCAAGGGCATCCAGGTTCCTGTGAACAACAGCAGTTCCTAATCTCAGTATTTCTGCTTTTTATACCAAAGTGGATAACCTCATGTTTTTCTACATTGTACTCCATCTGTTATGTCTTGCCCACTCTTTCAGCTTGTCAATATTCTTGAAGCCTCTTTGCAATCTCATCACTACTCACATTCTCACTTAGTTTTGTATCATCAGCAAACTTGTAAACATTATATTTGGTCCCCTCAGTCGAATCATTGATATGACTGTGAATAGCTGGGGCACAAATAATAATCCATGTGGTACCCTACTAGGGATAGCCTGCTGGTTGTCAAGGACTTTTTTACTCTTTTTTTCAATCTGTTAACCAACTCTCAATATACAGAAGTATATTATCCCCAATTCCATGTTCTCTAACCTTGTTGACTAACCTCCTGTAGAGAACCTTTGTGAAAGTCTTCTAAAAATCTAAATGCAGCATATTCAATGGTCCCTCCTTATTTACTGTACGATACATCCTCATACAACAAAAATTGCTAAAACATGATTTTCCTTTCAGAAATTCATATTGACTATACTCAATCATATTTCCTATATGTCGTGATATCACATCATTCATTGTAGATTCTAGGATTTTCCCTACAACTTACGTTAGGCTAACAAGTATGTAGTTCCCTGTTTCCTCTCTTTCTCCCTTCTTAAATAGTGGGAACAGATTTACTACTTTCCAATCCATAGGAACCATTCCGGAACCAATGGAGTTTTGAAAGACACTAATCAGAGCATCCCTTATCTCCAAAGCTGCCTCTTTCAAATCTCTGTGATGTTGGTCTCAGGTCCTTTGGCATTTGTCACTTTTCAGCCTTATTAACTTCTGTGATATTTCTTTTACTTCCTCATTTACACCAGACCATTGGTCCTTTGATACTTCTGGAAGATTTTATATGTCCTAAGTGATAAGAGGCTAGTATTTCCTTACTCCCCATTTTACGTTCTCACATCTCTGTCTGTAGGGGACCCACATTGACCCTCACAAGTCTTTTCCTTTTTACATACCTATGGAAGCTCTTACAGTCTGTTTTTATCATTGTTGCCTGTTCACTATTTTCCGTTGCTATTTTCCATTTATCAATTACTTTATCATCCTTTGCTAAAATACTCCCAATCCTTAGGTTTACTGCTTTTCCAAGCAACTTCCTATGCCTTCTCCTTTAATTTAACACTACCTTTGTTTTCTCCTGTATTCCATGTTTGAACTATTTTGTGCCATAAAAGAATGCATATTGATTTGCAAATCATGTATTTTTTTTAAATGCTAGCAATTATGTGTACACTGCTACATACATTAAAGTTGTTTCCTAATCTATCTGAGCCATCCGGTGCCTCATACCTCATAGTTTCCTTTGTTCAGATGCAAAGCCCTGGATTCAGACTGAACTACAACACTGTTGAATTTAATGCAAAATACTATCATATTATAGTCACTTTTTCCCAGGAGCCCTCTACAATAAAATTAATAATGAACACTGTCTTGTTGCACAGTACCAGGTTTAAGATGGCCTATTCCTCAACAACTGATCTAAAATTCATCTCCATGGGTTGTCCCTCACGTATGGTCCTGAAATTTATCCTCTGGATTAGTAGTATAAATTTGATTTGCCCAGTTTATGTGTAGATTAAGGTCCCCGGCATTCCTGTATTACCACTATTACATATACTTCACTTCTACCAAGCTCTACATCACTACCAGAAGGCAGGAAACAATCTCATTGCTGTTTTCTGCCCCCTACTGTTGCTTACCTCCATCCAGACTGATTCTAATTCAACACCACGGTCTGCTGAGCCAAGATCCTTTCTGTCATCCTCACTTTCATTTCAACATTGAAGGTGTTGGAACTCAAATTGAAACCAGGGTCAGATCTAAGAAAGGAAACTGGGAAAACCTGAGGCATTGAGTTGGCTGTGATGGATTGGGAAACTACACTGAAAGGTACTGCAGTAAACAGCAATGGCTCACTTTCAAAGAATTAATACACGCTTTAGACATACCTTTCACAAATACCCAACAGGAAAGTTGTTCATCCGTGGTTAACAAGAGAAATTAAATATGATGCAGGGTTTCAGTCAGCAATTCCTTTCCCCCCCACAGATGCTGCTCGACCTGCTGAGTTCCTCCAGCAGATTGTTTGTTGCTGGAAACCCCAGCATCTGCAGTGTCTTGTGTCTCCAAGCTAAATATCATATTAAAGTAAAAGACGTATAATGTTGCTAAAAAGAGCAGTAAGCCCAATGTTTAGGTTTATTTCAAATCTCAGCAGAGGAGGACCAAGGAATTGGTTGTGGAAGCAGAACAAAAAATAGTAGCAGGTATAGGCTAATAAGAAACAAAAGCAGACCATAGAACATAAACATAAAATGGTCCTTTGGCCCATCATGTCTCTGCCAAGCATGATGACAATTTAAACTGCACATATGCATGCACATGGTCTGTGTGTGTGTTAATTCTCTGCTTATTTGTGTGTCTGTCTAAATGCCTCTTAAATGGTACTATCATATCTGCTTCCACCACTTCCCCTGCAGTACATTCCAGGCACCTGTCACTCTCTGTGTGAAAAAAACTACCTCATAAATCTCCTTTAAACTTTCCTCCTCACACTTTAAACCTGTGCCCTCTAGTGGTTGTCATTTCCAGCCTGGGAACATGACTATGACTATCTACCCTATCTGTGCCTCTCATAATTTTATAAACTTCTGTCAGGTAGCCCCTCAGCCTCTGATGCTTCCAAATTTGTCCAACTTCTCATTCTAATCCAGGCAGCAACCTCGTGTATCTCTTCTCAACTCTTCCTAAAGCCTCCACACCTTTCCTATAATGCAGTGACTAGAACAGCACACAATATTCCAAATGTGGCCTAACCAAAGTTTTATACAGCTGCAACATGACTTCCCGACTTTTATTCTCAGTGCCTCAACCAATGAGGCAAGCATGCTGTATGCCTTCTTTACCACCCTATCTATGTGTGTCGCCACTTTCATGGAGCTATGGACTTGTACCCCAAAATCCCTTTGTACATCAGTGCTCCGAAGAGTCCTGACATTTACTGTATACTTTCCATTTATATTTGACCTTCCAAAGTGCAACACCTCACACTTGTCTGGAACTCCATCTGCCATTTCTCTACCCGTGTTTCCAACTGATCTATATCCTGCTGAATCCTTTGACAACCTTCCTCTCTATCCAATTTTTGTGTCATCTGCAAACCTACTAATCAGCCCAGCTACATTTTCGTCCAGATTGTTTATACATATCCCAAACAGGGGGATCCTTGTGGAACACCACTGATCACAGACTTCCAGTCAGAATATCACCCATCTGCCACTACACTCTGTCTTCTATGGCCAAGCCAATTTTGCATCCAATCTATTAAGTCGCTGTGGATCCCTTGTGCCTTAATCTTCTGGATCAGCCTATCATGATGGACCTTGTCAAAAGCTTTACTAAAGTCAATGTCTACAAGATCCACAGCCCTTACCATCCCTTATCAATCATCTTTGTCGCCTCCTCAATCAAACTCAATCAAGGTCCCTCATGGTAGGCTGATAGGACATGACCTCCCCTGAACAAAGCCATCCTTACTATCCCTAATAAGTCTATGCTTTTCCAGATGCAAGTAGATCCTATCCCTAGAAATCTTCTTCAATGATTTCCCTTCCACTGACTTAGGCTCACCAGCCTATAATTTCCTTGTTTGCCCCTATTGCTCTTCTTAAACAGAAGAATAACATTGTCTGTTGTCCAATCATCTGCGACCCCACCTGTGGTTGGAGGTGATATGAAGATCCTTGTCAAGGCCCCAGCAATCTCCTCTCTTATCTCTCTCAGTAACCTGGGATTCATCTCGTCAGGCCCTAGGGACTCATCCACCTTAATGTTCTTTAAGAAACCCAACACCTCTTCCTTCTTGACATCAACATGTCCAAGAATATCAGCATACCCTCCCTGATCTTGCTGTTCTCCATGTCCTTCTCCTTGGTGAATATCGATGTGAAGTACTTGTTTAGTACCTCGCCCACTTCCTCTGGTTCCAGGCATAAATTCCTTCCTTTGTCCTTGAATGGTCCTGCCCTCTCCCTAATTACCCTCTTGTTTTTACTGTAAAATGCCTTGGGACTCTTTTTAATCTTACTCACTTAGGATATTTCATAACCCATTTTAGCCCTCCTGATTCCCTGTTTAAGTTTTTTTCCTGTTTCCTTTATATTCTTCGAGGACCCTGTCCAATTTTGACTTCCTAAATCTTACATATGCTCCTTTTCCCCTTCTGCAACATTTCTTGCATCCCAAACCTTACCATCTTTGTTTTTTCTTTCTCACAGGAACAAGTTGGTCCTGAATTCTGACCAGCTGGCCTTTATATGACTCCCACATGTTAGATATTGTTGTACCCAATAATAGTTACTCCCAATCTACTCTCCCCAGCTCCTGCCTAACACTGTTCTAACTAGCCTTTCCACAATTTAGCATTTCCCCCCCGAGGTCCAGTCTTATCAAGAATTACCTGGAAAATTACTGAGTTATGATCACTGTTCCCAAAATGCTCCCCACTGAAACTCCTATCACCTGTCTAGGTTTATTTCCCAATACAAGGTCTACTATGGCCCCTTTCCTGGTTGGACTATCTACACACTGTGTCAAGAAACCCTCCTGATGTACCTAACAAAGTCTACCCCATCTAAGTCTCTGGTACTAAGGGAGTCCCAGTCAATACTGGGTAAAGTAAAGTCATCCACAACTACTGTTGTTTTTGCACCTTTCCATAATCTGCCTACATATCTGTTCCTCTGTCTCCCGCTGCCTGTTGGGAGGCCTATAGTATGACCGCATCATAGTTAATGAACCTTCTTATTCCTGAGCTCTACCCATATTACCTCACTGGATGCCTTCTAGGATGTCTCCTTTAAGTGCCACTGTGACATTCTCCCTGATCAGCACTGCAATTCCACCAGCTTTTATACATCCCTCTCTCACTAGTTACCCTTTTACTCTTAATATAATTATAGAATCCCATAGGATTCTCCTTTATAAAATAAGGTGCCAGTCATTTAAAACTAAAGTGCATAGAAATGTCTTCTCTCAGAAGTACTGAATCTCTAGAATTCTCTGCCCCCGAGGGTGGTGGAGGCCAGATCATTAGATATATTTGAGGTGGAGATAGATTAATATTTAAATAATCAAGGAGATAGAACAAAAACCTGCTGGCACTCACAGAGGGCTAGAGGGAACTTGCAAAGAAGAAGAGTTGAGGCCTGGAGCAGATCAGCCATGAAGCAGAGCGACTTCAGTGGATACATGCACTGTGTAATGAATTGATCTGTAGAACGATATGCAAGAAGCTTTTCACTGTACCTCGGTACATGTGACAATGATAATCTAATTCCAACATAGACAGGATAGGTGAATGAATCTGGACAGAGCAATTGGAATATAACGTGGAAAATGTGAAGTCATCCACTTTGACAGAAAGATAGAAAAGTAGTGAGAAATTGAAAGGCGATGTTATTTAGAGACACTTGAGTGTTTGTACATGAATCTCATTCAGTAGACATTCAGGAAGGCAAATGGCCATTATTGCAAGAGGGTTTGGGTACAAGAGTACAGATGTCTTGCTCTAATTATTCTGGGACCTAGTGAGATCACACCTGGAATATTGTGCAGATCTGGTCTTCATACTCAAGAATAGAGGGAGTTAACAAACAACCAGGAGTCAGAACCTCAAAGTAAGAGGTTGGCCATTCAGGACAGAGATGAGAAGGAACTTCTGCACCCAGAGAGTCGTAAATCTTTGGAATTCTCTGCCCAAGGGGACTTCAGAGACTCAGTCATATTCAAGACGATAGATTTATGGATACTAAGAGTAGTGAGGTTAATGCAGTAAACTGGCGCGAAGGGAACAGATCAACCCACTCGTACTGAACACCAGAGCATGCATGAGGGGCCAAATGGCTTATTCCATCTCTTATGTGCTCATTATTCCAAAGGTAACCACCTCAGATTGTCTAGACTTGAACTTATCTATCAGCCCCATCTTTATAAATATCACACCATTTTCAGCGATCTAAGGGTGTGCATTCCAAGCACCTTCTGTCTCACCATACCCCTCACTCCCTCCCACTTACTCCGTGTTTCCTCACCATTCACCCTCCCAAAACACCCCCAACCCACTTCTCCAGGCTGGGTCCCATTTGCCGTGTCTGTGCCCCCCTGACCCGTCCATCGATATCTGGCTGCAGGCTGCAACTTCCTTCCTCAGGGCCGGGTGCAGAGAGTCTTCACTCTGTTCCCCCCGTGGGCTCACTGTGTGAGGTAGGAACCGTGGGCCGGGTCCCTCACAGGGCCGGGAGCCAGTCGAAGGGCCGCATGGCCTGCTCCTGTGTCTGTCATTCTCTCAGCTCCGATTCCTCCTCCGGTCACTGTGCTCACCTGCTGACTGCCTCCTCCTGTCTCCTCAGCTGGGACTGGGGCTTCCACTCCCATTCTGAACGGAGCTGTGGGGCACTCGGTCTCCTTGCATCCTTCAGTCATACTTGGATGGAACAATGATGCTGTGTGGAAGAAAGCACCAAACGTCACAATAACAAAGTCCTCAGATGGCAACATTAAATACTATGGTCCTGAGGAGTACAAGCGACGGGTAACTTTTCATCCCACGAACTACAGTCTGGAAATCCGTGATCTACAGAGAGACGACGCTGGTGATTATGAACTAACAGTTACAGATGAATTAGGAGGTGATAAGAAGGGGAAAGTCCGACTGGAGGTATACGGTGAGTGAGACTGCCGCGGAGGGGCCCGGGTTTCACTGGTTCCTGAAACACTCCTAGTTAATGGGTGAGGGCAGATCCCGTGCTTTCCCCTGTTTACTGAACCCCACTGACTGCCAGTGTCCAGAGCTGGGGGTCATGGTCCTGGTGTAGTGGGGCTGAGGCAGTGCTAGGCTGGAGTACACACCCACCACATCCCCAGAGACTGGGCCAGGGGCCATGAAGGATCAAACCATCAACAGGGAACCTCGTGGCTCCGAGGCTGAAGGAGCTGAGCACACAGAGAGGAAGGAATGGAAGGATGGGCTGATGGGGTGGGAGCGGCTGGAGTGGATGGGCTGAAGGATCTGTATCCGTGGGTCACATTTAAACAGATCCCAGTGTATCCCCAGGTCAAAGGCCTGGTCTGTCATGTTCATGGATCCCAGTTGTTCCGACTGTTTCCCAGAGCACTGCTTGTTAATTCCCCAGACTGAAGTCTGAGCTCAGCAAGGCGTTTATTCCTCAGCCTTCATGCTGTGCTTTACTGAGCAATGGGTCAGTGAAGAAGGTTATCTAAGATTACAATGGGATCTTGATAATCTGGGCCAGTGGGCCAAGGAATGGCAGATGGAGTTTAATTCAGATAGGTGTTGTGTTTTGTTAAGATAAACCTGGGCAGGACTTACACGTAAATGGCAGGGCCCCGGTGTGTTGTAGAACAGAGAGACCTAGGGGTGCAGGTACATAATTCCTTAAAAGCAGCGACACATGTAGAAGTTGTGGTGAAGAAGGCGTTTTGCAAGCTGGACTTCATTGGTCAGGATATTGAGTACAGGAGTTGAGATGTCAGGTTACAGCGACACAAGACCACATTTGGATACCGCATACATTTCTGGTTGCCCTGCTCCTGGAAGGATGTTATTAAACTGGAAAAGGTTCAAAAAAGATCTACAAGGATGTTTCTGGGACTGGAGGGTTTGATTTATAAGGGGAAGCTGGATCGGCTGGGACTTTTTCCCTGGAGCTCAGGAGGCTGAGTGGTGACCCCACAGAGGTTTATAAAATCATGAGTGGCATAGATAAGCTGAAGAGCCAAGGTCTTTTCCCAGGATAAGGAAGTCCAAAACTAGAGGGCATAGGCTTAAAGTGAGAGGGGAAAATTTAAAAGGGAACTGAGGGGCAGCTTCTTCATATTGAGGGTTATACGTACATGGAACCAGCTGCCAGCGAGAGTGTTAGAGGCAGGTTAATGGATACAGAACATAGAACCATAGAACCATAGAACAATACAGCACAATACAGGCCCTTTGGCCCACCATGTTGTGCCACCCTTCAAACCACACCTAAGACTATCTAACCCCTTCCTCCCACATATCCCTCTATCTTAAATTCCTCCATATGCTTATCTAACAATCTCTTGAACTTGTCTGTTTCAGGGAGTCTGTTTCTGCTTGTCTGTTTCTGGGTGTCTGTTTCTGCTTATATGTTTCGGGGTCTCTGTTTCTGCTTGTCTGTTTCTGCTTGCCTGTTTCGGGGTGTCTGTTTCAACTTGTCTGTTTCGGGGTGTCTGTTTCTGCTTGTCTGTTTCGGGGTGTCTGTTTCTGCTTGTCTTTTTCTGCTTGTCTGTTTCTGCTTGTCTGTTTCTGCTTGTCTGTTTCGGGGTGTCTGTTTCTGCTTGTGTGTTTCTGCTTGTCTGTTTCTGCTTGTCTGATTCGGGGTGTCTGTTTCGGGGTGTCTGTTTCTGCTTGTCTGTTTCGGGGTGTCTGTTTCTGCTTGTCTTTTTCTGCTTGTCTGTTTCTGCTGTCTGTTTCGGGGTGTCTGTTTCGGGGTGTCCACCACCAGCCCAGGCAGCGCATTCCATGCACCAACCACTCTCTGTGTGAAAAACCTCCCTCTGATATCTCCCTTGAACTTCCCACCCATTACCTTAAAGCCATGTCCTCTTGTTTTGAGCATTGGTGCCTTGGGAAAGAGGCACTAGCTGTCCACTCTATCTATTCCTCTCAATATCTTGTATACCTCTATCATGTCTCCCCTCATCTTCCTTCTCTCCAATGAGAACAGCCCTAGCTCCTTTAGTCTCTCCTCATAATCTATACTCTCTAATCCAGGCAGCATCCTGGTAAATCTCCTCTACACCCTTTCCAACGCCTCCACATTCTTCCTATAATAAGGCGACCAGAACTGGACACAATACTCTAAGAGTGGCCTAACCAGAGTTTTGTAAAGCTGCATCATCACTTCGCGGCTCAAACTCGATCCCCCGACTTATGAAAGCTAACAACCCATAAGCTCTCTTGACTACCCTATCTACCTGTGAGGCGACTTTCAGTGTTCTGTGGATATGAACCCCCAGATCCCTCTGCTCCTCCACACTGCCCAGAATCCTGCCATTTACCTTGTACTCTGCCTTGGAGTTTGTCCTTCCAAAGTGTACACACTTCTCTGGATTAACTCCATCTGCCACCTGTCAGCCCAGCTCTGCATCCTATCAATATCCCTCTGCAAGCTTGACAGCCTTCCCCACTATCCACAACATGACCAATCTTTGTGTCATCTGCAAATTTGCTAACCCAGCTTTCCACCCCCTCATCTAAGTCGTTAATAAATATCACAAAAAGTAGAGGTCCCAGAACCAATCCCTGTGGGACACCACTAGTCACAGCCCTCCAATCCGAATGTACTCCCTCCACCACAACCCTCTGCCTTCTACAAGCAAGCCAATTCTGAATCCACACGGCCAAGTCTCCCTGGATCTCTTTGCCTCTGACCTTCTGAAGAAGCCTACCATGCGGAACCTTGTCAAACGCCTTACTAAAATCCATGTACACCACATCCACTACAGTACCCTCATCAATCTTCTTGGTCACTTCCTCAAAGAACCCTATCAGGCTTGTGAGGCAAGATCTTCCCTTCACAAAGCCATGCTGGCTGTCCCTAATCAGTCCAAGATTCTCTAAATGCTCATAGATCTTATCTCTTAGAATCCTTTCTAACAGCCTACCCACCACAGACGTAAGGCTCACCGGAGTGTAATTCCCTGGACTATCCCTATTACCTTTTTTGAATAAGGGGACAACATTCACCACCCTCCAATCCTCCGGTACCATCCCCGTGGACGAGGACTCAAAGATCCTAACCAATGGTTCAGCAATCTCCTCTCTCACCTCATGAAGCAGCCTGGGGAATGTTCCGTCAAGCCCCGGGGACTTACCTGTCCTAATATTTTCTAACAGCTCCAACACATCCTCTCTCTTGATATCTACATACTCCAGAACATTACCCTTACCAACACTGTCCTCAGCGCCATCGAAGCCCCTCTCCTTGGTGAATACTGAAGAGAAGTATTCATTGAGAACCTCACCCACTTCCACAGCTTCCAGGCACATCTTCCCACCTTTGTCTTTAATCGGACCTACCTTTACCCTAGCCATCCTTCTGCTCTTTACGTACGAGAAAAAAGCCTTGAGATTCTCCTTAACCCTATTCGCCAAGGCCTTTTCATGTCCCCTTCTTGCTCTCCTCAGCCCTTTCTTAAGTTCCTTCCTTGCTACTCTATATTCCTCACGAGCCCTGTCTGATCCTTGCTGCTTACACCTTACGTATGCTGCCTTCTTCCTAACTAGTCGTTCCACCTCTCTCGTCACCCACAGTTCCTTCACCCTGCCATTCCTTCTCTGCCGCACCGGGACAAATTTATCCCTAACATCCTGAAAAAGATCCCTGAACATCGACCACACCTCCATAGTACATTTCCCTTCAAAAATGTCATCCCAATTTACACTCCCAAGCTCTCGCCTTATAGCCTCGTAATTCGCCTTTCCCCAATTAAATATCTTCCCGTCCTCTTTGCTCCTATCCCTGTCCATGACAATGCTAAAGGTTAGGGAGCAATGGTCACTGTCCCCCAAATGCTCACCCACCTATAGATCTGTCACCTGTCCTGGTTCTTTACCTAAAACTGGATCTAATATGGCATTCCCTCTAGTCGGCCTGTCAACATACTGTGTCAGGAATCCCTGCTGGACACACTTAACAAACTGTGTCCTGTCTAAGCCTTTGGAACTAAGTAGGTGCCAATCGATATTTGGAAAGTTGAAGTCTCCCATTATAATAACCCTGTTATTTTCGCACCTTTCCAAAAAACTGTCTCTCAATCTGCTCCTCAGTATCCCTACTGCTATCGGGGGGCCTAAAGAATACTCCCAGGAGGGTAACTGCCCCTTTCTTCTTCCTAACTTCCACCCATATTGACTCTAGAGAGGATCCTTCTACATTATCTACCCTTTCTGCAGCTGTAACAGTGTCCCTGACCAGTATCGCCACCCCTCCTCCTCTTCTCCCCCCCCCCCATCCCTTTTAAAACACTGATAACCAGGAATATTCAATATCCATTCCTGCCCCGATGTCAGCCATGTCTCTGTAATAGCCACAATATCATAGTCCCATGTACTTATCCAAGCTCTCAGTTCATCTCCCTTATTCCTGATGCTTCTCGCATTTAAGTAAATGGACTTTAGCCCATCCACCTTACTACTTTTATAGCCTGTATTCTCTTCTCCTTCCTCAAAGCCTCTCTACCTGTCAGATCTGACTTTTCCCCATCCCCTTCTTCCTCTGACCTACTCCTCTGGTTCCCTTCCCCCTCACAATCTAGTTTAAACCCTCCTGAACCACCCTAGCAAACCTGGCCACAAGGATATTGGCCCCCCTCAGGTTCGGGTGTAACCCGTCCTCTCTGTACAGGTCCCACCTTCCCCAGAAGAGATCCCAATGATCCAAAAATCTAAAACCCTCCCTCCTGCACCAACTTCTCAGCCATGAATTTATTTGCCATCTCCTCCTGTTCCTACATTCACTATCACGTGGCACTGGCAGCAATCCCGAGATCGCTACCCTCGAGGTCCTGTTCTTCAGCCTTCTGCCTAGCTCGCTAAACTCCCTTTTCAAGACCTCATCCCTCTTCCCACCTATGTCGTTGATACCAACATGAACCACGACTTCTGGCTGTTCTCCCTCCCGCTCTAGAATCCTGTGGACGTGATCAGTGACATCCCGGACCCTGGCACCTGGGAGGCAACATACCATCCGGGATTCATGCTCACTGTCACAGAACCTCTTATCTGCTTCCCTGACTATCGAGTCCCCTGTCACTACTGCCTTCCTCTTCTCCTCCCTTCCCTTCTGAGCAGCAGAACTGGTCCCAGTGCCACAGACCTGGCTGCTGCTGCTAGGCCCCGGCAGGTCATCTCCCTCAACAGCCTCCAAAGCGGAGAACCTGTTACTGAGGGGAACAGCCTCCGGGGTCCTCTGCTCTATCTACCTGTTCGTTTCCTTTTTCCTTTTCCCTCCCCTGACAGTCACCCTTCGATCTACTTCCTGGACTCCAGTAGTACCTGCTCAAAGGGGAGGTGACCATCTCCTGATGTACAGTATCTACAAAACTCTCCCCCTCCCTGATGCTGCGCAGTGTTTGAAGCTGCAACTCCAGCTCATTGATTGTGAGCCAAAGTTCCTCCAGCCTCAAGCACTTACTGCAGATGTAGCCATCGTGGACCGCAGCAAGGTCCACGAGCTCCCACATCAAGCAGCTGCAGCACACCACCGTGTCCTCCATCTGAACTAATTGTTTTTCCCCCTAGTTTTTCTACTTAAAAATTTATAACAGATAACAGGTAAACCTTACCTTTACCTACCTACTAGCTACTCACCTGCCTCGCCCCTTTACGCCTAAGCCCCTTAAGCCGAAGCCCGACCACTCTGCTCCCTCTCACTCCACTGCCCGCTCTGACGCTGCCCGTTAGATATGGTGCTTTGCTTTTTAAACTGCCCACGCCTTACCTGCTGACGTCACGCACCTGCGCACTCCAGCCCCCACTATTCCCGATTAAAAACTTACAAAACAACTTAAAAAAGAACCTTATAAAATCTAACCCTAATAAAAACCCTATTAAAAAAAAGAAAGAAAAAAAAACTTATCTGCTCCGAAGTTCCGAAGTCTTCCGGTGAAACCCACAAAGCCTCCATGGATCCAGACATGGATATTCAACGTGGAACATAATACGTGGATGGGAAAGGCTTAGAGGGATATGAGACAAATGCAGGCAAATGGGACAAGCTCAGTTATGCAAGTTGGTTGGCATGAACAAGTTGAGCTGAATGGCCTGTTTTCCGTGCTGTATAACTCTATCACTCTATGATACCCTGTGTACTCTTTGCACAGAATATAGTACCTCAGTGAGTAAAGCAGAACACGTACACAACAGCACACTCACACCCAGCAATATAGTTCCTGACTCACTCTTACAATAACGTTCACAATGATCTCACCCAGCAACATCTGACTGCGAAATCTTCTTTCCTCCACCCCAGGGTTAACCAGTTCCCGTTGGAGGGGGGAGAACATTGGAATATGGGAAATAGGAGCAGGAGGAGGCCATTCAGCCCCTTAAGCCTGTTCCCTCACTGAGATCAGGGCTGGTCTGACCTTGGCCTCAGCTCCACTTTCCTGCCTGTTCCCCACAACCCCTGACTCCCCTCCAGACCAAAACTCTGTCTGTCTCGGCCTTGAACACATTCAGTGACTCGGCCTCCACAGCTCTCTGGAGGAGAGAATTCCAAAGATTCCCAACCCCCAAGAGAGGAGAAATTCCTCCTCATCTCCATCTGAAATGGGTGGCCCTTCATTCTGAAACTATGACCTCATTCTAGATCACCCCACGAGGGGGAACATCCTCAGCACCCACCCTGTCGAGACCCCTCAGGAATTTCTGTTCCCCCTACCCTCCCCATCACCGGAATCCTCCTGTTCCCCTCTACTCGTGTGTTTATCCAGCACCCCGTAAAACCCCTCACGGATATTCAGCATGGCCACTTCCCGTGGGAACAAATCCCACATTCCCGCTTCTCTGTGGGAAATGGAGTTTCTCCTGGATTCCCCATTGAATTTTTTTTTTCAGTTACCATCTCATCAGTGGCCTCTCGATCTGGTCCTACACAGAAGCTTAGACAGTAGGTGAGGAGGCCATTCACCCTGTTGATTCCATACCAGCTCCACTCTTATTCTCCAGCCTCTCCCCACAGCCCTGCCCATTATTTCCTTTCAGATCTTCACTCATCTCCCTTTGAACACTACAACTGTATCTGCTCCTACTCTTCGCTTGCAGCGGTGTCTCCCAGACCCCCACTGAGTGAAAACACCCTTCGTCTGTCACATTTTTCCCTGATCCCCTTCATCCCATCTCCCCGGTTCTTGACCCTTCCCCCCAATAGGAACAGTTTCTCTTAATCCCCTCTACACACACCATTCATGATGTTAAAATCCTCCATCAGATCCCCTGCTCTGATCCACAGGGAGCAATCCTGCTTCTCCCTACAATGGCAGAACTGAAGTCCCACTTCCCCAGAATCTTTGCGATAAATCTCCCCTGCACCCTCTCCAAAGCTTTCCGCATCTTTTCCAACATGCAACACCCAAAGCTGGACTCAGCCTTCCAGCCATGGCCAAACCAGTGGTTTCTGAAAATCCATCATGATTTCCATGCTCTTGTACTCGCTGCCTATGTGTACAAAGCCCGGGATTCTATACCTGCCCTGCACTTTAAATGAACTGTGCTCAAATTCTCATATTTCCTTAAAACATTCAAAGAAGCCATTTGACCGATCAGGTCTGTGTCGGCCCTCAAAGCAATTCCATCTCCCCATTTATTTCTCTGTAACTTATTCTCTCTCACATGCCCATCAACTCCACTCTGATTCTCCCACCACCACTCTCAGTGCGATTGACATTGGCCAATTAACCTTTCAACCCGCACATCTCTGTGACGTAGGAGGAAACTGGAGCACTCAGGAAATCTACAAGTCTCCGGGAGACGGTCACAGGGACTCTCAGGATTGAACTCAGGTTGCAGGAGATGTGAGGCCTGTAGCGCCACTGTGCCATCCTAGATCTCCCCATGCTTGTAGTCCTCTTAGAATCATGCCCTGCAGTTGATAATGCCTTTTCTCACTCTTCCTACCAAACTGTAACACCTGAGCTCAAGGCCTTTCCGCCATTTACAAGGCACAAGTGAGGAGTGTGATGGAACACTCTCCACTGCCTGGGTGGCTGCAGCTCCAACAGCTGTTGAGAAGCTCAACACCATCCAGCACAAAGCAGGCAGTCGATTGGTTCCCCTTTCACAACTCCCTCTCTCCACCACCGGTGCACAGTGGCTGCAGTGTGTACTGTCTACAAAATGCACTGCGGTTACTCACCCAGGTTACTCCAGCAGCACCTCCCAAACCCATGACCTACACCATCAAGGAGGCCGAGGGCAGTAAATGCAGGGGAGCATCACCACCTACAGGTTCCCCTCCAAGTCCCTCACCATCCTGACTGGGAAATACATTGCCGCTCCTTCATTGTCACTGGGTCTAAATCCTGGAACTCCCTCCCCAACACCAATATGGGAGCACCTTCACCAGAAGAACTCAGTGGTTCAAGAAGGCAGCTCACCTCCACCTTCTCACAATTAGGGTTGAGCAATACATTGCTGGCCTTGCCAGCAAGGTCCAGTTCCCAAAAAAGTGAATAAAACTAATTCTCAGCATTATTTTCCATTTGCTACCTACCCACCAGCTGAACTATATCTCCTTGAAGCCAACTACTGTCCTCCTCACAGTTCACTGTGCCTCCAAGTATTGCTTCATTTGGAAATTGCCATTTGTATACCTGAAGACCAAACCATTGACATATTTAAGAAACACTGTGATCCAAGTACTGAACCCTGAGAAACTTCACATGCCTCCAGTCCCCGATACAGCCTTTCACTTTCTGATTTCTTTTTCTGGTTACATTTCTTTCCAAATTGCTCAAATTCCCCTTGGAAGTGCCAATATAGCACAACCACATTTCCATCATTGACTCTATGCTAGTTCATCAAAGAACCCAACCAAGTTACTTAAACATAATTACCAAAGTGACTGTTAATTCTGTGTCCAGTTATCTTTCCCCACCACTGAGGTTTAACTGACTGATCTGTAGGTTTATCCTTGAACAAGGGTGTAACATTTGTCGATTTGCGTTCTTAGCACCTTCCCTGGATCTATGGACGCTTGGGAGATTACAGTCAGTGCCTCTGAAATTTCCTACCTTCCTTCCCTCATCAACTGAGGATGCATCCCATCTGGGCCAGGTGATTTATTCACCTCGGGGTCAGTACCTCCTCTTCACCAGAATCTTCATTTGGTGAGCCTCCAGCAGCGTCTTCTTCCTTGGTGAAGACTAATGTAAAGTTGACTATCAGTACCTCGGCCACATCTTCTGTTTCCAGGAGTAGATCTCTGTTTCTGTCTCTAATTGGCCCATCTTTCCTCTTACCATATCTTTCTTGTTCACAAGCCTATAGGATACTTTTAGATTTCCTTTTACATTTGCTTCCACTCTGGATAAGTGTGTGGCTCATCACTGGTCACATCTACCACCCCGCACCCCCCCCCCCCCAACTTTTCTGCTTTCAGCAGTCTCCACAACTCCCTGGTCTGCTTATTCCTCCCTACCCACCCTCCCCGACCCCTGGCACTTTCCACTGCAACTGTTGGAGCTGCAACACTTGTCCCTACATCTCCTCCCTCACCACCATCCAGGGACCCTTCCAGGTGAGGCAAAGATCCACATGCAGCTCCTCCGACCTCATTAATTGCATTCAGTGCTCTCGATGTGGCCTCCTCTACATCAGTGAGACCAAGGGAAGACTAACCAACTGTTTTGCAGAGCATATGCACTTTGTCCAGAACAGCTATCTTGAGCTTCCATTTGGAAGTTATTTCAACTCCACCCCCTACTTCCACACCAACCTGTATGTCCTTGGCCTTCTCCACTTCCAGGGTGAAGCCAAATGCAAACTGGAAGAACATTACCTCAGTTTCCTCTTGGGTAGCCTACAATCCAATGGTATGAACATTGAATTTTCCAGTTTCTGGTAACCAACACCCCGGCCAGTCCATCTATGTTCTCCCTCCCTTTATTCACCTTTTCCATTCCTCTACTACTATACCTGGAAGACCCCAGCAAAAAATCTGCACACAGTGGCAGATGTGTGATGGCTGTTGGGCACCTATTTTGGAGCAGGGGTGTCCTTCAGCTGCTGCATTCACAACTGAGCAGCCCTCTTCAGTATTACCCCTACTTACCCTGAATGAGTAGAAAATGGGCTTCAAACATAGGCTGTCTCATCTCTCTGGGCTGGGAAACTATTCCCCATGGGATCACCATTACCAAGGTGGAAACATAGAAGCCTTGGAACTTGGATATGAGAACGCTTGTTGACAACAGAAAGAGCAATCTCTAGAATGGCAACTTGCCACTGTGACCCAGGAGCACTGCATTGACATCGCTGCTTTCAGCAAAACTGAGCTTGCCGGAGGAACCCATAGAGGGAGGTCAGCATCCTCTAGAAAGGGAAATCAGACCATGAGCCTCACATGCACTGTTAGCTTCACTGAAGGGATAAGATCATGGTAATGCTCCGTGAACTCCCCTCAGGCATCATTGAAAGGCTGGTCATCCTCCATCTGTACTTCGGCTGAAGCCAATGTACCACCAACATCGATGCACACTCTGAATCCTGATGCTAATACAAGGAAAGCTTCCACTTGAGTCATGATAATGCCCTTGCCTTCATCCCCAGATACAACCAGGTCATTCTCCTGGCGACTGCAAACCTAGCATTGTACGTGACCAGAAATTAGGAATGGAACTATTGGCAAGAATGCCAACTACATCTTGATCTAGGTCAGCATGGCCTGACTGTGGCAAAAAAAATCTTCCACTGGAAAGACCAGCTCAAGACTACATGGAAACACTCGAGGTTGGGGCCCTGGCACCTCCTGGTACAGCAGTCCTATTATGGAAATATGCTTAAAGAGGGGCAGAGCAACATTACAGTTACAGGCTTTGCAGTCAAGATAGAGAGAGGGCAGTTTGGAGCTTTTGTCCACAGATCCTTAAAGGTCAGGTCGTTAAGGGGATTAAACTGGCATATAGGATATTCTGTATCACCCGAGGGAAAGCATATAAGAGCAGGAGGATTGTGCTCTTATTGTCAATAAAACAAAATTGCATGCAACACCTGTCGGGGCCTCTTTCCCTGGGCAGTGGGGACAGACACAAGGGGCACAGATTTGCAGTAACTGGTGGAAAGATCAGAGGGGATTGGAGGGAACGTGTTTCCCCCAAAGGGTGAGGGTTCTGGGACTTCACTTGCTGACTGAGAAGGTAAGAGTGCCCATATTTAAACAGCACTCAGATGAATTAAAGAGCTGCAAACTGCAGGGTGGATCCAAAGAGGGAAGGTGCAGTCAGGCTGGGTAGATCTGTCTCAACTGCCACAGACATCAGAGAGTCATACAGCATGGAAACAGGTCCTTCAGCCCAACTGGTCCATGCCAACCAAGATGCCTACCAAGGATAGTCCCATTTGCCAGGATTTGGCCCATAACCTTCTAAATCTTTCCCATCCAGGTACCTGTCCAACTGACTTTTAAAAGTTGTTATTGTACATGACTCAACCACTTCCTCTGGCTGCTCATTCCTCATGGATACCAGTCTTTGTGGAAACAAAAGCTATCCCTCAAGTTCCTATTAAACCTTTCCCCTCTCACCTTAAATCTATGCCCTCTAGTTCTTGATTCCCCAGCCCTGGGTAAAAGCCTGAGTGCATTCACCCTATATATTCCCCTCATAATTTTATAATTTCACAACTCTATAAGATGACCTCTCAGTCTCCTGCTCTCCAAGGAATAAACCATAGAACCATAGAACCATACAGCACAAAACAGGCCCTTTGGCCCACCATGTTGTGCCGTCCATCAAACCACCCTCACACTCCCTAACCCTTTCCTCCCACATATCCCTCTATCTCACATTCCTCCATATGCCTATCCAACAAGCTGTTGAACATGTCCAATGTATCTGCCTCCACCACCACCCCAGGCAGTGCATTCCATGCACCAACCACTCTCTGGGTGAAAAATCTGCCCCTGACATAAAGTCCTAGCCTGTCCAACCTCTCCCTATAACTCAGTCCTGGCAACATCCTCATAAACCTTTTCTTCATTCTTTCCAGTTTAATAACATCTTTCCTAAAGCAGAGTGACCAAAACTGAACTCAATATTCCAAGTGAGGCCTCACCAGCATTTTGTACAACCACACCTTGACCTCCCAACTTTTACACTCAGTGCCCTCCTTGATGGCCAGTGTCCCAAAAGCCTTTTTCACCACCCTGTCTACCTGTGACTCCACTTTAAGTGAAGTCCCTCTGTTCCACCCAGGGCCCTACCATTCACTTTGAAAGTCCCACTTGATTTGACTTTCCAAAATGCAACACCTCACGCTTCTCTGAATTAAACTCCATTTACCATTCCTCCATGCACTTACTCAGCTGATCAAGATCCCCCTGTAGTTTGAGATAACCTTCTTCACTGTCCACTATAGCACGCAATTAGTGTCACTTGCAAAGTTATGAACCATGCCTTGTGCATTCTTCTCCAAATCATTGATATAGATGACAACGTGATTGCCTTAGTGGACTCTATCTGTGTTATAAAGTTTCTATGATTCTGAGCGTGGTCTGGCAAAGATTTATGGAGAGACCAGAACTGTTGTGTTCACTGGGTAGTCTAACAAGTGATATAGGGACCAGAACAGTGCATTGTGTTCCCTGTGTGGTCTAACCTGGGGATATGGAGACCAGAACTGTGCACAGGGTTCCCAGTGTGGTCTAATCAAGGATGATCCGAATTTAGACAGAACTGTCAGAACTGTTTCTCTTTTTTCCTGAAATGAACCCCTGTGATTGGCCTTTCTTATAGCTAATTAATTTTTGTCTCTGCACTTAGAGTCATAGAGAGATGCAGCATGGAAACAGGCCCATGTTTACACTCTTTATTCTCATCTCACATTCTCATCCACAACCACCACCCCCACCACCCCAAGATTCTACCACTCACCTACCGACTAGAAACAATGTACAGTGGCCAATTAACCTACCAACCTGCATGTCTTTGAGATGTGGGAGGAAACAGGAGATGGAGAACATGCAAACTTCGCACAGATCTCTGGTGCTGGGAGGCAGTGGCACTCACCGGCCCAGAGCTGCTGCTGTGGGACCAGATTCAGGGCAGGTCTGGGCTGGGTCACACTCAGGTGTATCAGGGACACTGGGACCATTCACAGAGGTGACAAAAGACGTGGAAATGGAGAGAATTCCCGGGATACAGAGCCAGAAACAGGACACGGTGGAGAGTTTGCGGATGAGCGCGGGCAGTGGTTGGGAAAGAGGGCGCAGCCCACGTGGGAACTTCCTCCAGCAGCAACTGGCTGAACTGAAGGGTGAGGGAAGGGTTAAACTGGTGGGTGGAAATGAGCTGGGATCGGCTTAAACTTCACTCGGGACTGTTGGGGACGGGACGGGGGAGTTGGGGATCGAGGTGTCCACAAGGATCTCCTTTACTCATCATCCATCTCTCTGTCCCAACCTCAGAGCCCGTGTCAGGAACAAACATCACAGTTCAGAACATCCCCGGGACCTGCAACCTCACCCTGACCTGCTCCGTGACCTCAGGCAACCCCACCAGCTTCAGGTGGTGGAGGGGAGGAGAAGCTGTGAGAAACGACAGCACCCATCACCTCTGGGAACACGGAGAGACGGTAGAGGTTCAGCACACAACAGGGGTGGAGGATGTTGTGTACAAGTGTGAGGCCAGGAACCCCGTCAGTGAGGGCACGGCACAGATCCGGCTGGGGGACGTCTGTAACATAACCACACCTGGTGAGTGTCAGAGGGAGGAACCCAGGTTATTGAGAGAGCGGTGGATCCCGTTACCTGGAACAATGCAGAGGGAACATAACTCAGTATCAAACCTCTGCCCTGGCAGTGTGTCATAGAGCAGCATATGGGCCTTTACTCTGCATGTAACTTCTGCCGTGGAAATATTTAATTGAACATTTGGAGGGGGATTTATTCTGTACCCAACCTTTTCATTTCCATTTTTCTTAGCAAGCACCGTTGTTGTTCATTACACGTTCTCAAGTATGACCATGACATCTAGTCTATAGTGTTGCGATGTGTATGGAGATAGCTGAATAGACCAATCTGGGCTCTAAAGTTCCTTTCAGACAGGTGACATAGTATCAGTGGTTCTTGATTTTCTAGATTCTTTTTCCTCTTTGCCTCCTCCATTCTAAATTCCTCATGTGAACAAGCACTGATTTTTATGCAGGTACACCAAACAGGATGATCCAGTGCTTATTGTTCAATGTGGCATGTGTCAATGTTAAAACTCTTCAGGAATGTTCTAAGAAAGACTTTGAATCCCTTTTTCTGTCTAGCACAAGAACATTTGCCCTCAATCAGCTTTTCATAAAGTAGCTGCTTTGGTATTCTGTCATCAGACATTCTTCTGACATGTCCTGCCCACCTGATCTGTGATTCTTTAACAAAGTGTAAATGTTGGGGAGGTTTGAAACAAAATCTATGTATCTGGACTCTTGTCTTGCCCCTTGATGTTGAGTTTTCTGCGCAGACAGGTCATGTGGAAGTGGCTAACTGTCTGGTATGTCTACTGCACACTGTCCATGTCTCGCATTCATAAAGTGAGTATGACAACAGCCCGATACACCTTCAGCTTGGTGTACAGGCTGATTTCTCTTCATTCCCACACTTTACTACTCTGTCCTCCAAAAGCAGAGCTGTTTTTGACTTTGTCATCAATGTTGAATGACCTTGAGAGAGTGCTGCCAAGGCATTTGAACTTCTCCACTATTGAAAGCCTCTGACCATTCACAAAGAGGTTTGGTTCTGTGCATGGGGTGTTTGATGCAGGTTGGTGCATAATTTGTTTTCATCGTGCAAATTGTGAGGCCAAAGTTGCTTAATTAAAATTGTCTTCTGTGTCCAGAATGCACTCCATCCTTTTTGGTGCCCACTAGCCCCTGAAAGTTTCCAGTGTACCAGTGGGCATAACTTACTATCTCTGATTTAACACCCATGGACGGATATATCCTTGGAAGAAGGGCAAGCAGTCAAATGTCCACGTATGTATCTGCGAATGGCATACCACCTGGGAGAATGCTCAACATACAAATATCTCTGCAGAGTCCAACGGCAGAGAGTCACACCTGGGTTCAGACCCGCATCAGCGACTGACCACCATCCTCAATCAGGAGCTGTGGCTAAGACCCAGTGCTGCTTCTTTCCCCAGAAGAAATTCACCAGCTTCTTCTAGATCTTGACAGCAAAGGCAGGGGTTCGGACCAAGTGACCAACTGGTAACTAAACATGGAGACCATGTTAGTTTATGACCAGCACTTGGGCACAATGGAAAAGCACTTGGAGCAGTCATATCCAGCACCTTAGCTAGGTGGGGGGGGTGTCTGCCTTTGCCAGAGTAGGGCTCGGGTAGATTCCCAGATGGATGAAATTAAACAGAAAATGCTGGTAATACTCGGTACTCAGCCAGCATCTTTGGAGAGAGAAATAATGTTTCAGGTAGGTGACCTTCCACCAGAACTAGGAAAATTTGGAAAATAGCCTTGGAGACGCAAGAGACTGCAGATACTGGAATCTGAAGCAAAACCTAAACTGCTGCAGGAACTCAGCAGATGGTGAGGGAACGGGTGGACTGATGCAGGCACTTGACCCAAAACGTTGACTATTCCTTTGCCTTCACAGATGCTGCTTGACCCTTTGAGTGCCTCTAGCAGTTTAGAAAACAGGACATCTGAGATGTCCTCCTTCTTCATGAAAAAGAGCTTCTCACCACTGTGGTCAATGGAGCCTTCACCCACACCTCCTCCATTTCCCGCACTTCTGCTCTCACCCTGCCTCCCCCAGACAGAACAGGGTTAGAGTTCCCTTGGTCCTCGTCTTTCACCCCTCCACCCTGTGCATCCAGCCCATTATTCTTCAACATTTCCACCCGCTACAACATGATCCCACATCTTCCCCAGTCACATCTTCCCCTCCCCACTCCTTTCTACTTTCTGCAGTGACCGCTCTCTCCGTGATTCGCTCATCCCTCCTGCCCCTCCCCGGGCACTTTCCCCTGCAACCGTAGGAGGTGTGACACCTGTCCCTACACCTCCTCCCTCACCACCATCCGGGGACCAAAACGGCTCTTCCAGGTGAGGCAGACGTTCACATGCACCTCCTCCAACCCCGTTTCTTGCATTCCGTGATCTCGTTGTGGACTTCTCTACATCGGTGAGACCAAGTACAAACTAGGTGATCGCTTTGCCGAAAACCTGCACTCCATCCACCGTGGCCAGCTGGAAGTCCCCTTTGTAAGCTATTTTAATTCCCTTCTCTATTCTCACACTTAACTGTCTGTCCTCGGCCTCCTCCACATCCAGAATGAGGCCAAATGCAAACTAGAGGAACAGCACCTCATATTCCACCTGGGTAGTCTACAGCCTGACAGCATAAACATCGAATTCTCCAATTTCAAGTAACCCGCTCCCCCATCTGTTTCTTTCTCCCTCCTTTTGATCTGCTCAGATCCCCCTACACCATGCCTCCCCTAACCCCCTATCACTCACTTTCCCCTCCCCCAGCTACTCATCTGCCCATCACCCACACAATCCTCCCACTGGGTCCCCGGGAAAGGGGTGAGGTAATACGTCAGGGTCCCTCCTGGCAGTATCTGGGGAACCCCGTAAAGGCCTGTATCTGCCTGTGCCTCAAGCCAGTGGGCTAGGAATCCCAGCTCCTTCAGTTTATGACCCTCATTAACTGACAGGGTAATGTGAGGGGACATCAAGCCTGACTGATTCCACAATTCATTAGGCACTTGAACTAAAAGTGCTGCCCCCTCCTTACCCACTACTTCCTCTGAGATAGTAACAGTCACCATGCTACCCAGGAGGGGAGCATACAAAACTTCTAGCTCTTTTGAGACCACTGTGGGATCATAAGCTAGCGTCACATGTGGGTCAGAGGTCTTCAAGGGTGCGTCAAAATCTCTGTTCGTGAAGTCCACCATCTAGAAGTAGACTAGGGCCCTCCTCATGGCTTGTCGCGTATGGTCAGGCCAATTCATGTTATTAGTGCGGATAGCTGATGCTACTCCCTCAGGGATCATTGTAGTAGGAGGGCGTTAAACTGGGGGGAGTCATTGCCTCTATTATAGGCATCGTCCCCCGCATAGGTACCGTAAAGTGAACAGAAACAGTCCCAAAAATCTGGGCCGTCCTCACCCTGTTTCGGTCGGCATTGTAAAACCTTAGTTATGTCAATAGGTTGTTGGAGGGTTTTGCGAAGGGCAGTTCGAATGGTTGCTACCTGGTCCTGAGGCCGGACGGCCGCCTGAAAGGCTGTCCAATCTGCATAGTTTCCCAGGTGTTCTTTCCATCTTTCCGCCTCATTAGTTGTAAGGGCCATGCAACAAAGACTGAAAAGGTCTTGGGGTGTGGCCTGGTACATCTGAATTGTTCCGATCACATAATCTATGAAATCCTCCGGGTTGGTTTTACGGTTAAGCACCTGACTTGTGATTAGGCACATCTCCTGAGGCTTCCAAGGGGTGTAGATTTGGATCGTAGGATTAGCACTCACTTGGGCTGGATTGGGATTGGGAACACTCCTGTTGGGGAACTGTCTTTTATCCTTGGCTCCCTTTACCTTATTCAACATAGGTGGTGGGCCGGGATCTTTAGGGTCATCATTATCAGTGGTAGAATTGATGTCATAATCGGTGTCCATCTGAGGATCTACTAAAGGTCTGTCGTCTACCAAAAAATTCAGCCGCTTGTCTGTGGCCTTAGAGCCGTTTGTACACGGGTTTTCTCTCCATCTAAGCTGATTCCTAGTTCAGGACACAATAAGGCCATGGCATTGTCCTTGGGGCGGTACTTGGCTAGTAGTCATTGGTGGTGAGAGCGGAACGGTTTGCAGACTAGTCGCATTATATGGGGGCGGCAGTGAAACGGCGGGGTAGGTAGGGGCTGTGGGGCAGGCCATCCAATCCTCCTCATTTTCCTCCATATCATTACTTTGGAACAACAGGGGCACGCCAGACATGTCGGGAGGTACCTCCACTTTATCCTTATTTTTTCTATTTTTCTTCTGACGTTTTTCCTTATTCTCCTGATCTACCCCTTCCCTCTCCCTTCTGTTCCTCTCAGCATCGTGGTCTCCACACTGAGACTTCAGAACTTCCCAACTCTCGGGGTTTCCTTTTCATCACACACACTAATCCCCCTTCTGCGTGCATTATGTTCCCAACTATTCTGTTTAGATCTATTTGTTAGGTCTTTGGCCGTTTTTCTCCGAGTAGATATTAATATTTTCCATTTTTCCCCTGTATTGTGTTCCCAAATTGCCCTTTCTGCCTTTAGGCACTTATCCACATCCCAAGTTCCCCCTAATGGCCATATTTCATTTCCCAATTTTTTATTGAGGCATGCCGATAATTTACGGCAGTTACTCTCATTTTTCGGATCGTCTTTACATAACTTAGATAGTGGGGTATTGGACCCAGACTTATCGAGAGTTTGTCCCTTTTTTTTCCGAACGTACGGTGCAAATTGCTGTGATTATCTATAAGATCGGTCTCTTTCTTTCACCCACTTCAGGTTCCTGATCTTTCCATGGGGGATTTCCCCTCTTAAGAACTGGTCTAAGGCAGGGTGGTAGTACTGGAGAACCGATCTCAAAACTTAGAGCTCAAAACCTTGAAATTCACAAACTTAAAACCCAAACCTGGGGACTCGAACCCCAAACCTGAAACTAACTGGGGACTCGAACCCCTCTTACCTGTGGCACTCAGACAGGTTTGCGAGGATTCCGTCAGAGGATATTCGACAAGCGAAAGGATCGATCAGGTGTCCGACTCCCTGAGAGAGATCAAGGTGAACCTTACCTTGTGGGCCCTTCCGTCTCAGGTAGTCGTTATCCCCGTCAATCGCTCACCCCGCTTCTGAAACCTCGTCTTGGACTCCTGGCTGGCTCGCCAAATTGTCGTCCCGATTTTAAGTTCCCACTTCTGTCCGCTGCAAAGTAACACAGTGCCACCAGGTTGGTTTGATAAAACGCATTTATTAGCAGCATACTGCTAGGGAGAGGTCTCTTCAGCACTCGTTGAGAGTCACTTCCCGAGGTCGCCACAGTACAAAGGAGCAGACAGTAATTTATACAGATATTGTCAGGCACACTTAATGAATGCGGTGCCGCTGGTTTTGGTCAGGCCTCAGAGATCCAAAGACAGACATCGCACCTATTGTCCAACATAATTGAGTTATAATCAAGAGATTCAAAGACAGGTCTCACCCTCATTGTTTAGGACAAGCTTCCCACTTGCTGTTTATTGTACCCATCACCCTTATTGTCTGGCATAACTGGTCTGCAACCAAGGTTCCGGACACAGTAATTATCACCTATCCCTGAGTCAGTAGCTTGCGTGCTCTTGCTTGTGAGGTATTTTTCCATCAGTTATATGTACAGTTACAGTCAGTCACAGTTTCTTAACCCTTTACTTCCTCAGATCCATCAATCCCATGTCACTGGGAGTATGAGGATGGAATTAATCACAGAATCTTTTCTCCTCCCCAGCTCCACGTAACGGAGAACAGAATACTGTAGTATCTGTCACTGTTGGACTCGTCCTGTTATTATTGCTCATTGTTGGAATTGTGTGCTTCGTAAAAAGGCGTTCAGTTCGCTCACAATATTTTACCCAGAGAGGAAGCAAAACAGGAGAGAACAGGTCTGCAGGCAAGTGTCTCACCAACCCCCCACCCCCAGGACCAGGGGTCTCAGCCAAGTGAGAAGAGCAGGGGACAGCAGGAGAGGGGGTATAGGCAAGTGTCTCACAACCTGACCCTCGCGGCTCTGGGCAGGAGGTGGGAGGGGGAATGAGGTGAGGGTGAGAGAGGGTGGGGACGACAAGAAAGGGAGCAGAGGTGGGAGAGGGAGGAGGTGGAGGGTTGAGGAGGGGACTGGGTGGGTGGGAGGGAAAAGGGTGATCAGGGAGTGAGTCAGGAGGGGTGAGAGTTTAGCAGTGGATGTGGTGGGACTCGGTTAGGAGGGGAGGGAGAGAGTGGTGACAAGGAGGGGGTTTTGTGTGACTGGGGTGTGAAGGAGACAGTGTAGTGGGGGCAGGTCCTCATCACCTCTCCCTCTGCTCCACAGACACAGTGCCCGCAATGACTGTTTACGCAGAGGTTCAGAGACCTGGAGCCAGCCGGCAGCCTCCAGAGGGCAACGAGATGGTAACGGAGACATATTACCCCAGGGAAGGGAGGGGAACGGGGGACTGAATCCTTCAATGTCCTAAGACCATCCTCATCATCCACGGGATAGGCAGATTACCCCAGGGTGGTGGGGACGGGGGGGGTGAACTCCCTAATCCCCTGGGACCACCCTCACCAGCCCCAGGACAGACAGGGTAATGGGTCCCACTGACACACAGCACAGCCCCAGGCTCATCTAGAGCTGCTGCTGAGTCAGCTCACAGCTCTGTCACTGATTCTGCAAAGCTAAGCAGTGCACACACAGGCATGGCAAGATCCCAGGCAATCAACAAAGAAGTTGCTCATGAAACTGAACAATTTCTTCAGTGACCTTCACGTTGGTTCAGTTGGGGCAAAAGAGTTGGGGATTCAGTCCATTTCCACTCTCCCACTGGGGTACACTGTCCCCCACACACCCAGTCACTGGGGTACACTGTCCCCCCCACACACCCAGTCACTGGGGTACACTGTCCCCCGCACACCCAGTCACTGGGGTACACTGTCCCCCGCACACCCAGTCACTGGGGTACACTGTCCCCCCCACACACCCAGTCACTGGGGTACACTGTCCCCCGCACACCCAGTCACTGGGGTACACTGTCCCCCGCACACCCAGTCACTGGGGTACACTGTCCCCCACACACCCAGTCACTGGGATACACTGTCCCCCGCACATCCGGTTACTGGGGTACACTGTCCCCCGCACATCCGGTTACTGGGGTATACTGTCCCCAAACACCCGGTTCGTGCAGACGCTGTCCCCCATACATTTTCTGTGTCCAGGGTTGGATCTCCCTTCTCTCTGAACTCTCTGTTCTTTCTCTGCAGCATCACTGCCAGGAGGAGAAGAAGGAGGATCCTGTCACCGTGTATGATACTGTCAAGTGTCCTGGGACCCCATACCACATGACCCAGTAGAGGGTCCCTTGCCCATTGTGAACCAGGAGGCTAACTGGTTCAACTCAATCCAATTAGACTGGCTCTCCCACCAACAAAGCCATGTTATCTTTGATCAACCTTGTTCCTCAGAACATTTCCGAAATAAATTCCCTGCCACTGACGTTAGACTCACCAGGCTGTAATTACCTGGTTTATCCCTGCTGCCATTCTTGGATAAAGGCACCAGATTCCTTTGGTAGCCTCTGGGGAGCCCGTCCCAGGACGGCAGGAACTTGTGTGGGCTTTCTGGCAGTTCATTGCAACTGAAAGGCTTGCTGGGACATTTCACAGGTCAGTTAAGAGTCGACCACAATGCTGTGAGTCTGGAGTCATGTGTAAGGTCACACCAGGCAAGGATGGCAGATTTTATTAACTTCCAAAATGCAAATTTGAATTCATCACCATGTGCTGCGGTGGGATTTGAACCCAGGTCTTGGGTATCTGGATTATTAACCCAGTGATAACCATTGCTGTCTCAGGGAAATGTTTCTTTTTTTCTTGCTGATGTACTTTGTTTATAAAATATGAATATTGTGATGATTTCTATGCATGCTTCTGTCTCTCTTTCATTGGGGTTCAAAGTTACTGCTGTTCTCAAAGGAGAAATTAACACCAATTTACCTTCAATTGTCGTGTTCCCTGGGCAATGTTGGACACATGTCCACTGCACATTCCTAGGCCGTGCACCGGTCCACATCCAACTGTTTCTGAATAAATTTCTCTCAGCTACCAGGCCAGCCTTGATCCAGAACAATGCCAGGGGATCTGTCCCTGGAACACACTGGGGGATATGGAGAGGTGGGAGGTACCCTATCTACCCATCTCTAACACCCCCCCACCCCCACCCCACACTCTGTCCCAGAGCAATGCCTGGGGATCTGTTCAGTAAAGACGCAGTGAGAGATGGACAGATGCTGGAGGGATGAATGACCTCCATATGTTCTCATGTGACAGGCACGGGAGGGGTTGAACAGTCTCCTGTCCCTGTATAACAGGCTAATGGGGCTTTGTGGGTAACGGGTTGGAGAGGCTGAATGAATTCCTCCTGTTCCCATGTCACAGGCAGAGGACAAAAGCTGGCACCTTTAATGGCACCAAGTATTCCAAGGAGGGAAATCAGACGCAGTGCAGCAAGGAACCTGGTGCTAGTGGATTGAGACATGAAACCAAACACTTGAGCACAGAGCAGGTCTTCAAGAAGCTGTGGCCGAGCTGAGTGAGAAACCTGTACCACAGCCCAGGGAGCTGGAGGTATGGCTGGAAATAGGAGGGCTCAGTCATCGAGAGACTAGAGCCAGGGAGGCTGGAGCAGGGCTGCAGGGTTTGGTTGAGGTCTCAGAGACAGGGAGCAGTTACAGAGATGGATGTTACACTGATAGGGAAGGGTGTGGGGTCTGGAGGGGTTACCTGGGATGGAGTGTTTCAGTTCTGAGACTGGAGAAGCTGGTTTGTTTTCGCTGGAGCAGAGAAGGCAGAAAGGGGGTAGAGGGAGATAGTTTGAGGTGCACAAAACCTTGTGGGCCATAGATAAGGTAGACGGTGAGGAACATATACTCTGAGCAGAGAGGTCAAGGACCAGAGGCAAAGAAAGTCATACAGCCCAGAAAGTGGCCCTTTGACCCACCGAGTCTGCACTGACCATCAAGCACAGATGTACACTAATCCCGTGTTACTTTCCCCACATTCCCGTCAACTCCCCCCAGATTCTCCCATCTAGCTACACACCAGGGAAATTTACTGTGGCCAATTAACATACCAACCTGCGCGTTTTTGGACCGTGGGAAGAAACCTGAGCATCCGGGGGAAGCCTACGGGGTCACAGGGACAAGGTGCAAACTCCATAGAAAGCACCGGAGGTCAGGATCGAACCCGGATCCCTGAACCTGTGAGCCTGCAACTTTACAGGCCACTGTGTCACCAGAGGTCATAGATAAGCTCATGGATAGGAGATTCAGAGGGAATTGGAGGAGGGACGTTTTCACCCAGAGGGTGGATGAAATCTGGAACACACTGCCTGAGGGAGTGGTGGACGCAGAGATTCTCACAGCATATAAGAATATTTAGATGAGCATTTGAATCACCATTAGCACAATAGGCTGTGGACCGAGTGCAGGAAAATGGAATTGGTAGTTAGATTCTTGGCACGGTAGCATAGTGGTTAGCGCAACGCTATTACAGCACCAGCGATCGGGGTTCAATTCCCATCACTGTCTGTAAGGAGTTTGTACGTTCTCCTGTGTCTGCGTGGGTTTCCTCCGGGTGGTCCGGTTTCCTCCAACATTCTAAAAGATGTACGGGTAGATCAATTTGGGTCTAAAATGGGCGGCGCGGACTTGTTGGGCTGGAAGGGCCTGTTACCACGCTGTAAGTAAAAAAAAACTGGTGCAGCCACATGGTCTGACGGGCCTGTTTATATGTTGTATGACTTCTTCCAAACATCCATCTGCCAGTCTCATTGATGCTCTGTTACCATTTAGATCCCTGCATCTTCCGCACGGCTGATACAAGGTTAACTGTGGGTCAATATCTACTCTTTCCCTCCCTTTATAAATGATGCGGTCACATTTGTTACCGGCAAATTCACAGGACCATTCTCAAATCTATGAAATCTTGGAAGATGATATCCATTCTCTCCATATCCACCTCCTGCAAACCTTTGAGATGCAGGTCATTGGTTCCTGGGGATTTATCTCCTTTCAGTCCTGTCAGCTCCTCCAATATGAGATTTTTATTAATGCTATTTTCTTTTAGCTCCTCATTCACTCTAGACCTGTGATTCTCCATTTCTGGGAGCGCTTCTGTATCTACCATGAAGACAGACACAAAATATTTGTGTAATTTCTCTGCTATTTCTTTCTTCCCCTATATAATTTCTCCTTCCTCAGTCTGTGAGGGACCCACATTGACATTTGCCAATCATTTACAATTTACAAATCTATACCAGTTCTTGCAGTTATTCTCACTCAGTGCTCTTGTATCCTGCTTCCCCTTTTGTTATGGACAGCATGATCCCTCACTGAATTCTGAAATGTTACCCATCCTCAGGCTTACTGCTCTTTGGTAACATCTAACACTTTCCTTTGATCTAATATTTTTAACTCATTAGCCACAATTTCTGTTCAGTTTGTGTTCGGGTGTATATTACTAATAACCACCTGTTCATTTTATAAAAGGGCCATTACTGGCTGCTGCCGTTCATTTGGTAAATTGATAAATTGGTTTAATATTGTCACATGAAAGAGGTACAGTGGAAAACATTGTTCTGCATGCCATCCGTACAGATCATTTCATCACATCAGTATATCAACGTAGTACAAGGAAAACAGAATGCAGAATAAAGAGTTACAGAGACTGGATTCGGCACCTAAGTATTTGATTATTCTATGATTTGACATTTTTCAAATACCAGTTTCAAATGTATTTTAACTTAAGTAAGTCAACTAAAATCAACATCTTGTCTCTACATTTAGCAAGTGATTGGTGTACTTTTGAAAGTCATTTTGAAAGTTGTTTGCCAGTTTCATCTCACAGCTCATGCTTTCACAGTTTGCTTTATTCAGACATATTCAGATTTAGAGAGGGGTGTTGGTAGCGGAGGAACTGGGAAGTCCACCACAGAACAATCTGTGATGGACCCACCTACCTCAGATGCTCGCCACCATTTTAACCACTTTCAATTCCCTGCCCCCTAGACTTCTCCACCACGGACATCCAGTCTCTGTACACTTCTATCCCCCAGCAGGAAGGCCTCAGGGCTCTCCATTTCTTTCTAGAACACAGATCCAACCAGTTCACCTCTACTAACACCCTCCCCCACTGGCTGAACTTGTGCTTACCCTCAACAACTTCTCTATTGATTCCTCCCACTTTTCACAAATCAAATGTGTAGCCAGGGGCACTCGTATAGGCCCTAGTTATGCCTGCCTTTTCATGGGCTCTGAGGAGCAGTCTTTGTCCTAAACCTACCCTGGCGCTGCTCCCCAACTCTTTCTCTGCTATATTGATGAGTCCATCGGTGCCGTTTCCTGCACCCGTGAGGAGCTCGTCAACTTCATCAACTTTGCTACCAACTTCCACCCTGCCTTCAGATTCACTTGGTCCATCTTCAATACCTCTCTCCCCTTTCTTGATCTCTCTATCTCCATCTCAGGAGAGAAATGATCCACCAACGTTTACTGCAAGCCCACTGACTTCCACAGTTATCTAGACTACACCCCCTCCCAGCCTGTCTCTTTTCAGGACTCCATTCTTTTCTCTCAGTTTGGCTGTGGTGGATGGAGGCCTCACCCGCATCTCCTCTATTTATTGTACTTCTGATCTCACCCCACCTCCCCCCAGAAAGAACACGGATAGATAAGATCTCTTTATTAGTCACTTGTACATCGAAACACACAGTGAAATGCATCTTTTGCGTAGAGTGTTCTGGGGGCAGCCCGCAAGTGTCGCCATGTTTTTGGCGCCAACATAGCGTGCCCATCACCTCCTAACCCATACGTCTTTGGAACGTGGGAGGAAACCGGAGCACCCGGAGGAAAACCACGCAGACACAGGGAGAATGTTCAAACTCCTTACAGACAGCAGCTGAAATTGAACCCGGGTCGCTGGCGCTGTAACAGTGTTATGCTAACCACTACACTACCGTGCTCCCCTGGTCCTTTCATCCTGCCAACCTACACGTCCAACATATTCAACATTTTGCCTGCTACAACATGATCCCTCCACCAGCCATATTGTCCCCTCCCCACCCCACCTCTTCTGCTTTCTGCAGGAACCACTCTCTCCACGACTCCCTGGTTCACATCCCTCCCCCTCCCCAGGCACTGTAGGATGTGTCACACTTGTCCTTACACCTCCTCAGTCACCTCCTGCCAGGTGAGGCAGAGATTCACATGCATCTCCTCCAAGCTTGTCTATGGCACTTGGTGCTCTCGTTGTGGCCTCCTCTACACTGGTGAGAGCAAACACAGACTAGCACTTGAATTCCATCCGCCGTTGCCATTTGGAGGTCCTGGTTTTGAGCCATTTTAATTCCGCTCCCCCCCCCCAAGACCAACATGTTTGTCCTCAGCCTCTTCCGCTGCCAGGATGAGGCCAAACGCAAGCTAGAAGAAAGCATGTCAGATTCTTCCTGGGTAGTCTACAAGCCAACGGCATTAACATTGAATTCTCCAATTTCAGGTAAACCGCTGCCCCGTGTCCCTTTTCTCTCCCTCCCCCTGATCTACCCAGTTCCTCCAATGCCCACCTTACTCCCCCTGCCACCTATCACCCCCTTGCTTTCCCTTCCTCCACCCCTTCCATGTGCCCATCACCCATGCACTCCTCTCACTGGGCCCCCTACCCCCCCCAATGTTCCCATCCGCCCTCCCCACCTCCATTATTTGGGTCCATGCTCTACCTTCACTTCCTATCAGATTCCATCATCTGTGGCCTCCGCCATAACCTCCCAGTCACTATTTCGACTCTCCCCTCCCCCATCTGCCCATCACCCCTCCTCGGCTGGACCCACCCATCACCTGCCAGCCCTTGTTCCTCCCATTCCCCTCTATATTGGCCATCTCCCTTCTATCTTTCAGTTCAGAGGTAGGGTCTCGACCCAAAACGCCGACTGTCTATTTCCCTCCACAGTTCCTCCAGCAGACTGTGCGTTGCTCCAGATTCCAGCATCTGCAGTCTCCTGTGTCTCCACAGAACGATCGATGCTGGCATCTTGCGGCGTCCGTTAGGAAAGGTCTGCAGCTGCCATTGGTTCCGGGAATGGCTCCATAGTTTCCTGGGATCACTGGTCAGGCACGGGCTCCCTTCTGGTCCGAATCCCCCGTTCTCCTCCCCCTGCAGGTCTCATCTGCTCTGCTCGCAGTCCCTCCATCTCGGCACCCTCAAACTCCCCTCTGTTTCCCAGACTCACCCACTCCATCCTTCCACCCCTTCCTGGCCTCCCTCCCACCTCCCCCCTTCCCAGCCTTCCTCCCCCTCCTGGCCTCCCTAACCCTGCCGTCCCTCCCTCCCTCCCACTTTCCCCCTTCCCAGCCTTCCTCCCCCTCCTGGCCTCCCTAACCCTGCCGTCCCTCCCTCCCTCCCACTTTCCCCCTTCCCAGCCTTCCTCCCCCTCCTGGCCTCCCCAACCCTGCCTTCCCTCCCATCTGACCCTCCCAGTCTCCCTTCCTCTCCCTTCCCAGCCTTCCTCCCCACTCTCCCCCTCTGCTGCCCCTTCTATCCCTCTGACCCCCTCCCAGTCCCCTCACTCCTTCCCCATCCACCCTCCACCCCTTCTCCTCCTCTTGACTCCCACCTCCTCCACCTTCCCTCCCCACCTGTCCCTCCTCCTTCCTCTCACCCTCCGGCCTCCGTACCTCCTCCCCTACCCAATCCTCCCTCTGCCTTCCATTCAACCTACATGAGTCGAGTGGGGGGGGTGGGGGGTGGCAGAACATGAGAAAGGAGAGGTGTGAAGGGAGGGAGAGGGAAGGGGAGGAGAATAATGGGGAGGGGCAGGAGCAGAGGGAGGAAGACTGGGAGGGGGGTATGGGGAGAAGGAAAGAGGTGAGGGGGAGTCATTCAGCCTTGTGAAGTCTGACTTCTGTTCCGGTGCCCGGGCGAGAGCCTGTGGGGGACAGAGGAGAGAGGTCAGTGCACCCTGCGAGGGTCTGGGGTGTCAATGCTTCCATCATCGCGGCTGAGACCCCTTCACTGCTGAGGGCAACTTAGTGCGGTTACTCTTGGCTTATGTGAAAGAAGCTTCTCCCTCTCCCAGTCTCGATAACAAGTCTCTGGTCTCTATATCTCCCTCTCCTGGTTTCTATAAAGCATTGTCCTGGTCTCAACATCCCCCTTTCCTGGTTTCTATCTCTCTCTCTCTCTCTCAAACTCTACATCCCCATGCTCCCAGCATCATCTCACCATCCCACTGTCGACATCCCACAGCCCTGGTCTCTGTAGCACACTGTCACTATAAACAAGGAGTGAGGGGGCACAGTGCAGAGTCTGGGACAAGGGGATTCAGAGACCTGAGGTGGGGGGGATTCAGAGACCCGGAAGGGGACCCATAAACACCACCTGCTTGAATCCACCCCTCACTGTTCACACTACCCTCCAGAACAGCAGATTTTCACCGGAAACACTGAAAAACAGATCTGGAAACACTGAAAAACAGATCTCACTGATGACGTGGACGGCGACCGTGATTGAGAGGAGAATCAGGAGCAGGACGGCAGCGACTGTGGCCCTCAGCCGACATCCACAGAGACAGCTTCTCTCCACTGGTGAAAGAGAGAGGATCACTAATTATAGAGACGGAACCTCAGCTTGTCCAGCTCCTCACTCCCACCACCGACCGACATCAAGTACGCGGCGACACACTGTTCCATCACACACACCCAGCGCAGGGACTGGATAGTAATTCTCTCCACAGACCAATCATACCCTGCCGAGGTACAGGTTATGTACAGAATGAAGCACCCTTCACAGTGTCCCATCACACACAGTACTGGGTGGGGAAACACCACCTTCTCCAAACCCCATTCCTGCTTCTGACACTCACCAGGTGTGTCCAGTTTACAGACGTCCCGCAGCCGGATCTGTGCCGTGCCCTCACTGACGGGGTTCCTGGCCTCACACCTGTACACAACGCCCTCCACCTCTGCTGTGTGATGAACCTCTACCGTCTCTCCGTGTTCCCAGAGGTGATGGGGGCTGTCGTTTCCCACAGCTTCTCCTCCCCTCCACCACCTGAAGCTGGTGGGGTTGCCTGAGGTCACGGAGCAGGTCAGGGTGAGGTTGCAGGTCCCGGTGATGTTCTGAACCGTGATGTTTGTTCCTGACACGGGCTCTGAGGTTGGGACGGAGAGATGAAAGATGAGTAAAGGAGATCCTTGTGGACACCTCGATCCCCAACCCCCCCGTCCCGTCCCCAACAGTCCCGAGTGAACTTTAAGCCGATCCCAGCTCATTTCCACCCACCAGTTTAACCCTCCCCTCACCCTTCAGTTCTGGTTGCACATGGGACATCCCTGACATTTTCCTCTCCCAAGTTGAAGGGGTGCTGTCAAGGACCCATTAACCTTCACAAGGCACTCTGGGCCTGAGTCCAAATGCGCAGAGTCCCAAATAGGTATTTGTGATCCATCCTGTCCAACACCTTCTCCTGGTCAAGAGAGAGGAAGGTGACTGACAGAGCAGCCCTCTGGGGCAGATGCACCAGATGGATGTTGTCCTGAATGGACCAGCCCAGGACTGTGTAGGACTGGTCAGGGTGGGTCACGTGGGTCAGCACGGAGCTCAAACGATTGGTCATCACCCAGGGAAAGACCCTGTAATCTGTGCTGAGGAGAGAGACCGGGCGCCAGTTTCTCAAGAGGCAGAGATCTCCCTTTTTGTTCGGTCACCAGGCTTTTCCCCAAGACCCCAATGTAGACCCTCCCCAGGATGTCCCAGAAAGCCCCGAGGAACTCCACTGTCAGTCCGTCCAGCCCCAGAGATTTACCCACCAGAGCCGGTCAGCTCCTCCACCGTCAGGGGAGAGTCCAGACACTCAGCATCCTCTGGACTGACCTTCGGTACGTCCTCCCACAAATCCCTCCGTGTCTTTGCTGGATGGATCCGGCGAGAACAGAGTCTCATAAAAGGAATGCACCAAGTGACGGATACCCTCCAGATCTGTGAAGGAGGAGCCATCCTCCGCCAGCAGCTCCACAAGTCGCTTGCAGACTGCTCACTACTTTCCAGAGAGCAGAAGGGTGAAGCGCGGTTGAAATCCTGCAATATCTGGACCCGTGACCTCAGATACTCGCCTCGGGACCTCTCAGGCTGCAGGTCCCTCAGCGCGCCCTTCTACTGCTGGTATAACTACCATGACAGCGGGTCCTCAGCAGCTTGGCCCAGATGAGACTCACTTGATCCTGGACCTGCTGCTCCTTGGTCCAGCCCCTTGTGCACCCCTGACAGTGGACAGATGTGGATCTCACCCACGTCCCTTCATAGCCTCAAGGAGGGGAAGCCCTTCTGTTCCTTCCTCCAAGAGGCCCAGAAACTTTGGAATAAATCCCAGAGTCGTCCGTCCTCCAGCAGCCGGTTGGTAAAACACCAGTACGCAGATCCCGCCCACACGGGCAGCGGACTGAGCTCCACCCCCACCAGGTGGTGGTCCGAACCCAACACCGACTGCATGGAGGCGGGAATGATCCCGCTCTGAGGGTACAGTGGAAATCCGCCCCCCATCCTCCGAGGATGACGCACTCACCGCGGTTAATGGAGTTCAACAGAGTGGACACCTCTTGAAACAAGCGTGTTTGCATCACACTGGGCCTGGGGGTGTACACATTCACAAAGTGCAACGGCACACCGGCCAGGCGCACAGCGAGGTGAAGCAGACAACCGGGCACAAGATCCTGGACCCACAAGATCTCCAGCTGGAAAGTCTGGGCCAATAAGGTAGACACCCCACTTGGAGTGGAGTTGAGGTGACTCATGTAGACCCCCCTCATCACTCCAGGATCCAGGTGGGTTTGTCTCCCAGTGAGGGTTTCCTGCAGGGAGTTCCTGTCCCTGAGGACTGAGAAACTTTGGAATAAATACCAGAATTGGCCATCCTCCAGACCAAGAGGTGGTCTCCAGACCAAGAGATGAAACCTGCGGAGAGACCCCCTGTTGCCGTTGATGTTCAGGCTGTGGGGGTCTCCATCTCAGGGGTACATCAGACCCCGTCACCAGCACCCTGTGAGGAAGGAGTGGAGCTGCTCACCGCCGGCACCTCTTTGCTGGGACCTTCATGAAGCCACTGTAGAAGCACGCCTCATTCCTGTCCACTTCTGCATCCTTCCCTTTCTTCCTGAGGACGGCAACGACAGACTGCAGGAGCCCCAGTAAATCCGACCAGTGGTCTGAGGCCAGTGGGGCCTTATCACGGCTCCCCCTGGGGTCGGGCTGGAACTTGCTGATGTCACCCACAGGGACTAGTGGAGACACGGTGTTGGGCACGGGACAGTCCATCGTCTCACTACCAACAGACTCCGATCCGTCCCCCTCTCCGTACACCAGGCCCCATCCTCCCCCGGGCAGTCACCCCCAGTGGCTGTCACGCCCACCCCACACTGTGTGACGGGCGTCCCGGCTGCACCAGCTGCTCCCACCTCCGTCACCGTCCCACCTCCAGGGTCAGTGGAGGAGGAATCCTCCCTGGGCTCATCCGGGCCCATCGGTGGCAACGGGGCAGAAACCTCCTCCGCCTCACGGGTCAGGCCAAAGGACGGCCCTAACGTCCCTGGCTCTGGACATCCAGCTGGAGCTAGGTCCCGAGGCAGAGAGGGACAACTCTCCCCTGTCCCACCACCGCCACTGCCCACCATTTCTGGACGGTGGCAAGTTCAGAGAAATCATCCTTCAGTTCCAGGGTGTGCTTTCAGTTCTCCTGGAGCCCAAACAGAGGACAGGACTTTACGGGCCATGCCTCCCCTCCTTACCCAGGTCACCCACCCCAGAAGCATCATTGCAGGGTTCCCAACCAGCTGCAGGACACCCTCACTCTGCCCCACAGGAAGGATGGGCGTCCCATGGGTTTCCCGGTTACTTCAACCGGTGGGGCAGTGCACCCCTCAGTCAAGCACACAGCCCGACATGGTGTAAAGGCAAATGCTCCCCGTCAGATGGCACCTGTATTGCAGGACTATTCTCCAGCCCAGAGGACACAGGTCTCCCCCTTTCCTTCAACAATCCTTCTTATTATCATTAGCCATCAAATTATACGTACAATCTTCTCCGTGGATTGTCACCTTGTCGTGGTGGAGAAGTTTGTGTGGTCCTGAGATCCCGAGAACGATGCCGTCTGGAGCTCTGCTCCTGGTAGGGTCACGCATGGCAGTAAGGTTAATGGTGAGGTCCCCGACAAAGAACAATCCAACCAAGGCCTCAACGGTGGAACAGGCGGACACAGTTACTTCGAGGGCGTATGGAGGCTGCAACAAATCCATCAGCTCCAGTCGTCATGGTTTCCATGCCGTTGGAATCAGTTGGTTGATTTGTGAAGTACCGTGTGCTTTTTGTAGAGCAACATCAAGTACATGGTAAACAAATACACGCACAGGCATCTTCGCTCTGTGGGCTACTTCCAAGATTGGACATAAGCCACTTGAGAGCCCATAAATAGATCAATGGAGGAAAGACCCATCATCCTCGACCTCGAGGGATAGCCACCACGACAATACACAGAAATTATCAATCATTGGATTTCATGTTTGTCTGCATTTCAATAGCACTCGTTTCTCTGAATCTCTGTGAGCCTCTGCAGTCCTGTGGGAAGAGAAGGAGGAGGCGTGGACTCCACCACAGAGGAAGTCTCTGCCTCCGCCCCTCCGTCCTCCTACCTGGCTTCCCCCAGCCCCTGCTTGACCTTGGGGCAGGTGGGCTCCACAGGGTCAGGCCCAGGGGAAAGGGAGGGACTTTGCCCCTCCAAGGGATGTCTGGAGGTATGTGGTCTTCTTCTGTGCCTTCCTTCCTCTCAGATGACCTCCCCCCCCACCCAATCCCCAATACATCCACCGCTCCACGCACAGGGCAGAGGGAGGGGGCACCAATACTGTCCTGGGACACCCAGGTGGAATGGGCGGCCCTGAATTTTGGATATGCCCCACCTCTCTACAGGAATGGCACCATGCACTGTCCAGAAGACACGGCAGGTTGAACCCTCAAACTGGAGCTGAACTGTTCCTCAGTGTCCTCCTCCCATTCCAGCTGTACGAACAGCTGGAGCCAGAAAGGGAAATCCTGGCGGAGGGTTTTCTCCCAAAGACTAAGCAGGATTGGGGTGATCTCCAAACACACCTCCCCCAGAAGAGGTAGGTGGGGGAGGAGGTGCTCATCGGGAATATAGGGCAGCACATCGGAAAGGATGACCCTCTGTGCAGCGACTTCCAGTGGGTCCACTGGCAGGAAGATCCCACCTGCCATGATCCCCCTATTCAGGAGTAGAGACACAACCCACTCGGCCTTCAGGAAGGACACACCCTTCCCAGACATCTTGAGGCTGTGACAATGGTCAAAGGACCGACAATCCCAGCCATCACCTTCACACAGCCCTCAATGGTCATATCTGAGTGTAGATGGCTTTTCACCCCTTTTCCGCAGGTCAATATCCTGAAAGGTGACAGGGCCACAGGAGGGCTGGAGCTGTGTAACTGTGGCAGGATCCAACACTCCCAGACGTTTCGTTCGACACGGTGTTCTTTTTAACTCCTTAAACACCACCGACACCACCAATTATCGCAGAACCAGCAATGCAGACAGTGTGGACACTGTACTGTAGAACAGATCACAGGAGAGATGGAAAAATGGGAATAAAGACAGGAATACAAGGAATGTGCCACATCGACGATCTCTCTGCCCTGATCCTCCAGCTTAGGAGAGGTTTCTTCACCCCAGTCAGCCCGGGCCTCAGGAAAGTCCAAGATGTTGATGGACTTTTCAGTAGCCAGCTGACCGGGGCCAAGCGAATGGTGTAGGGAAGGAGTTCACCAACGGCAGCGATGAAAGTCAATCTTCAGGCAGAGTCTCACCCTCACAATCTTCTAGCCATCGCCACCTCGCACGACACTCCTCCAAAACACACAGACAAACCTCACAAAGCCAAAATTCTCCAAAAAGAAAATCACTGTACTCCACTGCCCACTCACAAAAGCTCTCTCCTTGAAATAAATCCTCCTGTCTTCAGTTTTGTCTTTCAGTTTCTCCCAGCTTAGTGAGAGCTCCTGTCTGAGTCAGACCACACTGGGAGCACTGTGCACAGTTCTGGTCTCTGTATCCCTGGGTTAGACCACACTAGGAGTTCTGGTCATGAATTCATACAGCACAGAAACAGGCCCTTCAGTCCACTGTGCCTACTCCAGCCATCAAGCACCCATCTACACTAATCCCATTGACCAGCACTTGATCCAAGCCTTCTACACATTGGCGATTCAAGTGCACATCCAGATGCTCCTTAAATGTTACTTCCTCAGATCCCCTCTAAGCCTCTTACCCCTTACCCTAAACCAATGCCCTCTAGTTTTAGATACCGCCATTACAGGGTAAGATTTCCCACTATCTCCGTCTCTCATAATTTTGTATCCGCAAGGTCCCCACTCAGCCTCCTCTTCCCCAAGTGAAACAAACCCAGCCTGTCCAGTCCCTCCTCATAACTGAAACATTTCATCCTTGGTGAATCGCTTCAGCACCCCCTCCGGTAACTACATCCTGCCGACAGTGTGGAGAACAGACCTGAACAGAGTGCTCCCACTGTGGCCAAAAAAACGTTTTATGAAATTGTACCGTAACCTCCCTACTCTAATACACTACGCCCTGGCTAATGAAGACAAATACCTGTGCTGCCACCATCAGGGATCCTTGGACGTGTACACCAAGGACCCACCCCAAAGTCCTAACGTTCATTGTACATGTCCAAGGTTTATTAGTCCTCCCAAACTGCAAAACCTCACACTTAACAGGGTTAAATTGCATCTGCCATTGCTCTGCCCAATTTACCAGTCATTCAAACTTGTCCCATAGACTGAGGCCACCCTCCTCACTATCAACAACACCACCAGTTTTCTTGCTGCTGTCAACCTACTCATTGTACCTCATACATTGATATTCAGATGTAAGAGTCTGAGTACTGATTCCTATAGAACTGGTCCGAGACTTCCAATCACCAATGTAATCCTCCACCATCACACTCTGTCTCCTATTCCCAAGTGTGCTGTTGTGTATGTGTACTGTGTCACTCACTGGGACACTACACTCTGTGTAATGAATACACAGGGGATCGCTGAGCAAAGCGCAGCATGAAGGATGAGGAATAAACACCTTGCTGAGCTCAGACCTCAGTCTGGGGAATTAACAAGCAGTGCTCTGGGAAACAGACGGAACAACTGGGATCCCTGAACATGACAGACCAGGACTTTGAGCTGGGGATACAGTGGGATCTGTTTAACTGTGACCCACAGATACAGACCATTCGGCCCATCCACACCAGCCCCCCCCACCCCATTGGCCCATCCTTCTGTCCCCCCCTCCCCATGTGCTAAGCTCCTCCAGCCTCGGAGCCATGAGGTTTCCCGTTGAAGGTTCAATCCTTCATGGCCCCTGGCCCAGTCTCCGGGGGATGTGGTGTGTCCCCCAGCATGGAACTGCCTCAGCCCCACTACACTGGGACTGTGAGCCCCAGCTCTGGACACTGGCAGTCAGTGGGGTTCAGTAAACAGGTGAAGAGAAACAAAGGACTGCAGATGTTGGAATTAAATGAAAAAACAAGTTGCTGGAGGAACTCAGCAGGTCAGGTAGCATCTGTGGAGAAAAACAGATAGTCAACGTTTCGGGTCTGGACCCTTCTTCAGGACTGAAGATAGGAAAAGGGCAAGCTCAATATTGGGGGGTGGGGGGGGGTCAGGAAAACAAAGCAGGTGGACAAAAGAGGGGAGGCAGGGTCAGCCCAAGGTGGTGACGGGTAGATGCAGGTAAGGGACAGTGATGGGCAGATGAGGGGGAGGAATCCTGAAGAATGGTCCTGACCCCAAACGTTGATCGTCTGCTTTTCTCCACGGATGCTTCCTGGCCTGCTGAGTTCCTCCAGCATCTTGTTGTTTTTTTTCATTCAGTAAACAGGGGAACACACAGGATCTGCCCTCACCCACTAATTAGGGGTGTTTCAGGAACCGGTGAAACCCGGGCCCCTCTGCGGCAGTCTCACTCACCGTACACCTCCAGTCGCACTTTCCATTTCATGTCAACTCCGGTCTCATTTGTAACAGTTAGTTCATAATCACCAGCGTCCTCTCTCCGTAGATCACGGATTTCCAGACTGTAGTTCCTGGGATGAAGGGTTATCCGTCGCTTGTACTCCTCAGTACCATAGCATCTAATGTTGCTCCCTGTGGTCTTTGCTATTGTGATGTGTGGTGCTTTCTTCCACAGAGCATCATTGTACCATCCAAGTATGACTGAAGGATGCAAGGAGACCGAGTGTCCCACAGTTCCATTCACAGTGCGAGGGGGCGCCCCAGTCCCAGCTGAGGAGACAAGAGGAGGCAGTCAGCAAGTGAGCTCAGTGACTGGAGGAGTCGTCGGAGCTGGGAGAATCATAGACACAGGTGCAGGCCATGCAGCCCATCGTCTGGCTCCCAGCCCTGTGAGGGACCCGGCCCACAGTTCCTACCTCACACAGTGAGCCCACGGGGGGAACAGAGTGAAGACTCTCTGCAGCCGGCCCTGAGGAAGGAAGTTACAGAAGCAAGAAAACTGGTAGTGTTGTTGATAGTGAGGAGTGTGTCGGGGGGGGGTGGGGGGTTCAGAGGGAGCCTGAAGTGTACGTCCACTGCTCCTTAAATGTCACAGGACAAGTCACTAAGGGGTTAAACAGGCAGGTGGGACTCTTTCCTTTAGCCGAGAAACAGAGGATAAGATTGGATGGGATGGGGGTGGGGGGGTTTATGAGGATGTTGGGACGTTGTTGCCGGCGCTGAAATATTGTCACTGTGAGGAGAGATCAGAGGGCTGGGGTTGTTTCCCTGGAACAGAGGAGGTTGGGGGAGATGGCGGAGGGGTGTAAAATGGTGAGGGGTCTGGACAGAGTAACTAGGAAGGAGCGATTTCCCCGAGCAGTGGGACAGAGATTTACAGGAACTGGGATAAAGGTCAGAGGGGAGAGGAGGGAAAGTGTTTCCCCAGAAGATGGGGGTCTGGGACTCGGTGCCCGACAGCTGGGGGTGGGGAAGTGGCAGAGACTCTCCCAACTGTTCCAGTGCTCACGGGTGGAGGAAGAGCCCTGTCCTGTGGGCCACGGATCCAGTGCAGGTCAGGTTGACCAGTACAGTAACAATGGGCTGAATGGCCTCCCACAGTGTTGTTAACTTTTCTGTAATTCCATCCCATTCTGAAATCCCGATTGGATCTGCTCCCACTGCCCTTCCAGGCAGCACGCTCCGAGTGTGACTGACAATCCGTCCCTAGAGATGTCGAATACTTTGCAGCAGGATCCCAGATTTTCAACATTGGCCCTGAAAGATCCAGTTGCTTAATGGGGAAGTGTGAGCGGGAGAGCAGTGAATGTTCACCAGATCAATTCCTGGTCTGTGTGTCCTGGTGCCTGGGACAGTGCCGTCCTAGAGTTGTACCGTACGGCCCACTGTGTCCATGTCGACCATCAACAACCCACCTATACCAATCTCATTTGGTCTGTGGCCTTCTATGCCTTGGCAATTCGTGCTTGTCCAGATACTTCTTAAATGTTGTGAGGGTGTCTGCCTCCACCACCCCCTCAGGCTGTGTGTTACAGGTTCCAACCCCCCTCTGGGTGAAAAGGTTTTTTCCATTGGATTCCCTCTGATCTCCTTAACCCTGAACATAAAGGTATGCCCTGTTTCCAGACACCACCGCTGTGGGGAGAAATATTCCTACCATCTCCCATGTCCACGCTCCTTATCATTTTATATACCTCTATCAGATCTCCCCTCAGCCCCCTCCACTCCAAGAAAAACACCCCAGCGAATCCAGTCTTTCCTCATGACTGAGATGTTCCATCCCGGAATCTACTCGGCACCCTCTCCAGTGCAATCACATCCTTCCAGATTGTGACGACCAGAACTGCACGCAATACGTCAAATGTGGCCTAAAACGTATTTTGTAAAGTTGTAACGTCATGGTGCAACTCTTGCCTACGCCCCACACAATGAAGGCGACGATGCCAAGTGCCTTCTCACTGTGCTGCCAAATTCAGGGATTCTTGGACTTGTACACCAGGAACCCTCTGTTCCTCTAAACCCCCGAGGGCCGTACCATTTCTGGTCTATGTCCCAGTGTATCAACTCATCTTTATCAGTAATAAACTCCATCTGTCATTGCCCTGCCCATCTTAACAACTGATCAACATCAAACTGTAGGTGACAACTGTCCTCACTGTCAGCTACGTGGCCATTTATTGTGTCATCCGTGAACAACTAATCAAACCTCCTGCATTCATATCGAAATTGCTAACAGACAATAAGGATTCCAGCACCGATCTCTGTGGGACACCACTGGTCACAGACTTCCATTCACAAAAACAACCCCCACCATCAGCCCCTGCCTCCAATTACCAAGCCAGTTTTGGATCCAATTTGCCAACTTGCCCTGGATCCCATGGACTCTATTACCTTTTGGTCCAGTTTCCCATGTCAAAGGCATACCTGGAGTCCATGTGGGTTATACCAACTACACTGCCCTGATCAGTTCACTTTGCTCCCTCTTCAAAACATTCCATCAAATTGGTCAGACAGGATCTTCCCCAAATCAAACCACGTTGACTATCTTTGACTAATTTTTGCCTTTCTAAGGCGTTAATCCTGTCCCTTAGTTTTTTTCCCAGTAACTCCCCTACCACTGACGTTAGACTCACAGGCTTAACCTTACCGCCTTCTTGAACAGAGGTACCATATCTACTGTTCTCCAGTCACCCTTCAGTTATCTGACAGCTCATCCGTGACCAGGGAAGATTTAAAATTCTCCATCAGGACCACAACAAATGATACCATGTTATGCAATTCCACTGAAACCTTCCCCGAAATCTGGGACTACAATGTCCTTCTCCTCTGAGTACAGATGAGAAGTATTCATTGAAGATTTCACCCACACCCTCCAGCTGCAGGCGCATATGGATTGCCACTTTGGTCCCTCGTGGACCCAACTCTTCTGCCCTTAATACTTTGGTATTTTCTTGCATCCTCTCTTTGCCCTCCTGATTTCTATGTAAAGCACCTCCTCTAAACTCCCGAAGGGCCTCCGCTGTTTTCAGGTTGACCTGGTGAACCTTTTGTTCCCATTTTCTTCTTTTTCACACCTATTAATATCCCGATATGTACAGTTTCCTTGTACTTGCTGCCCTTACCTTTAAACTCAATGGGAAAACGTTGGTCCGAACTCTCATTATTTCAGTTTTGAATGACTCCCACTTGTTGGATGTACGATTACCCACAAGTAGCTGCTCCCAGCCTACTTTTGCCAGGTCCTGTCTCACAATATTAAAATCAGCCTTGCCCCAATCCTTAACTATCCATAACTACCTTGAAACTTACAGACTGATGGTCACAATCTCAAAACTGTTTACCCACTTGCACTTCAATCACTTGTCCAGCTACTTTCTCTCAGATTAAGTCCAGTGCTGCCCTTCTCCAGTGAGACTACCTACACACTGGCTCCAAAAGCTCTCTTGGAGTCCACTGCCTCTATGCCTTTCACACTAAGTTGAGACCAGTCAATGTTGGGGAAGCTGAAATCCCTTCACACAATAACTAGATTGTTCATACACCTCTCCATTATCTCTGTCATCTATCTACATCTCTGCTCATCTATTTCCCGTTGACTGCTGGGAGTAGTAGTAGACCCCCAGAAAGGTTTCTACCCACGTGACCTCATTTGAACAGCCTTCTAAGACATCCTCCCTCATTGCTGAAGCAACGGACTCCTGAACCAATTCTGCAATGTCACCTCCTCTTTTAAATCCTCCTTCCTCATCTTGCTAGAAGAGCCTCTGCGCTGTTCAGGGAATAGGAAGGCAGTCCCCAGAGAAAGTGAGGTGAAAAACAATGGTTCGCTCTGAATATTACTCACAGATGATGACAGAGAGAGTCAGCCAAAGATAGCTGAGCAGGGATCCGGCATCCATCTTTCTCCAGGAACCGGTGTGAGGGAGGGGGAGAACCTGACCCGCCCCGACAGACACCCCCTCTCTTCAGGTAAGTTGTCAAACACCTGGACACATAACGACGAAGGGATGGGGTTCAGTGCAGGATGGGAGAGGCTTTAATCATTCACCGGGCCCTTCCAACCCTGCTTGTTCTGTGCAAGTGAACTGACTGATCGAGGGACAGACAAACAGGAAGCCAGTGTGGGAGGAGGCGTAACCGTGGCGAGGAGGCCACAAAGCAGCAGGGCAGTGCAACAGAGAAGCTGGAGAGAGGCATTTCCCAGTTCCTCTTTCTCAGGGGGATATCAGTACAATGTCTGGTGTCCCTCAGTCCCTCTGTCTCAGGGGGATATCTGTAAACTGACCAGTGTCTGTAATATCCTTGACCCTGGCACCAGGGATGCCACACACCATTCTGTCGCTGAGTGGATGCTGCTGTCACCGCTGAGCTCCACCTGCAGACAGTGAAGGTAAGTTGCCCTGACCCTTTAAATGTCTCCAGCTGTTTAAGGGCAGGTGTGTAGTCGCCCCTCCCTCACTGATCACAATCCCACTCTGTGTGGAGCTACACTGCTTTTGCAGCCCAGCTCTAGGTCTCTGTCCCCCACTCCTTCTAAACTCACCATCAATGCAGGGCCGGGTCCCCAATGCCCAGGCACATTCCCACCCCTCTGCTCTACTCCAGTCCTGGCCAGGAAACTCAGTGCAGACCCCCTACTGGAGTGAGGTCACCAAACCTCTTTCAAAAGGTTAGACAATCTCAGCTATTTTTTTGCTGCATGTGATGTTTTTAATCATTTGCTGTAATTTAATCCATTTTAGCTAAGTTAATTTTTTTAAGATTCAGTGCATTCCAAGTGTTGAACTATTGTAGTACAAGCGATTGGGCTGTAGAGGGGGAAGGAGTCGGGGGTGGAGTCCTTGGGTTTCACTTCCTAAAGGCCTACTTGGTGCTCATTGGCTGCAGGTTGGCCACAGCTATTTGTCACGGTTCCGAGTACTGGCCTCGATTCGGCTCCATTGATGATGCCTTGTTGGGCAGCACATAGATTCCCTGCATGACTAATTGCATAATGACACACACCTGAGCCCCATCAGGGGCCTAGCATAAGTGCCCGGGTTTCTCTAGCACTAGTTGCCAGAGTATTGGTCAACCTTTGGGTATGTGGTGGCTTCTGGCTGCTTAGAGTTGTCAGCTCTTGAGCAGTTGTGGTTTCACTGTTCCTCTTAGGATATCCAGTTTTCATGTTGGGACTCCACCTCATATACCTGAGGCAAGATTCCTTCCAGTTGCTGCCTGTGGTTGGTTCTGAGAAAGCATCCTGACTCCAGTCTTGTACCAGTGTGCTGCATCTGGGTTCTCTGCGAGCTTGCTCTTTGCTCAACATTGTGACACTATTATGCTCCCAAAGATGGGCATAACCATGAACCTCTAGGTACTGGGTAGTGTGCAGTGCAATTCAGGTAACTGGTTTTATTCAGCTGCTTTTTAGTTAATCATTAAAATTTCACAACTGACACTGGATCTGAAGAAGTGCCTTTGACCTGAAATGTTAAGTCTATTTCTGTTCCCACTGACGTGGCCTGACCTGCTGAGTGTTACCAGTATTTTTTTTATTTCAGTAGACGTGGAACTGAACAGTGTTGGGGCCTCTTTAATCCTGTGCTTTGTGTGTTGATAATGGCTCTCAGCTCCTTTCAGCTGGAAAAGGAGCAAATGAAATAATAGTTTCCCATACCTGAACGTAAGAAATCATTGTCAGAGGGGATTTGTTTTCCTATATTTGAAAAAAGTTCCTTTCTTCCTATTTATTTCTGTTTTTCCCTTAATCCACTCTTTTTTACTTTCTACATTTTTATCTAGCAGTGGACCCAATTCTAATTTAGTATATAGGAGGGTGGGGGTCAAACCAACCCTCTTATACACCACCCTGCACAGTGAGGGGCTGGGTGGGGAGGAGGTGACCCAAACAGTCACTCTCCCATGAGTTGCCTGTGCAACACTCGACTCACTGTGATCCCAACTCTCCCCCATTCACCTACAGTCCCACCTCTTCTCTCCCTTTGGCCGGTTGAAGAGCTTCCTCTCCAAGGTCAGCATCCCCAGCACCGAGGCCATATTTACACCCTGTCGGCTCCATTGTACAGGCTGTCGTTCACAACCCCGATGCCAGATTCCCGAAACAGACACTGTTCTGAACTCTGTCACAGGCCGGGATTACCAGGTGGATAGGGGGAAAGATCGAAGACTGTGCTCAAAGCATCTTTGATGCACTGCAGCAACCTCACTGACTCTTGGGAATCTCTGGCCATGATCCATCAAAGTTCAGGATGGTATTGAGAACCTACGTGCATTGGGAAGAGATAAAGGTCCTGTGGAAGGAGTGCACCACCTCAAGCTATTAAAGGCTGTAACTCCGTTGGTTCCCTATTCACCTCCCTCAACAGTCCCTCCCTCCACACCGGTGCACAGTGGCTGCAGTGTGACCCAGCTACAAAAATGCACCTAGACTTGCCAAAAGCACTGCAAATCCTGGGACATTTACACCAAGGAGGACGAGGGCAGCAGGTGCAGGGGAACACCACCACCCGCAGGTTCCCGTCCCAGTCCCACACCACCCTAACTCCCTGCTCCTTCACATCGCTGGGTCTAGATCCACTAGCTCTTGCAATGACTGCTGAAGTACCACGCAGTGCGTTCCTGGGATCACTGACAGATCTCCAGGTATTGCTGTGGGTCAGTATCTGGGTGTGTGTTAGAGATGAGGGGGGGGGGGATAGTGTCCCTCCCCACCTCTTCATATCCCCCCACAATATGTTCCAGTTATTATTGACAGATCTCCTATGGGCTTCTAGTGAGTGTGCTGAGGTGCTGCTGGTTGGGAAGGGGAGGTCCTCGGCTGATACAGTAAGGCATGGACAAGGAAGCAGAAATGAGTGCATGAGAGTGGTCTAACAGGGAATGTGGTGTAGGAGCTTCTCTCGATATGTAGAAGGGAAAGGAATAACATCAGTCCCTCACAGACTGAGACGGGGAGTTGCCTGTCCTGGTCAAATCACATAGATGCCATGGCCAAGAAAGCTCACCAGTGCCTCTACTTCCTCGGGCTGCTAAAGAAATTTGTTTCGTCCCCTTGAAACTCACCAACTTTTACCGCCGCACCAGAAAAAGCATCCTATCTGGATGTATCACGGCTTGGTATGGCAACTGCTCTGCCCGGGACCACAAGAAACTGCAGAAAGTTGTGGACACAGCCAAGCGCATCGTGGAAACCAGCCTCCCCTCCTTGGACTCATTGTCTTGGTGAAGCAGCCAGCATAATCAAAGACCCCACCCACCCGCAACATTCTCTCTTCTCTTCTCTCCTCTTCCAGCGAGTAGAAGATACAGGTGCCTGAGGGCACGTACCACCAGACTTAAGGATAGCTTCTACCCCACTGTGATAAGACTATTGAACGGTTCCCTTATACAATGAGATGGACTCTGACCTCACGATCTACCTTGTTGTGACCTTGCACCTTATTGCACTGCACTTTCTCTGTAGCTGTGACACTTTACTCTGTACTGTTATTGTTTTTACCTGTACTACCTCAATGCACTCTGTACTAACTCAATGTAACTGCACTGTGTAATGAATTGACCTGTACGATCGTTATGCAAGACAAGTTTTTCACTGTACCTCAGTACAAGTGACAATAATAAACCAATTCCAATACTAGCAGAGAAAATAAACGACTGTTTTGTGTCTGTCTTCACACAAGAAGACACAGAGACTTCCTGGAAATAAAGGAGGACCACGGGTCCAGAGTAAATGAGCAGAATAGAATTGGCATTAGTGAAAAGTCTAGTACTGGAGAAATGACTGGGACTGAACAGTGATAAACCCCCAGCACCAGATGACATGTATCCTAAGGTTTGAAGGAGATGGCTGTGGAGACAATGGATGCCGTGGAAGTGATCCCCCAAAATTCTATGGGTCCTTGATCAATTCCCACAGATTGGAAGGTAGCTAATGTGACCCTGCTCCTCAGGAAAGGAGGAAGAGAGAAAATAGGGAAATGCTCAGCTGGCATCAGTAGTGGGGAAAAGGCTAGAATCTTAGCATTAAGGAAGTTGTCATGGGGCACAGAAAATAATAATGGGATTGGGCAGAGCCGATGGATTTTTGAAAGAGAAGTTGTGCTTGACTAATTAGAAACATAGAAACAGAAAAACTACAGCACAATTCAGGACCTTCGGCCCACAAAGCTGTGCCGAACATGTCCCTACCCTAGAAATTACAAGGCTTACCCATAGCCCTCTATTTTACTCAGCTCCATGTACCTATCCAACAGTCTCGTGAAAGACCCGATTGTATCCGCCTCCACCACCGTTGCTGGCAGCCTGTTCCACACACTCACCACTCTCTGAGTAAAAAACTTACCCCTGACATCTCTGTACCTACTCCCCAGCACCTTAAACCTTTGTCCTCTTGTGGCCACCATTTCAGCCCTGGGGAAAAGCCTCTGACTATCTACACTATCAATACCTCTCATCATCTAATCCACCTCTATCAGGTCCCCCCCCCCATCCTCCGTCTCTCCAAGGAGAAAAGTCCGAGTTCCCTCAGCCTGCTTTCATAAGGCATGCTCCACATTCCAGGCAGCATCCTTTTAAATCTCCTCTGTACCCTCTCTATGGCTTCCACATCCTTCCTGTAGTGAGGCGACCAGAACTGAGCACAGTACTCCAAGTGGGGTCTGACCAGGGACCTATATAGCTGCGACAATACCTCTCAGCTCCAAAATTCAATTCCCCGATTGATGAAGGACAATACACCATATGCCTTCTTAACCACAGAGTCAACCTGTGCAGCTGCTTTGAGCGTCCTATGGACTTGGACCCCAAGATCCCTCTGATCCTCCACACTGCCAAGAGTCCTACCATTCCGCCAACATATTTGACCTACCAAAATGATCTACCACTTCACACTTATCTGGGTTGAACTCCATCTGCCACTTCTCAGCCCAACTCTGCATCCTATCTATGTCCGTCTGTAACCTCTGACAGTCCTCCAAACTATCCACAATACCCTCAACCTTCGTGTCATCTGCAAACTTACTAACCCACCCCTCCACTTACTCATCCAGGTCATTTATAAAAATCGCCAATAGTAAGGGTCCCAGTACAGATCCCTGAGGTACACCACTGGTCACCGACCTCCACTCAGAATACGACCCTTCAACAACTACTCTGCCTTCTGCAGGCCAGCCAGTTCTGGATCCACATTGCAATGTCCCTTTGGATCCCATGTCTCCTCACCTTCTCCATAAGCCTTGCATGGGGTACTTTATCAAACACCTTGCTGAAATCCATATACACTACATCTACTGCTCTCCCTTCATCGATGTGCTTAGTTACATCCTCAAAAAATTCAATCAGGCTCGTAAGGCAGGACCTGCCCTTGACAAAGCCATGCTGACTATTCCTAATCATATTATACGTCTCCAAATGTTCATAAATCCTGCCTCTCAGGATCTTCTCCATCAACTTACCAACCACTGAGGTAAGACTCACTGGTCTATAATATCCTGGGCTATCCCTACTCCCCTTCTTGAATAAGGGAACAATATCAGCAACCCTCCAATCTTCTGGAACCTCTCCCGTCTCCATCGACGATGCAAAGATCATCGTCAGAGGCTCCGCAATCTCCTCCCTCGCCTCCCACAGCAACGTGGGGGAACATCTCACCCAACGACTTATCTAACTTGATGCTTTCCAAAAGTTTAAGCACCACCTCTTTTCTAATATCTACATGCTCAAGCTTTTCAGGCCGCTGCAAGTCCCCGCTGCAAGTCCCCACTACAATCCCCCAGATCTTTTTCCATGGTGAATACTGATGTAAAGTATTCATTAAGTACCTCCGCTATTTCTTCCGGACCCATACACACTTTCCTACTGCTACACTTGATAGGCCCTATCCTTTCGTGTCTTATCCTCTTACTCTTCACATACTTGTAGAATGCCTTGGGGTTTTCCTTAATTCTTTTGGAATTTCTCGAATGTGTAACCAGCAAAGTAGAAAGGGGGAACCACTGTAGTCATCGTGGACAACACAGGGTCACACAGCATGGAAACAGGCCCATCAGTGCATCATATCCATGGTGACCATTAAGAACCCATCTGCATTAATCCCCACCCAATCTCTCACATCCCCATCAACCTTCGTTCCCTCACTCCACTCCCCTACCACCCACCGACACGAGGGGTAATATACAGTTGACAATTAACCTACCAACCAGCCCATCTCTGGTATGTCCTTGATGAGACTGCACTTGGAGTATTGTGTGCAGTTCCGGTCACCCAACGATTGGAAGGCTGCTGTTAAGCTGGAAAGGGTGTAGAAAAGGTTCACGAGGATGTTATCAACACTGGTGAGCCTGAGTTATAAGAAGGGACTGGATAGGCTGGGACTTTTTTCATTGGAGGTTGAGGAGTGACCTTCTGGAGGTGTATAAAATCATGAGGGGTGTAGATGAGGTGGATGGTCACAGCGCAGTGGAGAAGGGAAAGATTTAAAAGGGATGTGAGGGGAACCTTTTCACAAAGGGTGGTGGGTATATGGAATGAGCTGCCAGAGGGAGTGGTAAAGCCAGGGACAATTACAGTGTCTAAAGGACACTTAGACAGGTACATGGAGAGAAAATGTTTGGAGGGATATGGGCCAAACACATGTAAATGGGACTAGCTCAGATAGACATCTTGGTCGGCATGGGTAAGTTGGGCCGAATGTCCTATTTCTGCGCTGTATTGACAATGAAAAGATTATTGGGGACCTGGCAGAGGTCTGACGGCAGTGGGAAGGAAGTTATTGGAAAAAATCTGAGGGACAGGATTAACTGTGTATTGGGGGGCAGTGTGCCCCAGTCACTGGGTGCACGGGGGACAGTGTACCCCAGTCACTGGGTGCGTGGGGTGCAGTGTACCCCAGTCACTGGGTGCATGGGGTGCAGTGTACCCCTGTCACTGGGTTCATGGGGGACAGTGTACCACAGTCATTGCGTGCGTGGGGGACAGTGTGCCCCAGTCACTGGGTGTGTGGGGGACAGTGTACCCCAGTCACTGGGTGCATTGGGGGCAGTGTACCTCTGTCACTGGGTGCACGGGGAACAGTGTACCCCAGTCACTGGGTGCACGGGAGGCAGTGTACCCCAGTCACTGGGTGTGTGGGGGGCAGTGTACCCCAGTCACTGGGTGTGTGGGGGGCAGTGGACCCCAGTCACTGGGTGTGTGGGGGGCAGTGTACCTCTGTCACTGGGTGCACGGGGAACAGTGTACCCCAGTCACTGGGTGCACGGGGGGCAGTGTACCCCAGTCACTGGGTGCACGGGGGGCAGTGTGCCCCAGTCACTGGGTGCACGGGGGGCAGTGTACCCCAGTCATTGGGTGGGACCCCCAATCGCTCCTAAGTCACTGACCTCGATCCCCTCCCCTTCCCTCCAATACCCCTTGGTCCTTCAGTGATACCGAACTCAATTTCCAACCTGCTCTCACCTTCACACCGTCCATCTCTGATTCTTCCCTCCCTTTCTGGATCTCTCTGTCTCAGGGGATAGACTAGCCATAAACATCCCGGACAAGCCCATAGACTTCCACAGCCACCTTGACTACACTCCCTCCCCCCCGGCCTTCTGTAAGGATTCCATTCCACTCTCCCAATTCCTCCGTCGTATTTGCTCCGATGATGAGACATTCTGCACGGGAGTCTCTGAAACGGCTTCCTGAAACGTGACTTCCCCTTTCCCAGAGTAGATTGACTGCATCTATTTCCCACGGCTCTTCTCCCCCCTTCATAGAGCCCCCTGGTCCTCGCCTTCCACCCCACCAACCTCCACATTCAATGGATCGCAACGTCTGCCAACTCCAACAAGATTCGACCACCTGTCACATCTTCCCCTCCCTCCCTTCACAACTCACTTGTCGACTCTTCTGTCCCCACCCACTTCTGCTCACCTTGTGGCACTTTCCCATGTAACTGCAGGAGGTGTAACACCGGTCCATCCAGGGACCTAAACGGTCCTCCCGAGTGATGCAGCGATTAACGTGCACTGGATCCTGGGTTCACAATGTGGTCTCCTCTACATTTGGGTAACCAGACACAGATGGGGTGCTCACCCCTGCTCAGTTCACAGGAGTCACTCTGAGTTTCCAACTGCCCTTCACTTTAATTCCCCATCCCCCTTCAACTCTGACCTCTCCGCCTGTGGCCTCCTGCGCTGTTACAAGACCCAATGCAAGCTCAAGGAACAACACCTCATCTTATATCTGCGCATGTTGCGGAACAATATTGAATTCTCTGCCTTCTGATAACTTGCTCTTTCTTTCTGTTTATATCAGCCCCGGCCATTTTTGCTGGCCGTCCCTCTTCCTTTTTTTCTTACATTTATATATTCTGGCCTGCAGGGGATGTCCCATTTGCAAATTGCCCGAACTTTACAATATCAGTAACACATTAGTGACAAATGCACCGCACTGCCTATTGAAGGGCTGTCCACCCTTTCACCCTGCGGCTGACGTTCCCTTTGTTCCACACGTTGTCCTCCCCCACCCCCCCCCAACCACTTACAGTAACTTCCTTTGTCTCCTCCTCAGTTCTGATGAAAGGTCTTTGACGTGAAATGTTACCTGTTTCTCTCCCCACGGATGCTGCCTGACCTGATGAGTGTTTCCGACATTTCTCTTTTTATTTCAGATTTGCACATCAGTTTTCTTTTACTCACCAGATCGTGTTTGTTTGCATTTTTCTCCCAATCTGATCTGTGCCGTGCCCTCACTGCCGGGGTTCCTGGCCTCACACCTGTACACAACGTCCTCCACCTCTGCTGTGTGATGAACCTCTACCGTCTCTCCGTGTTCCCAGAGGTGATGGGGGCTGTCATTTCTCACAGCTTCTCCTCCCCTCCACCACCCGAAGCTGGTGGGGTCGCCTGAGGTCACGGAGCAGGTCGGGGTGAGGCCGCAGGTCCCGGGGATGTTGTGAACCATGATGTGTGTTCCTGACACGGGCTCTGAGGTTGGGACGGAGAGATGAAAGACGAGTAAAGGAGATCTGACTACATTGAATCCCCTCAATGGGAGGTGTTACTTTAGTGCTGGCAGGAGATTTTCATCAAATGCTGACAGAAATTTGGTAGGGTAATTGTAAGGGGAGATCCTCTCTTACCAATTTGTTTGAAAATTTTCAAGAGGTAATAAAATGTGTTGATGGTGCCAGCTAACGTGGTTTACATGGACTTCAGTAAGGCCCATTGACAAGACATCACGTGACAGAATTAGAGCCCATGGGATCCAAGGCAAGTTGGCAAATTGGATCCAAATTTGGTTTGGTGATAGGAGACAGAAGGTGATGTGGGAGTGGGGAGGGGAGGGGTTATCTTCGTGATTTTAAGCCACTGTGTCCCACAGGGACTGATGCTGGGACACTGAGCGTTATACACAGTAGCAATTTGGAAATGAATGTGAGATACAACTGTCAGATGAGATGCAAGTTGTTGCTGTAATTGATAATGAGGAGGATAGTTGGGAGCTCCAGAATGATATTGATCAGTTGCACAGATGAGCAGAAGGGAATTTAGAGTCACAGTGAGATGCAGCAAGGAAACAGGCCCTTCAGCGCTCTGACAGTCAACCATCCATTGACACTATTCCTGTGATAATCCCTTATTTTCTCATCAGTTTCACCTGTACACTCAAAGTAGTGGTGGATTCTCTCGTCCTCACTGTCTGCCCTCAAACCCTCACCTAATCTACCCTCAGACCCCCGCCGAGTCTCCCCTCAGACCCCCGCCGACTCTTCCCACATCACCTGACTAACGTCCCATGGCCGTCCACTGACTGTCAGTACTGGCTCTGCCCGTAAGCTCCCTCCATGCTGCCCTCAAGAAGCCGGGGATGGGCCCGGAAGTTGGTTCAAGGCCTTCCTCACAGGGCTGCTGGGGGAGTGGAGAGAGGTGAGAGAATCTGCACCCTCCTCACAGCAGGGTATCAGTGACAGGATTTAAAATATTTCCGAGATGAAGGTAACCACAGCCAGCTTCATCGTTAACGGCACCACTCGTTTCTTCCCCACATTTAACAACCTCTCGGTCGTCAGGGACGGGAGGTACACGGTGAGCCTCCTGCAGGAAACACACACCGTTCCGGGAGGGGGGAGCCACCTGGGTCCTGGCTGCCTATGGGGGAGGTTTCTATATGGATTACCTCAGTTTTGTTTTCAGCGAGGTCGCTGTCCTTCAGGGACCCAACCTTCCAGCCAGAGTGGAGTGTAGTCGAGCTTACAGAGCCACTGCCGCACAGCTCCAGGGACCTGGGTTCAATCCTGACCTCAGGCGTCGCCTGTATTGAGTTTGCACATTCTCCCGTGACTGTGTGGGTTTCCTCTGGGTGCTCTGGTTTCCTCTCACATCCCAAAAGGTGTGCAGGTTCGGAGGTAATTGGATGCTGTAAATTGCCCCCAGTGTGTAGTTGATTGGGATTGTTCTGTGACCCAGCATAGACTAGATGAGCTGAATGGCCTCCTATATTGAATGGAAGATATAAGGGGATAGTGAGCATGTCAAGGAGCTTGTGAGATCCCACATGCTCCACCTTGATGTTCATGGGTGTTATGTGCCGTTCCCTTTGTGGATGTGCTCTCCCCAGCCCTGGGGTGACTGAGGTGTACAGAATTATACATGGAGTGTATTCTGCCTGGAGGTCGGTGACCAGTGATGTTCTGCAGGGATCTGTTCTGGGATCCCTGCTCTGTGTGATTTTTATAAATGACTTGGATGAGGATGTGGAAGGGTGGGTTAGTAAGTTTGCTGATGATACAAAGGTTGGTGGTGTAGTGGACAGTGTAGAAGGTTGCTGCAGATTACAACAGGATATTGATAGAATGCAGAGCTGGGCTGAGAAGTGGCAGATGGAGTTCAACTCGGATAAGTGTGAAGTGACACACTTCGGGAGATCGAATTTGAAGGCAGAATACAAGGTTAATGGCAGGACTCTTAGCAGTGTGGAGGAACAGAGGGATCTTGGGGTTCACGTACATAGATCCCTCAAGGTTGCCACGCAGGTCGATAGGGTTGTTAAGAAGGCGTATGGAGTGTTGGCCTTCATTAGTTGGGGTATTGAGTTCAAGAGCCGTGAGGTGATGTTGCAGCTCTATAGAACTCTGGTTAGACCACACTTGGAGTATTATGTTCAGTTCTGATCACCTCATTTTAGGAAGGATGTGGAGGCTTTAGAGAGGGTGCAGAGGAGATTTACCAGGATGTTGCCTGGCTTGGAGAGCATGTCTTATGAGGATAGGTTGAGTGAGCTGGGGCTTTTCTCTTTGGAGAGGAGGAGGATGAGAGGTGACTTGATAGAGGTGTACAAGATGATAAGAGGCATAGATTGAGTGTACAAGATGATAAGAGGCATAGATTGAGTGGACAGTCAGAGACTTTTTCCCAGTGCGACAATGGCTAACACGAGGGGACATAATTTTAAGGTGATTGGAGGAAGGTATGGGGGGGGGGGTGTCAGGGGTAAGTTTTTTATACAGAGAGCGGTGGGTGTGTAGAACGCACTGCTGGCAGAGGTTGTGGGGGGCAGAAACATTAGGGACATTTAAGAGACTCTTAGATAGAAAAATGGAGGGCTATGTGGGAGGGAAGGGTTAGATAGATCTTAGAGCAGGACAAAATGTCAGCACAACATTGTGGGCTGAAGGGCCTGTACTGTGTTGTAGTGTTCTGTATTCTATGTTGTAATGACTGTCCCCCAGTCGTTTTATGTTTCTCACAAGCCTCCTCCTGTACTCTGCTTCCCCTTCCCTTATTGACACCTTGCTCCTCTGCTGGTGAATCAGAAATTTCCCCAGTCCTGAGGCTTGCTGCTCGTTTTAGCAATATTACCAGCTTTCCTAATGCGGTCTTGAACTTCTCCTGTTAGCATGTTGGCATTGGCCTTAAAGGTGTATATATTAGTTGAAATAGCAGCTAATTATTTAACTGTTAGCTGCTATCGTACCTTCAAAACCAATTCATGCTTCATGTCCTGGTCGTTTGCTTTATTAAGGTTGTCTTTATCCCATTCTTTAACCCCAGGGCCATCCATCTCTTGTCTAAACGTCTAATATCCTGGAATATTAATTCCAGCCCTGGTACTTTACAGTCACACCTCCCAGAACGGTGATTTGATCAGATCCATTTATTTCTATCCGTGTGATTAATCCATGCACTGAGTTACAAAGCCCGTGTGGTGCCATTGAACCATTTTCCTCCTCCGATTTGAATTGGAGGTATGCTCACCTGTCTCTGTGCTCAGTCCCTTCCTGACACACTTTGGCTATCACCAACCATTTCACTGCACTCCTCAATAACATTGCCCTTTCCTCTTAACTCTCTACATTCCTGTCTCCAAAACCCTGAACCATCCTTGCACCCCATCCCCAGCCTCATCAAACCATTTAGTGTAAAGAGGAGACACAAGAGACTGCAGATGCTGGAATCTAGAGCAACAAACTGTCTGCTGGGGAAACTCAAAAGGTTGAGCAGCATCTGTGGGGGGGAAAGGAATTGTCGACGTTTCAGGTCGAGACCCTGCATCGGGGCAATAAACAAGGAGTTGAAATGGAAAGTAAGTCACAAGGGAACAGAGCAGGGATCTGGGGCTACAGAATCCCCCTCACTGAAAGCAGAAACACAGATTAATAAGGTCATGGAAAGCACACCAGTCACTGGGAGCCATTTCCAGACTAAAGAAAAACGGAACAGTTTTGTCCAAATTGAGATCAAACATAGGCCACACAGTGTATACCATGCACAGTTCTGGTCTCTGTACCCCTGGGTTAGACCACACTGGGAGCACTGTGCACACTTCTGGTCTCCGTATCCCTGGGTTAGACCACACTGGGAGCACTGTGCGCAGTTGTGTTCTCCATAGAAAATGAATATAGAGTCACTTGACAATGTCGAGAAGCTTTAACTGACTGGAGATGCTGCATCATATGACAGGCTGGTGAAGTAAGTGAAAGCCCCAGGACCCGAGCAACAGCGTCAAATCGGATTCAAACTTGGCTCAGTGGGAGGAAGCAAAGTGGTATGGTTGACTGGAGCTGTTACCAGTGGGATCCACAGGGTCAGTACCCTGTCCCTCACTCTGAGTTATAGAGTCATAGAGTCATACATCACAGAAAAAGGCCCTTCAGTCCATATGGGTCCGTGCCAACCAAGATGTATATTCAAACTAATCCCATGTCCCAGCACTTGGTCCATATTCCTCTGAACTCTTGTCATTCATATCCCTGTCCACATGCTTCTTAAATGTATCTAATGTACCTGCCTCAACCACTTCCTCTGGCAGATAATTCCACACACCTACCACCATCTGTGTTTAAAAAAAAAGTTGCCACCCCTCAAGTTCCAATTCAATCTTTCCCTTCTCACCTTAAACCTGTGCCCTCTCATTTTTGAATCCCAAACCCTGGGAAAAAGACTGAGTACAATCACCCTGTCTGTGCCCCTCATGATTTTATACACCTCTGTAAGATCACCTCTCAGTCTCCTACGCTTTCAATCAAAAAAGTCCTAGCCTGTCCAATCTCACCTTATAAGTTGGTCCCTCAAGACCTGGCAACATCCTTGTAAATCTTTTCCGCACTCTTTCCAGTTTTAATGACCAAAACTGAACACAATACTCCAATGTGGCCTCACCAGCGTCTTGTACAACTGCAACATAACATCTCAACTTCTATACTCAGAGCCTTGATTGATGAAGGCCAATGTGCCAAAAGCCTTCTTCACCACCCTGTCTATTGTGACTCCACTTTCAGGGAACCAGGTAGCTGTACTCCAAGGTTCCTCTGTTCTACAACACTCCCCAGGGCCCTACCGTTCACTGGGAAAGTCCTACCTTGATTTGACTTTCCTCAAAATTCTGTGAATTAAGCTCCATTTGCCATTCGTCAACCTACTTACCCAACTGATCAAGATTCCCCTGACATCACTGTCAATAATCCCACCTATTTCAGTGTCATCTGCAAACTTACTAACCACGCCTTGTACATTCTCAAACAAATCATTGATATAGATGACAAACAACAATGGGCCCAGCACTGACCCCTGAGGCAACAACTAGTCACGGGCCTCCAGTCCAAGGAAGAACCTTCCAGCATCACTCTCTGCTCCCTACCATCAACCCAATCGTGTACCCAATGAGCCAGCTCTCCCTTGATTCCATGCAACCTAACCTTCCAGACCAGCCTACCATGTGGAGCCTTCTGCCCCAAATCAACCCCTGTCTTTCTAGATGCATGTACATCTTATCCCTCAGAATCCTCTCCAGTAACTTACCTACCACAGATGTTCGGCCTACTGGCCTATAGTTCCCAGGATTTTCTTTGCAGCCCTTCTTAAATAAAGGCACAACATACACTACCCTCCACACACGCTTCTGGCACCTCACCCGTGGCCTGGATGGTGTCGACTTCTTGAGAGCTGTTGGAGCTTCACTCACCCAGGCAGTGGGGAGTGTTCCCTCACACTCCTCACTTGCGCCTTGTAGAAGGTGGAAAGGCCTTGGGGTGTCAGGAGGTGAGTCACTCCCCACAGGATAGCTGGCTTCCGACCTGTTCTTTTAGCCATAGTATGTATATGGCTGGTCCAGTGGAGTTTCTGGTCATTGGTGATCGGTGGAGTGAGGGACGTGTCGGGCCAGGAGGTCACAGACTGTGTGGTGGACATTTCTGCTGTTGCTGATGATCCACAGAACCTCGTGGACACCCAGTTTTCAGCTGTCAGACCTGTTCTGAGTCGATCCCACTGAGCACGACTGTAGTGTCACACAACACGATGGAGGGAGTCGTCAGTGCGAAGACCGGACTCTGTCTCCACAAGGACGGTGCGGTGGTCACCCCTACCAGTAGTGTCAGGGGCAGACGTACCTGCCACAGGTAGACTGGGGAGGACCAGGTCAGGTAGGTTTATCCCTGGTGTTGGTTCACTCACTCCCTGCCACAGACCCAGTCCGGCCACTCTGCCCTTCAGGACTCGGCCAGCTCGGTCCGTGGTGGTGCTACCGACCCACTCCTGGTGATGGACACTGAAGTCCCCACCCAGAGGTCATTGTGTGTCCTTACTGCTCCCACTGCTTCTTCCAAGTGTTGTATGACATGGAGGAGGACTGCTCATCAGCCGAGGGAGGGCGGGAGCTGGTGATCAGGAGGAGATTTCCCTGCCCAGGTCTGACCTGAGCCCTCATGGGGTCCGGAGTCAATGTTGAGGATCCCAGGGCTACTCCCTCCACCTGTCGACCTCTGTCCTGCCCCTCTGGTGGGCCTGTCCTGCTGGTGGGACAGGACATACCTAGGGCTGCGATAGGAGTCTGATACATTGTCTGTGGGTCTGATTCTGTGAGGACAATTGTGTCAGGCTGTTGCTTGTTTGGTCTGTTGGACGACTCATCCAATTTACGAACCAGTCCCCAGGTGTTGGCGAGGAGTGCTTTGCAAGGTCGATAGGGCTGAAAGAGATTTTGCAGTGTCCAAAACCAAAGTGGGGCTTGATGCTGGGTGGACGGTCCAGTTTCTTTCCAGCCAGAGGTTGTGAAGGTGTTTCCACTGGCCGAAGTATTGAATGAGAACTTGATGTCAGTTTACCCCAAGGAAGGAAACACTCCTGGACGGTCATGGAATGAAGATTCTGGTAAAGAGCAAGTACTGGAAGGGCTACCTGAATGTTCAGTGGATAACTCTAGTGGGATGCATCCTCGGTTGATGAGGCAAGGAAGGGAGTAAATTGCAGAGCCCTGCCAAACATCCACAGGTTCTGTGGAGGTGCCTGAGGACAGGAAAACTATAAACATTGCACCCTTGTTCAAGAGGGTGTGTGTAAAAACCAATAACTACAGATCAGTAAGTTAAACCTCATGATGGGAAAAGATTTGGAAATGATAACCAGGCACAGAAATAACAGTCACTTGGACAAGTGCGGATTGACTATAAAACAGTCAGCACACATGTGTAAAAGACAAACCAATTCTCACGAACTTGCAATATTTTGGTGAAATAACAACTAGCTGAGAAAGGAAATGAAGTTGATGTGGTATTGGTGACTTCAATCGTTTTTCATAAAATGTAACATAACACGATTAGCAGTTATACAACAAAAGGACGTAATAGCATGGGTAGGACATTGGCGAAGTGCAGTACATTTTCAATAATCCAGCACCTTTAGGACACGGACGAGCAGAGTTTCTGGACTATTGGACATTACTCTCTTTAATACAGCAACATTTATTTACTTTTTAATTATTTATTTACTTTTTATAATTAATTAATTATTTACTTTTTGTAAGATGTTGCACAGTGGTATGACAATTTTTCCAGTGAACCATGTGAGTTTAAAAGGAGCACAAGTTGGTGGCCCTGTTGTGATTAGGGAACACAAGAAACAGGACCTTTGTGAGTTTAAAGGGAATGGGAAACGGGATCCCGGCATGTTTAAAGGGAGTGGGAAACAGAACCAGGTGAGCCAGATGCCGAACCAGGATTTCCAGAAAATTGGATAGCTGTTTATCGGAGCTTTGCAGTAATAGGAATGTTGAAAGTTTGTTTCTCAGAGACTGGAGGGTGAGGCTTTTGGAAGATGGAGCAGCTTCTGCATGGATTTTCACTTGAAATCCTTTATCTTCCCATAAACCACCTTTAGGATTGAAGCATAACTGCCCCACACTTCATGCAATGCATGTTGTGCAACCCTGTCTTTGCTTTGTAACCTGAAGACCTTCTCCCAGTTCTAGTTGATATCTTTCTGCCAGTTCTGCCCCAATAATGCTGAGCTGTCCCTCTTCGCTACCACCAGCGGCAGAACCCTACTAGCCCCGTCCTTCACAGAAACTGGAACCCCTCCCAGGACAGGAATTCTGTCTCCTGTGCATGAGTAGGAATTAATGTGTGCGGGGTGAAAGGGGCATCTCATCAGCCTGTTCATGTATCTGTGCTCCGGCAGAAGTGACACAACTGCCCTGGGGTTCAGTACTTGCTCACTGATTCCTCTGCCAGGTCCATCTGGAGGTAAATTCTGTCTTTGCTCACTCTTCCACTGGTTCAGTGACGATGAGCCATGCAGCATGAAACAGGCCACTGGGCTCACCACATCCACGCTGACCAGTGGGCATCCATCTGTATTAATCTCATCTTCCAGCACTTGTCCCATAGCCTTCCATGTCTGGGCTCTTAAATTCAAGACCTTGTCTAGACACTTGAAGAAACATCTTGTTTAGTGTCAATCACATACTGTGCATCAGCATTGTGTACTGTACTGTTGCAGGTGCTATAAGCAACCTACTTTTCTGATGAAATCTACAGGAGATTTGTCACTGGTTCCCACCAGGACTGTAACATGTCTGCTTCTGTTGTGTGGCCATTGTTTCAGGCCTGTGCTTCTGCTGATAATACAGAGGAGAACCACTTTGTATTTGGGCACTCACAATGCCCCCTGGTGCTGTTTAAACTCTGAACAACACCTCTGGTTGGGTCAGGATGACCTGCTAACTCCTTGGTATCATTACAGGCAGTTCCAAAACCAGTGCAATATTGCTGGCTCACTGAAAAGGCAAATCCCCTTGTGCCATTGTGTCCCTATGATTGGCTTCCCCTCAGAGACCACTGATAAGCTGACCTCAAAGACGACCACCTGGGGACCAAAGCTGTAGGAATTTTCCAAAATATTCTGCAGTGGGATTGAGTTTGGGAATGTTTCAGTAGGTTCTGTGTAAGACAAATCCACCAATTTTTTTTTTGGTGTAAACAGACTTTTGAGATCCAAAATAGCCAGGAATATATTTGCATTTTTCTCATCTCCTGTAGTATTTGCCACAAACCACTGTTCGAAGTGTTGCAAATAAGAATCATAATCTTTTGGGTTGTGGTTCCTGCCCAGTTGGCAGCAGCTTATTGCTCTGTAGATTTTCTTTCTAACTGTGGAAGTTTAATTGTAATAATGAAATATTACCAGTTACTCTCACATTCCAAAACATTATACAGGACATTTGCTGCACCTGGTCGGAGTCAGTCATACCTTGTCGTCTCTTTTAGCAATGCTAGTTATATATACTGAGACAGAGAGGGAGACAGAAGTATGTGCAGTTCATCTGCGTGCAGCCATCGTTATTATTATGGTCCCACTCCTGCTGATAAGCCAGCAATATGGCAATCCAAAGTGCACAAACACCACAAATTGCAAAACATAGTATTCTACACTAAGTGAAGATATGTCTCCTGATCTCAGTTCTAAATGGCCAAATCCCTATTTGGAGACTTTGAATTTCGTTCTAGACTCCTTGGCCAAGAGAAGCATCATCCCTGAACCCAGCCTGTAAGAATTTTGTAAGTTTCAATTAGATTTTCTACCGTTCTCCTAATCTTTAAAGAAATACAATCCGAGTCAGCTCACTCTCTCTTCATACAGAAAACCATTATATTGAATCCTCACTGCACTCCCTCTGTAGTAAGTATTTCATTTTTAGGTAAAGAGACCAAACTCTACAGTTGCACCAAGGACCTATGTAAATACAGTTACACACTTTCACCCTTGTACTCAAATCCTCTCGTCATAAAGGAAAACGAACCATTTACTTTATAAATTGCTTCTGCACCTTCAAGTTGGCCTCTGTAACTTGTGTAGAAAAACACCCAGGTCCCAGAACAGCAACACAATCTCTCACCATTTAAATAAGATAAGATATTTATTTATTAGTCACATGTACATTGAAACACACAGTAAAATGCATCGTTTCGCGTTACTGAGAATGTACTGTGGGCAGTCCACAAATGTCAACATGCTTCAAGTGCCAACATAGCATGCCCGCAACTTCCTAACCCGTACATCTTTTTGGAATGTGGGAGGAAGCCATTGAGAGGGTGCCGAGGAGATTTACAAGGATGCTGCCTGGAATGTGGAGCATGCCTTATGAAAGCAGGTTGAGGGAACTCGGCCTTTTCTCCATGGAGCGACGGAGGATGAGGGGGGACCTGATAGAGGTGTATAAGATGATGAGAGGCATTGATCAGGTAGATAGTCAGTGGCTTTTCCCCAGGGCTGAAATGGTGGCCACAAGAGGACATAGGTTTAAGGTGCTGGGGAGCAGGTATAGAGGAGATGTCAGGGGTAAGTTTTTTACTCAGAGAGTGGTGAGTGCATGGAACAGGCTGCCAGCAACGGTGGTGGAGGCGGATACGATAGTGTCTTTTATGAGACTGTTGGATAGGTACATGGAGCTGAGTAAAATAGAGAGCTATGTGTAAGCCTAGTAATTTCTAGGGTAGGGACATGTTCGGCACAGCTTTGTGGGCTGAAGGGCCTGAATTGTGCTGTAGGTTTTTCTATGTTTCTATGAAACTGGAGCACCCAGAAGATACCCACACAGACACGGGGAGAACCTACAAACTCCTCACAGACAGCATCCGGAATTGAACCTGGGTCGCTGGTGCTGTGATAGTGTTACGCTCACCGCTACAGGACTCTGCTTTTCTGTTATGTGCATCAAAGTGGATAACCACAATTTTCCACATTATATTTCATCGGCCAAGTTTTGTCTCACTCACTCGACTTTTCCAAGTTTTCTTGAAACTTCTTTACATCCTCCTTTGTGCTCACAATCCCATCTAATTTAGTCTCAACACCAAAGTTGGAAATATAACATTTGGTCCCCTTAGCCAACTCACTGATGTAAATTGTGAATAACTGGGTTCCAAATATCGATCCTGTGGCACCCAGCTAGTCCCAGCCCACCAACCTGAGAAGGATCCCACTCTTTGCCTTCTCTCCAATAAACAATTCATTACCACCAATTCCATGTGTTCTAATCTAGGTGAGCAGCCTCCTGTGTGAGACCTTATCAGAAGCCTTCTGAAATCCAAATACACCACATGTACTGGAGCCCCCTCATCTACTCTACCAATTGCATCCTCAAAGAGCTCCAGTAGACTGAACATGATTTCTGTTTCATAAATCTATGTTGATTCTGCTTAATCCTGTTCTTGTCTTCAAGGTGTTTTCATTACATTGTTTGTTCTGGATTCCAGCGTTTCCATACTACTGATGTTCGGCTAACAAGTCAGTAGTTCCCTGTTTTTCTCTCTCTCCTTTCTTGAGCAGTGGGATCACATTTATTCCCTGCCAATCCACAGGAAGAATTCCAGGATTTATAGCATTTTGGAAAATGGTAACCAAAGAATGCACTGTCTGTAAATCACCTCTTTTATTGGGATGTAGACAGTCGGGTCCTTGGAATTTATCAGATCTTAGTCTCACCAAGTTTTCTCATACCAAATTTTCACTAGTATTTATGTCCTTCAATTCCTCATTTTTGCTGGTTGCTCACTTTCCTTTGCTGATATATCTGGAGTAGTTTTGTCTCTTCTTCCATGAAGACAAATACAAAGTAGTTATATAATTCCTCTGCTGTTTTCTTATTCCTAATTACAAATTATCCTGTCTATGAAGGGCCTACGTTGCCTTGAAAATGTTTTCCATTTTGCACATGTACAGATATTAGGCTGTTTGCATGTCTGTCATCAGCCGACCCTCACGTTGCAGACTTTTTCATCAATTTCTTGAAACTTTGCCGAATACTACAATGCTCCCAATCGTCAGGCCTACTGCTCTTTCTGCAAGCTTATAAGCTTCTGCACTTTCCTCACACACACACTGCTACCACCCACCCAGTCTTTGAATCATCTGCAAGCTTGGAGATTTTACATTTAGTCCTTCACCCAAATCATTGACCCATTGTGTGCATGGGGGGGGGGGGGGAGGTCCCCAGTACTGATCCCTCCCGTACCCCACTGGTCACTGGCTTCCACCTGGTCAAAGACCTATTCATTTCTGTTGCTTCCCGTCTGATCTGCAGATCCCACCCCATTATCCAATCCATGTGCTTTCATTCTGTACACTAACCTTTTCATGGGACCTTATCAAAAGCCTTTGGACGGTCCAAATGTACCCCATCCACTGGTTCCCCTGATCTATTCTACGAGTTACCTCCTCAAAAACTAGATCTGTTAAGCATGGTTTCCCTTTTTTTAAACACATTTGTTTGTTCCTATTAATGCATTCTAAGTAGTTTTGTTATTGTTTCTTTTGTAAGAGATTACAGCATTTTCCCATTACTGAGGTTAAGCTCACTAGTTTGCAATTCCTTACTAGTTTTCCCAGCACTACTTCTCAATTCATACTAATTTCAGTCAGTTTCTTTCCCTGGACACCTGGTTCCCTAATATCCCTGGAAGGTTATTTGTGTCTTCCCTTCTGAAGACAGAATTAAAATATGTGTTTAATTGTTCGCCATTTTGTTGATCCCATTTAAATTCCCCCGGAATTCCAGTTGTAGAGGACAAAAATTTGTTTTCTTGAATCTTTAGCTGGTTTCATTGGGACCCCTACAGCCCTTCCACCTAAAGACACGATTGCCCAAGCGTAACCACCATCCCGGACTGGTTGTAGTGGAACACCCTACGTTCTGCTCTACAACTCCCCAGCGATGCCCTGCCACGTTCCCACCCCACCCCAATACTTATACCTACTTATGCAGACTGCTGCCCAGATTTAGGATAAGTGGGACCCCCTATACCCCTCCCTCCCTCCCCCACTTGAACAGACTGTTGCCCTAGTCTGAGGTCAGTGGGATACCCCCTCCCCCCCACTCACTGCACAAGGCTGGGATATGTGGGACTCATTTCCCCCACCCAATACACACGTGTGGACCACTGCCTGCGGCTGTGTACATGGCACCAGACTCAGAGTGGAGGACTGTCACCTCCTGACTTATAATGGGCGGGATTTTCCGCAGGGTCGTCCTCCATTCCTGACTGAGGCTAAGCGTGGGACCCCAGGATAATTCACTGTTTCGTACTCTTGAAAGGAGCTGTCCCTGGGGTTTCTGCGGGCTCCTCCCTTGGCCCTGGCTGGCCCAGGGACTGGCGTCGCAGGGGACTTCACCGTCTCATACACGGTGCAGGGTATCTCCAGCCTCTCCCTTTGCCTGCGAACCTGCAGAGAAAACAGAGTGTTCAGAATGAAGGGAGATCCAACGCTGGACACACACTCACCTGGGACAAAAGGGGAAAGTATAACATGGTGACTGTGCATGAGGACCGTGTACCCCAGGGATCTGGTGTATGGGGGGAGAACAGTGTACCCCAGGGACCTGGTGTGGGGGGGGAGCAGTGTACACCAGGGATTAGCTGTGGGGTGGAAAGTGTACCCCAGCGGGAGAGTAGAGATTGGCTGAGGTTCCACCTCTCACTCTCCCGACCCAGCCGATATGGAGGTCACTGGGGCACGTATTCAGCTTGAGCAGCAGGTGCTTTGTTAGTTCCTTGGGATCTTTCTGTGCCTGTGGAATTTGCTGCGTACGACAGAAGAGTGCTGTGAGCTCATTCACCAGCCACCTCTGGTTCAGCCCAGGATTGCACTGCGCTGAAGCAGGACCCTGAGCCCAATCTGCCCCAGGATGGTGAGGGTGGTCCCAGGGGATTATGGGGTTCACTCCCCCATTCCCCCCTTCCCTGGGGTAATGTGTCTGTTCCGGGGATGGTGAGGGCGGTCCCAGGGATTGAGAGGTTTAGTCCCACCCATCCCCCCCTTTTCCCTGGATTAATCCATCTCCTGTTACCATCTCGCTCCCCTCCGGAGACTGCCGGCTGGCTGCGTTTCCCCGTGGTTGCTGAACTTGTGCGTAGATAGTATTCATGGTTAATGGGTCTGTGGAGCAGAGGGAGAGGTGATGAGGACCTCCACACGACATCTCCACACCCCACTCACATCAAACCCCCTCGCTGTTGACCACTCTCCCCCTTCCTTCCGACACCTCCTCTCCTCCCGACTCACTCCCTTATCACCCCTCCCACCTTCATCTTCCCAACACTGCCCTCCCACTCCTACACTGACCCCCTCCCCTTCCAATCCTCTGTTGTCTCTCCCCTCAAGCCTCTGCCCCTTTTACCTGTAACTTCCCCTCCTCACTCCTTCCTCTCCCCTCTGACCATTGCACTTTCTCCCTTGTGTTCCCCGCTCCACTCCCATCCCCCATCTCCCCTCCAGCTCCCTGCTCCCTCTCGCCCGGACCCCTCAGACTCATGGACCACGTGTCAGATACTCGCCTTGAGTGAGTGGCTCTCTTTGTCCTGGCGCCGATTTTTTTCTGTTGATACAGACCAGACAAATGATGCCAAGAACAACAACTGCACAAGCCACACCACCCGAAATAATCACCACTTTGGTCCAGTTTGATCTCGCTGATTCTGCGACAGTGGAAGATAAAAAAATTCCGTGATTCCAACTGCATCCTCGCTCTCCCATTGACGGGGAATTGATGGGATCCACTTGATCCACATCAGTTTTGATGAAGGTGTCTGTCAATGGACTTCTCCACTGTCAAAGCTAACTGCTGGAGGAACTGAGCAAGACAGGCTGTGGCTGTGGATGGAAATCGGCCGTCACCAGTCTGCCGTGGCCTTCCGGAGTTCCCGGTTGTCAGCCATTTCAATTCCTCTCCACACTCCCACACTGACCTGCCTGTCCTCTGCCTCCTCCACTGCCAAGGTGAGGCTCAACACAACCTAGAGGAACAGCACGTCATATTCCGTAAGGGTGGTCTACACCCCAATGGCGTGAACAATGAGTTCTCCAGTTTCAGATAATCTGCCCCACCTCTGTCCCTTTCTCCCTCCCTCGATCTACCCAGTTCCTCCCACACCCACCGCTCACCCCCAGCCCACGATCACCCTGTTCCCTTCCTCCACCCTCCATCTGCCTATCAGCCACACACTCCTCCCACTGGGTCCCCTCCACCCACCCACCCCAACTCTTCCCATCTGCCCTCCCACCTCCAGTATTTGGTTCCATGTTCCGCTGTCGTTTTATATCAGATTCCATCATCTGTAACCTCCACCCATCACCTCCCATCAATATTCCCACTCTCCCCTCCTCCATCTGCCTATCAGCCCCCCCTCCTCAAACCTGGCACCACCTACTTCTTGCCAGCCTTTGCTTCACCTGATCCCTTCGCTCTGTACTGGCCATCTCCCTTCCATCAGTCCAGATGAAGGGTCTCGACCTAAATCATCGAATGTTCACTTCCCTCCACAGATGCAGCCTGACCTGCTTGAGTTCCTCCAGCAGCTTGTTTTTGGTCAGGAAATATCCCTGGCAGGTAAGATTCAGGAGAATCCAAAGATATTCTAACAATATATTAGGCGACAGAGGCCTGCCAGGGAAAGAGTGGGTCCCCTTAGGGACCAAAGGGGTAACCTGTGTGTGGAGACAGGGGATGTGTGTGAGGTCCTTAATGAACAGTTCTCATCTGTATTCACCAATGAGAAGGATGTGGAGGATAGCGAGTTCAGGGAGGGATATGTTGATAGGCTGGGACATGTCAGTTTTAAGAAGGTGGAAGGGTGAGATGTCTTGCAATGCATAAGACTCGATAAATCCCAGGGCTTGGATGAGAACTGTCCTAGAATCCCAAGGGAAGAGAAAGCTGGGGCCTTGACTGAGATTTCTGCATCTTTGTCAACCACAGGCAAGGTACCAGGAGACAGGAGGATGGTCAATGTTGTTCCTTTATTTAAGAAGGGCAGCAGGTAAAAGCCAGGTAAATGTAGGCCGGTGAACCCTCATCTCTTTCCATTTACTCCTCCTCCAGAGACTCCATTTGCAATTAACAGGCCTTCATCTCCCCCTTTGCACCGGCACCGTCCCCACTTGTGTTGAGCCTCTCTGGTCTTCCCTTGGTCCAGACATTCCCTTTGTTCTCCCCACCCCATCCCCTTCTCTACTTGCTGCATCTTTGATTTCTAACTTTTCCAAGGACCGACAGAAAGTCATTGACCTGAAAAATTGAGTCTGTTTCTCCCCCCACAGATGCCGCGCGGCCTGCTGCCTCTTGCACTTTCTCACCTCTCTTCCACCAATGTGGACCTTGAAGAAGCTCTGCTCCCCTCTCCATCCATCTCCTTCACTTGTTCAGAACAGCAGTCGGTCTCTTGGCCCCTCAGGCCTGCCCCACCATTGAAAATCATGACTGATCTGACCAACCTCAACATTGTGCTCCCACCCACCTCCAGTGACTTTCACCCCTTTACTCATCAAGAATCTCTCTCCCTCTGCCTTAATAATATTCACTACTGTTACAGGAAGAATGCTGGAGGTTTACCACCCTCTGAGAGAAAAAAATCACCTTATTTCTATAATAAATGGGTGACTCTTTTTTAAAAGATCTCTTCTTCTAGTTTCTCCTGAAGAGGAAACACGTGCACCCTGTCAGCCCCCTTGGGATCTTAACTCGGGTCCCCTCACTCATCTAAACCTGTCCAGCCTGTTCAACCTTCCCTCATAAGATAACCCGCTCATTCCAGGTAAACTCTCAACTGTGTCCAATTCGTTTACACCTTCCTTGCACAATGAAACCAACATCGTACACAATGCTCCAGATATGGTCTCACCAATGCCCTACATAACTGGAGCATAACCTCCCTACTTCTGTGTTCAATTCAGCTTTCCAAAAAAACCTCAACATTCTGCGCTAATTTCTTGCTGTACCTCCGACTTTTGCGGATTATACACTGGGATGCGCAGATCCCTCTGCATCTCAGAGGGATCAATGATATAAAACATTGGGTAAGCCACAGCTGGAATATTGTGTGCAGTACTGGCTGCCACATGATAGGAAGGATGTGATTGCACTGGAGAGGTTGAGAAGAGATTCACCAGGATGTTGTCTGGGACGGAGCATTTCCATTATGAGGGGAGACTGGATTGGCTGGGTGTGTTTTCCTTGGAGCAGAGGAGGCTGAGGGGGACCTGAAAGAGGTGTACAAAATTATCAAAATTCAGGGGCAGAGATAGAGTTGACAGGAAGAAACTTTTCACAATGACAGAGGTTTCTAAGACCAGAGGACAGAAGTTGAATGTGAGTAGTGGTGCAAAGGAGATCTGAAGAAGGTTTTTTTTCACCCGGAGGGCAGCTGAATCTGGAACACACAGCCTGAGAAGGTGGTGGGGGCAGGTACTCCCACGACATTTCAACTTCTGGGCGAGCATGTGAACTTCGAAGGGACAGAAGGTGACGGACCACGAGGTGGGAAATGGGATCAGTGGAAGTAGGTATTGATGGACATGGTAAGCCGAAGGGCTTGTTTCTGTGCTGTATGATCCTCTGACTGCAATCTCTCACCACTTATGTTACGGACTCAGTGAAAGTCCCTTTAAGATAGAGAGTGTGTGTGTATGTGTGTGTGGGGCGTGCTTACGTCAATAGAAGATAAAGGACGTAATGACGTTGTTGAAGAAGTCAGAAGAAGAAGAAAGAGAGAGAGAGAAGGGAGAGAGACACCAGCCTGCTTGTTTTCTCTATCGATGGATGAGAAACAATAACTGTGTTTGCCACTGAAATCCATGTATGGAAGTTGGAAGTAATCCGGTGGAGTTCACTTTGTTGCTGACCTGTAGAAGGAAACAGGTATTTGTGTGTGGACGACCACGGTTCGGATGCTTTTCGGGGTGAGGAAGTCACTACCGAGTAAACACTGAAGTGTCGTTTGGGTTCCATTGTGGAACATTTGGATTTCGTATGTACTCTCTCTATGTTTTTCTACATCTACATCTTATCTTCAGACAACGGTGGTTGTTGAAGAAGCCCTTGCTCATGTTTCACCTTATGGCTTGCGGAACTGAACTTTAAGAACCATTCCGGAACTGGGAGTTTTGGACTTTGTCACACACACACACGAAGAGTTTAGTTTTGGGGTTAACGTTCGAGGTTTAACATTCTTGAATTCTAACATACTAACATTTTTTTTAACTTTTATTTTACGTATTATCATAAGTAGTGATTAATAAAATAGTTTTTAACACTGAATCATGCTCAGTGTGTTTCTTTTGTTGCTGGTTTGTGACACTTAGGTCATGTGCTTTGTTATTTTTCCTGCCAAAATGAACAATCTCACATATTCCCACATTATTCTCCATTTGTCAGATCCTTGCCCACTCACTTAACCTGTCTGTATCCTGTTATAATCACATCATGTCCATTTCACAACCCACTTTCTGACATCATCTGTTCGCTTCATCCAAATCTTGTTAAAATTTGCAGACAAGTTGAGGCCTCAGCAGGATTGCAGTGGCACACCACTTGTCATAGTTTGTGCCTTTATGTCTGCTCTGTTTCCTGTGGCCAGCCAATGTAATCACACCAATACGTTACTTCCACTGCAAGCTGTTATTTTCTTCAATAATCTTTGTTGCAGCACCTTCTCGAATGCCTTCCAGAAATCTAATTACAGTGCACCCTCAAAGGTTACTGGTTCCCTTCTTGTTTTTTTTTCATGAGGTGCCCAAAACCACATCTCATTCCTCAGTGAATTTCTCTGGCTACAAATTATTTCATGTAGATTCCAACTGAAATTTCATCCTTCGCATCTCGGACCCACCCAAGATTACAGGTACATTCAAGCTATTTGGCATTCTCATGGCACGCTGAAGCCCATGCTTAATACCAGACGTTGACATGTGCATTCTCTTGACCTCTCTCAACAACTTTGATTCACTCCATCTCAACATTGTCCAGCTCCACAGTTCCCCTTCACCCATTGTTGTCTTTGGTGGTTCAACAAAAACCTTTCCTTTTCAGACATGAATAATCACAAACTTCAACAATTCGAATTCCAAAGCTGCTCTGAGTCATTCTTGCTCCTCACTTTCCTCTGAGCTCCCCTCTGCCCAATCGCACCCCATGCCGTGCGCTCATCATGTTCTTCCCCTTCTGATACAAACAAGCTGATCTTAGCAGAGGCTTCAGTTTCATCCCCTACATCCCCGTCTAAATGAATTCGAAGCCTGCCGTGATGATGAATAAAAGGTATCTATCCCTCAGTTTCAGCATGAAGATTCTCTCTCTCTCTCTCTCTCTCTCTCTCTCTCTCTCTCTCTCTTTCTTTCTCAGCCAGCGTCATCATCACTTCTGTTATGTGTCTCTGTCTCTACCTTATCACTGCCATTCCCTCTTCTACCTCTAGTCTTCCCACTTTTCTGTCAGATAAAACACATCTGATTTCTAATTTTTCAAAGTTCTGACACAAGGTCGTCGATCTGATACATTTTCTCTGTTTCTCTGGTGACAGCTTCTGTCTGATCTTCTGAGTATTCCCAGGATGCTCTGTTTTTCTTTCAGAGTTCCAGCATCTGCAGTGTGTTTGACTCACCAGATGTGGTTATGTTACAGACGTCCCGCAGCCGGATCTGTGCCGTGCCCTCACTGCCGGGGTTCCTGGCCTCACACCTGTACACAACGTCCTCCACCTCTGCTGTGTGATGAACCTCTACCGTCTCTCCGTGTTCCCAGAGGTGATGGGGGCTGTCCTTTCCCACAGCTTCCCCTCCCCTCCACCACCTGAAGCTGGTGGGGTTGCCTGAGGTCACGGAGCAGGTCAGGGTGAGGTTGCAGGTCCCGGTGATGTTCTGAACCGTGATATTTGTTCCTGACACGGGCTCTGAGGTTGGGACGGAGAGATGAAAGACGAGTAAAGGAGATCCTTGTGGACACCTCGATCCCCAACCCCCCCGTCCCGTCCCCAACAGTCCCGAGTGAAGTTTAAGCCGATCCCAGCTCATTTCCAACCACCAGTTTAACCCTTCCCTCACCCTTCAGTTCAGCCAGTTGCTGCTGGAGGAAGTTCCCACGTGGGCTGTGCCCTCTTTCCCAACCACTGCCTGCGCTCATCCACAAACCCTCCGCCGTGTCCTGTTTCTGGCTCTGTATCCCGGGAATTCTCTCCAGTTCCACATCTTTTGTCACTCCTGTGAATGGTCCAGGTGTCCCTTATACACCTAAATGTGACCTAGACCAAACCTGCCCTGCATCTGGTCCCACAGCCCTGGGACTGTGATCAGCACAGACCCAGACTGGGATTGTGTGCGGTGTTCCGGAGTGAATCTGACACTGTGCAGATCCTGGGTCATGCACACTCTCTCCCACAAAGTAATCAGCACACAGATCGGGGGTGTGATCAGGAAGTTAATTCCAATCTGGTGGCGCAGCTCATTCTGGGAGGGGAAACAAGGAGTCGGAATGGGGAATGAGTCACAAAGAACTGAACAGGGTCCTGGGGCAACAGATTCATCCTCACTGAAAGCAGAGACACTGGACCAAACACTAGGCAGCGAATCCTCCCCCTGATCACCAGCTCCCGTCCTCCCTCAGAGGATGAACCAGTTCTCCTCCATGTAGGACAACACTTGAAAGAAGCAGTGGCAGCAGCAAGGACACACAATGTCCTCTGGGTGGGGACTTCAGTGTCCATCACCAGGACTGGGTCGGTAGCACCACCACGGACCGAGCTGGCCAAGTCCTGAAGGGCAGAGCGGCCAGACTGGGTCTGTGGCAGGGAGTGAGTGAACCAACACCAGGCATAAACCTACCTGACCTGGTCCTCCCCAGTCTACCTGTGGCAGGTACATTTGGTAGGGGTGACCACCGCACCGTCCTTGTGGAGACAGAGTCCGGTCTTCACACTGACGACTCCCTCCATCGTGTTGTGTGACACTACAGTCGTGCTCAGTGGGATCGAATCGGAACAGGTGTGGCAGCTGAAAGCTGGGTGTCCACGAGGGTCTGTGGACCATCAGTGACAGCAGAAATATCCACCACACAGTCTGTGACCTCCTGGCCCGACACGTCCCTCACTCCACCACTACTGTCAAGCTGAGGGATCTCACAATTCACAGATCAGATCAAAGCTCTACAGCCCTCCCACATCTGGTCATGAAAGGAGGTGTTGCAATAACCTTACCCAGCAACGTCTGGAGGAGGAGGCCCCAAGAACATTCCCACCCCCAGTGACAGTGGGACCCAGCATGTGAGTGCTGGAGACAAGGCTGATCTGTTCAGACAGAAGTGCTGAGAGGATGATCTCCCCCTGGCTTCCCCCTGAGATCCCACCGTCACAGAAACCTGTCTCCAGACAATTCAGTTGACATCAGGAAACAGCTGAGAGCACTGGATACACCAACGGCTTTGGGAACAGACAACATCCCAGCTGTAGTACTGAAGGCCTGTGCTCCAGAACCAGATGGACCTCTGGCCGAGCTGTCCCAGGACAATTACAGCACCGGCATCCACCCACAGTGTGGAACATTGCCCAGGGGTATCCTATTCACACAAAGCCGGACAAATCCAATCCGGCTGATTCCTGCCCAACACCCACATACTGCTGGTGGAACTCAGCAGGTCAGGCAGCATCTGCGGAGGGAAATAAACCGTCGACGTTTCGGGTCGAGACCCTTCATCAGGACTGGAAAGGAAGAAGGTGGAAGCCGGAATAAGGAGGTCGGTGACGGGGAGGAGCTGGCAGGTGATAGGTGAGTCCGGGTGGGAGGGGGAAGGTAGGTGGGTGGGGGGAGGGGGGTGAGAAGCTGAGAGGTGATGGGTGGAAGGGCTGAAGGAGGAATCCGGGAGGTGAGGACAGTGGGACCATGGAATAAAGGGAAGGAGGTGAGGAATGGATGGGCAGGTCCAGAGGGGAGGGGAGGGGTGAGGGGGCCTCAGGAATGAGGGAAAACAAAGGAAGTGGAGGGAAAAGAAAAAATTGGAGGGGGGGGGAGAGGGGAGGGGTTACCAGGAGTTGGAGAAATCGATGTGGAGGCCACCAGGTTGGAGACTCACAAGGCGGAATATGAGGCGTTGTTCCTCCAACCTGGGTCTGGCCTCGACGTGGCAGTAGAGGAGGCCGTGGACAGACATGTCAGGGAGGGAGTGGGATGTGGAATTGAGGTGGGCGGCCACCGGGAGATCCCGGCTGTTGCGGCGGACGGAGTGAAGGTGCTTGACGAAGCGGTCACCCAATCTGGGCCGGGTCTCACCGATGTAGAGGCCGCCGCACCGGGAGCACCGGATGCAACAGCTCATAGTCCGCCTTAGTAGCCTCCAACCTGACAGCCTCAACATCGATTTCTCGAACTTCTGGTAACCCCTCCCTCTTTTACCCCCTCCCACATTTTATTTTTGCCCCCTTCGCCCCCTTTGTTTTCTCTGATTCCTGTGGCCCCTTCACCCTTTCTCTTTCCCCTCCCCACCCTCATGACCTGCCCATCTGTTCCCCACCTCCTTCCCTTTATTCCATGGTCCACACCCTGTCCTACCAGATTCCTTCCTCTTCAGCCCTTTGCCTCTTCTACCTGTCACCTCTCAGCTTCATACATCACTCCCTTTTACCCCCACCTTCCCCCCTCACCTGGACTCACCTATTACCTGCCAGCTTGTGTTCCTCCCTCCTTATTCCGGCTTCTGCCCTCTTCCTTTCCAGTCCTGATGAAGGGTCTCGGCCCGAAACACTGACGGTTTATTTCCCTCCATGGATGCTGCCTGACCTGCTGAGTTCCTCCAGCACTTTGTGTGTTGCTCCAGATTTCCAGCATCTGCATTCTCTCTTGTGTCTCTGATTCGTGCCCAGTCAGTCCCCTGTCAACTATCAGCAAAGTGAGGGAAGGTGTTGTTGACGTACTCACCAATAACCCACTCACTGTTGCCCCGTTGGGGTTTCAGCAGGACCACTCAGCTCCAGACTCGGTCCAAGAATAGACTAAAGAGCTGAATTGCAGAGGTGAAGTGAGAGTGACTGCCCTCGACGTCAAGCCAGCATTTCACTGAGTGTGGCATCAAGGAACCCTGGTAAAACCGATGTCAATGGGCATCAAGGGGAAAACACTCCAGTGGTCAGAATCAGACCTCGCACAGAGAAGGTCACTCATCCCGACCCTGGGATATCAGTGCAGGAGCTCCTCAGGGCAGGGTCCTGGGCCCAACCACCATCAGCTGCTTCATCAGTGACCTTCCTTCCATCCTAAGGTCAGAAGTGGGGATGTTCACCGGTGACTGCACAATGTTCAGTTCCATTCACACCTCAGCAGGTGAAGCAGCCCATGCCTGCCTGCAGTAAGACCCAGACAACGTTGGTTCAGCATATCATTGTGGGCCAGAGGGCCTGTTCCTGTGCTGTATTGTTCTATGTTCTCTGTTCAACATTCAGGCACTGGCTAATAAGTGGCAAGTAACAGTCACATCATAGAAGTGCCAATAAGAGACAACAATATGCTTGAAATTCAATGACATCCCCATCAGTGATTCCCATGCCATGAACACCAGAGAGCAGATACTCAGCTGTACTAACTGCACAAGCACTGTGGCAACAAGAGTTGGTCAGAGTATCCTGTGGGGAGTGACTCACCTCCTGACACCCCAAGGCCTTTCCCCCATCTCCAAGGCACCAGCGAGGAGTGGGATGGAACACTCTCCACTGCCTGGGTGGCTGCAGCCCCAACAACTCTCAAGAAGATTGACACCATCCAGGACAAAGCAGCCGCTCGATCGGCTCCCCGTTCACCTCCCTAAACACTCCCTCCCTCCACAACCGTGGGTGCAGTGTGTACCATCTGGAAAATCCATTGCTGAATCTAGGAGAAACTCCCTTCCCCACTGAGTGGTGGGAATGTGGGACGTTCCCACAGGGAGTGGCCGCACTGAATCTCGCTGAGGGGTTTTAAGGGAAGCTGGATACGCACACGAGGGAGAGAGGCACAGGAGATGATGGGTACATAAGATTCTGAGGGGACTCGACAGGGTGGGTGCTGAGAGGATGTTCCCCCTTGTGAGTGGATTCAGAACAAAGGATACAGTTTCAGAATAAGGGGCACAGTTTCAGAATAAGGGGCCGCCCATTTCAGGTGGATGTGACGAGAAATTTCTCCTCCCTGAGGGTTAGGGATCTTTGGAATTCTCTCCCCCAGAGAGCTGTGGAGGCCAAGTCACTGAACGTGTTCAAGGCCGAGACAGACAGAGTTTTGGTCTGGAGGGGAGTCGGGGGTTGTGGGGAACAGGCAGGAAAGTGGAGCTGAGGCCAAGGTCAGACCAGCCCTGATCTCAGTGAGTAGGGAGCAGGCCCGAGTGGCCAAATGGCCGCCTCCTGCTCCTAGTTCCCATGTTCTGATGTTCTCCTCCATTCAATGGGAACCAGGTAACCCTGGGATGGAGGAGAGAAGATTTCTCAGCCAGACGTTGCTGGGTGAGATTATTGGGAATGTTATATTATTGTAAGAGTGAGTCAGGAACTATATTGCTGGGTGTGAGTGTGCTGTGTGTACATGTACTGTGTCACTCACTGGGGCACTACATTCTGTGTAATGAACACACAGGGGATCGCTCAGCAAAGCACAGCACGAAGGCTGAGGAGTAAACACCTTGCTGAGCTCAGACCTCAGTCTGGGGAATTAACAAGCAGTGCTCTGGGAAACAGGCAGAACAACTGGGATCCCTGAACATGACAGACCAGGTGCAAGAAATGAGCCGCTGGAGGAAATCAGGGTCAGGGAAGAAAATGGACAGCAGACATTTCAGGTTAAGACCCTTCACCTAGACGCAAAAGAGCAGAGAGGAGATAGCCAGTATAAAGAGGAGAGGGGGAGGGGTGCAGCAAGAGCTGGCAAGCAAGAGGTGGATCCAGGTGGGGAGGGGTTGATTGGCAGATGGAGTCCGGTGGATGAGGTAGGGGTGGAGATAGTGACAGAGCTGGGAGGTGAGAGCTGGAGGCAACAAAGTGCTGCAGGTGAGTCCAATGAGAAAGAAAGGTGAAGAGAACCAGATAAGGGAGGGGTGGTGGCAGATGGGAACAATGGGGGAGGAGACCCAGTGAGGGGACCGTGCAGCTGCTGGGTGGTTGGAATAGATGGGCGCAGGGGAAAGACAGCGGGTGATTGGGGGCTGGGGAGGGTGTGGGTGAAAAGAAGGCTGTGTGTGAGAGGACCTGAGTAGATCAGGAGAAGCGAGAAAGGCACAAGAGGGGGAGCAGGTTACCTGAAATTGGAGTCCGTGCCTTTGGTCTGTAGCCTCACCAGGTAGAATATGAGGTGGTGCATTGGGCCTCGCCCTGCCAGTGGATCAGGCCGAGGAGATCGGGCGATGTGGGAATGTGAAGGGGGAAAGAAATGGCTTGCAACCAGGGGCTCCCGTGGCCATTGTGGGCAGAGTGCAGGCGCTCAGCCAAGCAGTTGCCCCGTCTGCGCTTTGTCTCGCCGATGTACCCTCGCCCGTTCATTAGGGGTGTTTCAGGAACCGGTGAAGCCCGGGCCCCTCCGCGGCAGTCTCACTCACCGTACACCTCCAGTCGCACTGTCGTTTTATTCTCAGCTCCTGAACTCGATAAAACATCCACCTCATAATCACCAGTGTCCTCTCTCCGTAGATCACAGATTTCCAGACTGAAGTCCCCGGGATGAAGAGTTACCCGTCGCTTGTACTCCTCAGAACCGAAGTATTCAATGTGCCCCTTCGAATATTTCGCTATCATGGTTCTGGGTGATGTCCGTCTCCACTCAGCCTCAGTAACGTCCGGTCCGACTGGGATCCCGGGAGGTAAGGAGACCGAGTGTCCCAGAGTTCCGTTCACAGTGGGAGGAGAAGCCCCAGTCGCAGCTGAGGAGACAAGAGGAGGCAGTCAGCAGGTGAGCTCAGTGACTGGAGGAGGAATCGGAGCTGGGAGAATCACAGACACAGCAGCAGGCCATGCGGCCCATCGTCTGGCTCCCGGCCCTGTGAGGGACTCGGCCCACGGTCCCTACATCACACAGTGAGCCCACGGGGGGAACAGAGTGAAGACTCTCGCACCCGGCCCTGAGGAAGGAAGTTGCAGCCTACAGCCGGATATCGATGGACGGGTCAGGGGGGCACAGGCACGGCAAATGGGACCCATCCCAGGGTAGGGTGGGGGTATGTTTGGGGAGGGTAAACATGGTGAGGGAACAGTCAATAAATGGGAGGGTGTGAGAGGTGCGGGGGGACAGATGGAACTCGGAGAGGGCCCTTGGACAGCACATCCACAGATCCCTGAAGGAAGCGAGACAGGTGGGTGTCAAAGTCTCTCATGGGATTAGAAGCCTTTGACCAGTGGTGTTGCACAGGGATTGTTGCTGGGACACTTACTGTTAAATACAGTAACAATTTGGATATCAACTATTTGATATAGCAACCAGGTAGATGCCACGGCTAAGAAAGCTCACCAGCTCCTCTACTTGCTCAAGAGGTTAAAGAAAGGTGGCATGGCCCCTTTGACACCAACTTTTATCGATGCACCATAGAAAGCATCCTATCCAGATGCATCACTGTTTGGTTGGGCAAATGCTCTGCCTGGGACTGCAAGAAACTGGAGAGAGTTGAGGAGGCAGCTCAGCACATCACAGAAACCAGCCTCCCCTCCATGGACTCTCGTTGCCTCGGTAAAGCAGCCAGCATAATCAAAGACCCCACCCACCCCGGACATTCTCTCTTCTCCCCCCTCCCATCGGGCAGAAGATACAAAAGCCTGAAAGCACTTACCACCAGGCTCAAGGACAGCTTCTATCCCGCTGTTATAAGACTATTGAATGGTTCCCTAGTACGATAAGGTGGACTCTTGACCTCGCAATCTACCTCATTGTGACCTTGCACCTTATTGTCTACCTGCACTGCACTTTCTCTGTAGCTGTGACACTTCACTCTCCATTCTGTATTGCTTTACCTTGTACTACCTCAATGCACCGTGTCATGAATTGATCTGTATGAACAGTATGCAAGACAAGTCCTTCACTGTACGACAATAATAATCCAATTCAATCAGTGTAGGAGGTTTAAGGAATAAGTTTACAGACGACTGGAGAGGGTGCAGAAGAGATGTTGCCCGGGCTTGGAGTGTTTCAATTCTGAGAGAGACTGGATAGGCTGGGTTTGTTTTCCTTGGAGTGGGAATGGGAACCTGAGAGAGGTATACAAAATTGCGAGGGGCACAGGTAGGATGGATAGCAGGAAATTTTTTCCCATAGTAGTGGTGTTTGAAAGCAGAGAACATAGGCTTATGGTAAGAGGGTCAGAGGGGATCCAAAGGAAATCTTTTTTACCCAGGGGTTGGAATTTGGAACCCACTGCCTGAGGTAGAGGAGGAGGCTGGTACTCTCGCGACATTTAAGAAGCATCTGGACAAGCGCTTAAATTGTTAAACTGTAGAAGGCCCTGGACGAAATGCTGGTAAAAAGGATTAGTACTGATAGATTGTAAAGTTACAGCAGGATCAGGAGGAAGTTTGGCAAAGCATTGGGGGATGAAAAGTCAGCATGGATGTGGTGGGCCGTAGGGTTCACCTCTGTGCTGTAGAACTCCATGACTCTGAATCTGCAGTCCAGATCCAGCTTGTGTACACTGCTATAAAATGTCTGGCCAATACTACTGGAGCCCTTAGTTTTGCAAGAAAGGTCTGTTAGGGATGCTCCAGATTTGGCCGACTACCTTGACATGTTTGGCCCTGTGTGGGACAAGGAGAAAGGCCATCCTCTCCGTTTTTGCTGATGGTGTGCTGCCCAGGGTTACAGTTCCAATGTCCTGCAGATGACATGTAAGGGTCAGCAATTCTTTTCCAACGCGTCCACCTCAATGGGGAGAGAGATTCCTGACTTCTGAAGCAGATGTCCTGCTGGAGCAGATGAGACTGTTTGCGTGGAGTACCACACACTTCGTCTATCCGGGAGTCTACCTGAGCTGGGCTGAGGAAGTCTGGCTAGCGAACAGGCAGGAGATGAAGGTGAAAGTCACCATCTGGCTGAGGCACTGGATAGGACTACTCAGTGCTTTCCTTCAGGGGCCAAGCACTGGTCATAAACCAACTGATGACCTCTTTCCTGGTTGGTTACCTTTGTCCCGTCCCCCGCCTTTGCTTCCAAGATCCAGAAGAATCTGGTGGATTTCTTCTGGATCAGGAGGAGGCACTGAGTCTCTGCTGTGGTTCCGATTGGGGAGGACGGTCAGCCACTGGTGTGCATTCAAACCCATGTGGTGACTCTCTGCCTTCAGACCCTGCAGAGGTGTTTGGACATTGATTATACTCCCGAGCATGCCATGACAATATATTTTTTCTTATGGAGTACTGCCTTTAAGATGACGCGCTACTACCAGCTCATGTCCCTGACAGAATTATAGGAATATTTTCAGTGTGTGGAATATGGTCACCTCCAGTCAGAGGGCTCCCCCGTTGGGTCTTGGGACTTGACTGAGGCTGACAAGGTGACAAGACGGGGCAGGAGTGCACAGTCGACACTAAGGCTTATAGCAAAAGACTCTGGGAGCCAGTCACTGGACAGCGACTAATGAAGGTTTTGGGGCCTGGACCAGAATTTTCATCTTCACCAGATCCCAAAATTCTTGTTGGTTACATGTTTGTAGAGTTCCTGCTACTCTGCCCAGTGTGCCCCATTTGTTTTCTGATGTGGTGACCAGCTGTGGTTGAAGAAGTGTCGATACAGTTCTGCCATCACGTCCATGCTCTTATGTTCTGTAGGCTAAAGGAAAGCAGCTCTGCTTTTGAGACACCTTACAGATCTTCAAGAGATCTCCTGCCCCACTCCTCTCTCTCTCTCTCTCTCCGTCTCTCTCTCTCCGTCTCTCTCTCTCCGTCTTTCTGTCTCTCTGTCGGGGTGCAATGAGCTGGTTCTCAATTGGATGCTGTTTGGTCAAATCCTGTATCAAACAGTTGCAGGAAGTGGTTCAGGCTCAGACACTTGTGGTGAACAAGAAGTACATGAAGCCAAAAATAGTGCTGGACACCGGATATCAACCGACAGATGGGGCTGGGTGGGTTGAGAGATGGAGAAATAGATGTTGAGGGGTGGGGGGGGGGGGGTGGGTGAGACAAAGGGAAAGACTACCCAGTCTAGGTGATCTGCAGAGATTGATGTGTCAAGAAATCAACAGGGAAAGTGACGGGGAGGAGGAGAAATAGGGACAGAGAGTGAGGGCGTGTTTGGATAGAGAGAGATGAAGTGAGAGAGATAACACCAAGAGAAGACTGGAGCAACTAAGAATAAAAGAGGAATGGGCGAGGGAGTAGTGTGTCTTAGCCATGGGATTCAGCCGGGTAGTGAATGGGTTAGCAGAGAGCTAGGGAGCGACCACAATAGACTGAAAACCCTTTACACGCACTGAAAACCAAGACAAGCCTCGCACACTTCGAAAACCGGAATCAAACATTAAAGTCTGAGCTTACCCACACAGCTGGTGAAGAGGGAGGCAGAGAGCAGGTGGAGAACCCTCCTCACGCAGAACTCCCACATCTTGAAGCTGGACTTTGGTAACTGTGAGGTTCGAAGGGAGAGAGAAAAGAGCAGGAACTGACTCCTCCTCAGACGCGCCTGTGATTGGGTGACAGGCAACAGGGTTTACATGTGATCGGGAACACATGCCGTGACCAGGCACATTGCTCTGACTTCTCTTCATCTCCCTCTGCCGCGCTTGGTTCCTCTTTCCCCTACCCTGAGCCTCTGTCCCTCACTCTTCTGTGCATTCTTATTCAATTCTCTTTCCGTCTCATGGACTCTTGTAACTCTCTCTGAATTAGAGTGTGTCTCTCTGTGTCTGTGTTCCCTTCAATCAACTTTTGTGCAACTCTCAGTCTCTCTGTATCTGCCTCTCAGTCTCATTCTCTCTTTCTTTCGATGTTTGTGTTGAACACCCCCTCTGTCTGTGTCTCTCTGTCTCATTATCTCTGCAAGTCCCCCTTAGTCTGTGTGTGTGTCTTTCTGTCTTGCTCATTTGATCTCTGTCTGTATGTCTTCCACTCACTCAGTCTCTCTGACAGCATCTCACTCTCTCGCGCTCTCTCTCTCTCTCAATTACAACGCAATGGTTTGAACTGTGAATTTTCCAATTTCAGGTAACCCTCACCTCCAGTGTTTCCCCCGTCCCCCACCCAATCTTTCCAATTCACCTCCTGTCCTCTCACTTTCATCTCCTCTCCCATACCACCCCTCCACCCACCCCCGTCAACCATTTTCATCCCTCTCCTGATTCCATCCACCTACTACCTGCATATTTCACCCAGTGGATCTCCTCTCCCATCTGGTTCCATCCGCCCTTCACCTCTCCCCTAATGGGTCCCATCACCTTCCTTACTTAGCAGATTCCAGCACTGGTAGCCTTTGTGTCCCACTGTTTCCGCCTCCTCCTCCCCCCTCCTCCTCCTCCCTCCTCCTCCTCCCCCCTCCTCCTCCCCCCTCCTCCTCCCTCCTCCTCCTCCCCCTCCTCCTCCTCCCTCCTCCTCCCCCCTCCTCCCTCCTCCCTGCTCCTCCCCCCTCCTCCCTCCTCCCCCCTCCTCCTCCCCCCTCCTCCTCCTCCCTCCTCCTCCTCCCTCCTCCTCCCTCCTCCTCCCCCCTCCCTCCTCCCTCCTCCCTCCTCCCTCCTCCTCCCCCCTCCTCCCTCCTCCCTCCTCCCCAGCTCCATCTGTCTTTTTTCCTTTGTCCTTTACCTGCTTCTACCTATCACCCACTTGCCTCTGTCTCCCGACTCCACCCAGCCCCGACCCCCACCCTGCTTTATCTGCCCATCATCCTTCACCCCTTCTCGATTCACCAGTCACCTACTGGGGCCCTGCCTCACCCCTCCCCTCTCCTCTCTATACTGGCTACCTCCCTTCTCCACTCTCAACCCTGATGCAGGGTCTCAACCCGAAACATCAACAATTCTTCTCACCTCACAGATTATTTGGACAGTTTGCTCAGGGAAGCACCCCACAGTATCCACAGGGTCCCCGTCCTGCAGGGTCTGCAGAACGTTCCGTGCTGACCATGGCCTGATGGACTTCTGGTCAAAGGTGTTTGACCAGAAGGACAGGTAGCGCGGCAATGTCCAGCTGACTGGGACGTTGCGTGGCGACAGGGCAAGTCCTATCCTCTGCAACACCGGGGCAGGTAGAACCTCAGCTCGTAGTGACACTTGATGTTCACGTACTTTGTTTCCTCACACAGCCTGGTGCAGTCACACACGAGGGTGTTCTCAACCTGATGACCAATGTTGGATAAACTTTTGCCCCCCGTTGTCCAGGGACTTGTACGTCGTGACCTGTCAGACCCGCTCCATCTCAGACCCCCAGATGAACATAAAGATAGCCTAGGTGATTACCAAGGTGGAGGAGCAGGAAATGGGCCACACCTGCACCATGTACAGCAGCCCTGAGTGTGCATTACACCTGATGACCAAGACCTTCCCAGTTATTGACAGAGAACGCCGTTTCCACAGACCCAGTTTTTGTCTGACCTTTCCTATCCAGTCTCGCCAATTCTTGTTACACACCTCAGCCCCATCGAACCAGACCCCCAGCACCTTCCGGTAGTCAGACCTGATGGTGAAGGGGACATTGGATCGGTCGGGTCAGTTGCTGAAGAGTATGGCCTCGTTCTTACAGCAGTTGACTCCGGCCCCCGGTGGTTATAGATGCTGATCAATCTGTGAACTGACCGTGGATCCAAGCAGAAGACGACGACATCCGGGATGTTTTGACCTGGGTGTCTCTACTGCCTGGCAACGTCACCCCTCTTATGCTCTAGTCCTTCCTGATGGATTCAGCAAAGGGTTCTATGCAACACACGAACAAGACAGGAGAGTGAACAACCCAGCACGTCGCCAGAACTCACCAACAAGCACCAAGAGCTCACTTGGCTGATGGTGAGAGGGAGCCTCTCGGTGAGATCATAACTGCATGATTGAAATATCATTCCCAATGCACGCTGCCCTCGGGACGACTGTGCTGAGGAGGAGACGGTCACCCACCACCTCTTTGCAGACTGGATTTGCTAAGGGGGTGTGAAGAAGGATGCAAGGGTCCTTGTCTTGGTTCATCCCCAGCAGCTGCATCTGTTGACTGGCACACTGCAGGCTGCAGAAGTACATGGTGCACCACTGATTTTGATGTCACCCACGATCTTACTGATCATGCCACGTACATTCTCATCCAAATCGTTAACATAGATGACAGACAACGGAGGACCCAGCAGCGATCCCTGCAATGCACCGCTGGTGACAGGCTTCCAATGTGAAAAGCAACCCTCATCTACGACCCTCTGACTCCTATCACCAATTCAATTTTATATCCAATTGGCTGGATCCCATGGGATCTAACCTTCTAGACCAGCCTACCACACGGGACATTGTGGAAAGCCTTTGCTAAAGTCCACGTCGTCCACGTCTACCGCCCTGCCCCGGTCAGTCCTCTCCATTACCCCTTCAAAAACTCAGTCTAATTTGTGAGACGTGATCTCCCACACACAAAGCCTTGCTGTCGATCCCTGATCAGTCCTTGCCTTTTTAAATGCAGGTGGATCCTGTCTCTCAGAATCCCCTCCAGTAACTTCCCCACCACTGATGTTAGGCCCACCGGCCTGTAGTTCTCTGTCTTGTCCTCGCAGCCATCTTCCAGTGCCTCAACCATGGCTAAGGATGATACAAGTACATTTGCAGGGTCCTGATGATTCTTCATAGGATAGGAATGTCCGAGGAAACACTTGGTCAGGCCCCAGAGATTTATCCATCTTTATTTGCTTGAAGACTGCTCTTATCCCATGTGGATATGCTCCGAGACATCTCTATTCTCTTCCCTGAATTCTTTGGCTTCCATGATTTCCACAGTAAATATAGACGAGGCAAATCCTTTAAGACCTCGCCAACTCTCGTGGCTTCACACATGGATGATGACATTAGTCCTTAAGGGACCCTATTCTCTCCTTAATTACTTTTTTGCACAATATAGTTATAGAATCTCTTGGGATCCTCCTTTATCATCTGCTGAAGCTATCTCATGTCTTCTTTTTGCCCTCCTGATTCCCCTTTTAAGTGCACTCCTTCATCCCACACACTCGTCCAGGGATCTGCTTGATTCCGGCTGCCTGTACCTGACATATGCCTCCTTTTTCATGATAGCTTCAATATCCCTCATCAACCAGGGTTCCCTAATCCTGCCAGCCTTGCCCTTCACTCTAACAGGAACATGTTGGTCTTGAACTCTCCCTGGAACTCTATGCAAAGATGCATTTCACTGTGAGTTTTGATGTACACGTGACTAATAAAGAAATCTTAACTTATTTTTGAAAGCCTCCCACTTGCCAGATGTCCCTTTACCTGCAGATAGCCTCTCCCAGACAAACTTTGCAATTCCTGTCTAATGCCATCAAAATTGGTTCTGCCCCAATTTAGGACTAACTTGTGGACCAGTTCTATCTTTTTCCATCAGTATTTGAAGACATAGAATTATGTTCTCCATTCCAAAGTGCTTCCCCCGCTGACACTTCAGTCACTTGCCCAGCCTCATTTCCCAATAGGAGGTCCAGTGTTGTCTCCTCCTTCGTAGGTTCATCTACATTCCTGGACATACTTAACAAATTCCGCCCCATCTCAGTCAAAATCAGGGAAGTGAAAATCACCTGTTATTACAACCCTATGATTCTTACAGCTATCTACAATCTCGCTATTTGCCTCTCTAGTTCTCCCTGACTATTGGTGGGGCCTAAAGTACAATCCCATTAAAGTAATCATCCACTTTTTATTTTTGAGCTTCACCTATATAGCCTCACTGGATGATTCCCCAGGAATATCCTCTCTTAGTGATGTTCTCCATGATCATAAGAGCAACTCCCCTTCCTCTCTTATCCCCACCTTTATCACGCCAATAGCATCTGTGTCTCTCAAGGCGACATTTGTACACTGATTGGTGTCTCTCAGTCCCCCTTTCTCAGGGGGGTATCTGTACACTGACCGGTGTCTCTCAGTCCTTCGTTCTCAGGGGGATATCTGTACACTGACCAGTGTCTCTCAGTCCCTCTCTCTCAGGGGGATATCTGTACACTGACCGGTGTCTCTCAGTCCCTCTCTCTCAGGGGGGTATCTGTACACTGACCGGTGTCTCAGTCCCTCGCTCTCAGGGGAATATCTGTACACTGACTGGTGTCTCTCAGTCGCTTGTTCTCAGGGGGATGTCTGTACACTGACCGGTGAGGAGGACCATGTTGGAGCTATGGAATGATGAGTCTCCAGATCTTCGTCTGAGGACCTTAATGGCAAGTCAGATAGTTGGTACCTGGTTCCTGAGATTTGGGAAGATCCATTGAAAATATATCGCAATTGTTCAGAAAAGGAGGGAGACTGAGACGAAGGTTGCAGGTCAGTTGGGCTAACATCTGTTGTAGAAAGTGTTATCGAAGATGTTACACAGGGGCACTTGGAAAACCTCAAGGTAATCAGGCAGAGCTAACATAGTCTTGTGAAAGGGAAATCATGTTTGATCAGCTTATTGGAGTCATAGAACATAGAACGGTGCAGCACAGTACGGGCCCTTCGGCCCACGATGTTGTGCCAACCTATATAAACTGACTCCACGATCAATCTCACCCTTCCCTCCTACACAGCCCATAACCCTCCATTTTGCTTACATCCACGTGGCTACCCAGTCCTTTGAAGAAAATCTTATCCAAAGTTCTGGTCACTAAACTTGCTGATGATACAAAGATGGGGAGGTTGTGAAGAGGACATGAAGAAACTAACAAGGAGATATGGACAGGTGAGTGAGTAGTTGAAGATCTGGCAGATGGATTCAATTGTGGGGGCATGTGAAATTGTTCACTGTGGCAAGAAAGGTAAAAATGAGGCAAATTATCTCAGATACAGAGTGACGGCAGAGCTTTGAAATGCAGAGGGATCTGGGTGAACTCGTGCATGGTACGCAGGAAATAAGTGATAATCGGGAGATTTAATAGAATATTATAGTTTCTTGCTATGGGAATTAACTTCAAATGTACGGGGATTATTCATCCGTTTTAGAGATCGTTGGTGAAACACAGTGTTTGCGTCATTGAAGGGGGGATGTAAATGCATGGGAAGCAGTTCAGAGAAGGTTTCCCTGCAATGGTTCGTATGAGGAAAATTTAGACAGACTCGCGTTGTATCCACTGGAGTTTAGAAGAGTGAGGGGACCTGAATGAAACACAGAAGTTCCTTGTCACCTTGACAGGGTGCACATGGAGAGGATGTTTCCTCTTGTAAGAGAACCTAGAGCTAGGGGTCACTGAAAATAAGGGGAACCCATAATGAAGAGATGAGGGGAAATATTTTCTCTCTCTGGGATTTTACCTCAGCGGAAACAGAATCTTTGAATATTTTAAAGATGGGGGAGGTAGATCCTTGCAAAACAAGGGGATGAAAGGATACTTGGTAGGTGGGATTCTGGAGATGAAGTTACAGTCAGATCATATTGAACATTGGAGCAGGCATGACGGGATAAGTATCCTGCTCCAAATGTGTGTGTGTGTGTGTGTGTGTGTGTGTGTGTGTCTCTCTCTCTCTCTCTCTCTCTCTCTCTCTCTCTCTCGCTCTCTCTCTCTCTCTCGCTCTCTATCTCTCTCTCTCTCTCTCTCTCGCTGTCACACTATCTGCCCCTCCCCACACCCCTGTTTTCCTGGCATTCTCTTGGTGTTGCTTGAAGTGAGATAGTTGGTTCCCACACCGGGGCGACCAGTTTACACAGGGTCGGTAGAAACTGGAAGGGTCAAGCAGTGTCCTTCTGTGACTAACCATCCTGTACCCACTTGAGCCCAATGTCCAGTCCTTCACCAGAAATGGTGCCAGAAAATGTCAGCCATGCCAGTGTGGAACCCAGCCGAAGGTACCCAATCCAGAGTGACAACTGGGTGATTTCCCCCAGAAATGGAGTGATCCCAAAATGTACTCCAGGTTACAGTGATTTCCCTTCACACCCACTGGGAACCCAGCACGGTGCGATCCATTCTCGAGAGCCCTCCCCCTGTCCAGAGCCAGGCATAGCCCTTGCTCCACATTCCTGACGAGAACTGTCGCCCTCATCACTTCCCCAATTTGATGGAGTTTAACAAATCTTCACTGCATATTTCTGACCTGTCTTAGGGGCATTGGGCTGTTTCATTCATCAGGTCTCTGACTGCTAACATCAGAAGGAGCCAGTTGTCAGTTTCCGTAAAGAGAGAGAACACTAAATGCCAGGAACAAGCCATACTTCCACAACCCTAGTAGTGCTGTGGGTGCACTACTGGATGGTCTTGAGGGAGCTTTCCTTGGTTTCTAATCCCTGCCCTGGTGGTGTGCCGTGGGACAGTACAGTGGGAGCTTCACTCTGTATCTAACCCCTGCCCTGGGAGTGTGTGACGGGACAGTGTAGAGGGAGCTTCACCCTGTGCCTTAGCTGTGACCCGAGAGTGTGTGATCGGACAGTGTAGAGGGAGCTTCACCCTGTGTCTGACCCGTGCCCTGGGAGTGTGTGATCAGACAGTGTAAACGATGGGTTGCTCTGTATCTAACCCATTATCCCAATGTATTTGACAGGACTTTGTGGAGGGAGCTTCATTCTGTATCAAACCCATGAACTGGGAGTATGTCACGGAACAGTGTAGAGGGAGCTTTGCTCTGTCTAGCTGATGTTCTGGGAGGATGTGACAGAACAGTGTACCTAACCCTTTCTTTTATATTTCAAAATAGATTTTCTTCTAAAAATATTCTAAAATCTATAAATGCAAAACAATCAAGTCAACATTTTCATAACAAGTTATTCCTTTACCTAACAATAACACACTAGTTTTCATCCATTCACAAACTTAAAGTAAATAGTTCATAGTTTTGAACAGAAATTTTAACTCATTTGTGTCCAATGCCAGGAGGGCCCTTAATTATTATTTGCTTTAATTATTTGCTTCATCGTGAGCCACTGGTGAAATTCCCTCAGACTGGAAGGTGGTTAATGTTGTTCCGTTGTGTAAGAAGGGGAGCAAGGACAAGCAAGGGAACTACAGGCCGGTCAACCTGATGTCATTCATGGGGAAGTTACTGGAGGGAATTCTGAGGGACAGGATTCACTAGTATTTGGACAGACAGAGTCTGATTCGGAGGAGTCAGCGTGGCTTTGTGTGTGCAAAATTGTGCTTGACGTATCTTTGAGAGCTTTTTGAGGAGGTAACCAAAAGGGTCAATGCAGGTAGGGCAGTAGATGTTGTCTATTTGGACTTTAGCAAGGCCTTTGACAGGGTCCCGCGTGGCAGGCTGGTCCGGAAAGTTAAGTCCCATGGAATCCGGGGAGAGTTAGTTGGGTGGATTCAAAATTGGCTCAGAGGAAGGAAGCAGTGGTTGGTGGTTGAATGTTGCTTCTCAGAATGGAGGCCAGTGACTGATGGTGTGCGTGGGTTGCCCTTGCTATTTGTTATAAATATAAATGACTCAGATGTGAATGCACGAGGCTTGATCAGTAAGTTAGCGGGTGACACAAAATTAAGAGGTGTTGCTGATAGTGAAGAAAATTAGTGTAGATTACAGCGGGATCTCAATCAGTTAGGGAAGTGGGCAGAGGAGTGGCAAGTGGATTTCAATACAGGCGTGTGAAGTGGTGCATTTTGGAAAGTCAAACCAGCGTAGGACTTGTACTATGAAGGGTAGGGCACTGGGGAGTGTAGAGGAACAGAGGGACCGAGCAGTACATCATGGTCTAGTACGGCAAAAAAGATATTTAGCACACTTGGCCTTCATCAGTCGGGGCACTGAGTATAGGAATTGGGACATCATGTTGCAGTTGTATAAGTCATTGGTAAGACCAGACTTGGAGAACTGTTTACAGTTTTGGTCACCCTGTTATCGGAAAGGCGTGGTTAAAGTGGAAAGAGTGCAGGAAAGATTTACAAGGATGTTGCCAGGATTAGAGGGCCTGAGTTACAGGGAGAGGTTGGCCAACCTAGGTCTTTATTCCTTGGAATGTAAGAGAATGTAAGAGAATGAGGGGCAACCTTATAGAAACATAAAATTATGAGAGGCATAGATAAGGTGGACAGTAACAGTCTTTTGCCCAGGGTAGGGGAGTCCAAAACTGGAGGGGCATAGGTTTAGGGTGAGAGAGGAAACATTTAAAAGGGACCTGAGGGGCAACTTTTACACAGAGGGTGGAAAGTATATAGAACGAGCTGCCTGAGGAAGTGGTTGGGCAGGTACAACAGTATCATTTAAGGATCACTTGGATAGGTTCATGGAGGGGCGGGGCTTGGAGGGATATGGGCCGAACACAGGAAATTGGGACGAGCTGGGTGGGCACCATGGTCGGCATGGACTGGTTGGGCCGAAAGGCCTGTATCTTTGCCGTATGATATGCTGTATTGCTCTGTGATATGACTATATCTCTGGCCCTCCTCTAGAGAGCCCCTAAAGTTTTTTTCTTTAATATTAAACTTTACTTATTTATTCTCACAGCAATTTTAGATTAAAATATGATCCTTGCTGTTCAGGATACATTCCAGCTCTTGCATTGCTCACCAATCTCAGAAGATCTCCACTGGCCAGACGATACGGTGTATCTCTCTCTGCAGGCACATGCTGGCACGAACGTAACCTCAGAAGAGGGGCAGACAGACAGATTCTACCTCTCCCCCCCCCCCCCCCCACAACACACTAGTTGGCCCGCTGCATGGACCCGTGAATGGCCATCCTGGCCAGGCCCAGGAGCAGACTGATGAGGAGGTCCCCTGATCACCTTCCTGCGCCAGGTTCCCAAAGGTCGGGACTGTGGGGCTGAAGTGCAACCAGATCTTGAAGAGCAGCCCCTTCAAATGCTGCTGCAACCTCTCACACTCCGTGTACACATGAAACACGGACTCCTCCAGGCCACAGAGTGACAGGCAGCTGGGAAGTCTGTGAACCAGCTTAAAAACCTGTTATATGGTAACTCTCTGTGCAACAACCTCCACCCCAGGTCCCCGATGTCTATGGGGGAGGACTCCCGCAAAGAGAGCCCTCCACTGAGGACTCCCCTCAGTGTCGGACGATGGAATGGACCGGCGTGGCGTGCCTGGATGACCAGGAAGTGGACCGTGTGCAGAAACAGCCTGTACAGGAAACGTCTCTCGCGGTGTGGAACGGCATGGACGGCATTTCCTGGAGATGTCTCCTGTTGTGCGAGACCGAAATGTTTTGAGGCCTGGGTTTCAATGAGCAACTGCGGCTGAGCCGGGGTTGGCGGGGGCCCCCTCGACACCCATTGTGACAGGATGGCCGGAGGCTTTGGCCACGTGCTCGAGTGCCGATCAGCTCGCTCCTCAATCATCCAATCCGTCCCTTAGTCCAGCCGCCCTCAGAGCCAATGCACCTCCCTCCACCAGCGGATGAGCACTCTGACTGGAAGCAAACATATTCCTTAATAGGTACCAGTAAAACACAGGCAACTCCGGCAGATCAGTGTGACTGATGCTCACCTCTGGGAGCTGCGTGTCATCTTGAAGACAGTTCCTGTGGCTGAAAAAATAAGATAAGACAAGATGAGATTTCTCTTTTAGTCACGTACATCGAAACACACAGTGAAATGCATCTTTTGCGTAGAGTGTTCTGGGGACAGCCCGCGAGTTTCACCACGCGTCCAGCACCAACATAGCATGCCCACAACTTCGTAACCTGTACGTCTTCGGAATATGGGAGGAAACCGGAGCACCCAGAGGAAACCCACACAGACACTTTTAACCTGATTCTCCTGCTTACTTTATATTCCTCTATAAGGTCACCCCTCAGTCACCTGCCTTCCAAGGAATAAAGTCCTAGCCTGCCAATCTCTCTCGATAACTCAGGGCTTCATGTCCTGGCAACATTTTCATAAATCTTCTCTGCACTCTTTCCAGCTTAATGACATCTTTCTGATAACAGGGTGACCAAAACTGTACACAGTACTCCAAACTGCAACATAACGTCCCAACTCAAAGCCCTGACTGATGAAGGCCAGTGTGCCAAATGCCTTTATCCCCACCCTGTCTACCTGTGACACCGCTTTCAGTGAACTATGTACTCGTATTTATAAGTCCCTCTGTTCCACAACACTCCCCAAGGCGCGACCATTCACTGTTTAAGTCCTACCCTGGTTTGACCGCACATTTATCTGGATTGCAAGCCGTTTGCTAATCCTCAGCCCACTTACCCATAAAGATCCCCTGCACTTTTGAGAACCTTCTTCACTATCTGTGATACCACCTATTTTAGTATCATCCGCTAACTTACTAACCGTGCCTTGTACATTCTCGTCCAAATCATTTAGATAAATAACGAACAACAAGGGTCCCAGCACTGATACTTCTGGTGCACCACTGGTCACGGGCCTCCAATCTGAGAAACAATCTTCCACCATTTCCCTCTGCTTCCTACCAACCAACCAATTATGAATCCAGTTACTACCTCCCATGGATCTGATGAGATACGAATGATATCAGGAGCTGAGGTTAAAGAGCAGCTGTGATCTTATTGAACTGGGGAGCAGAAGCAAGGCACCAGATGATATTCCAGAGCGTGTTGATATCAAGAACGTGTTGAGGCTCTCAAAAAACATTAAGGTAGATAAGTCCTCAGGGCCTAATGGGATCTATCCCAGGTTATTGAGAGAGGCAAGAGAGGAGATTGCTGGGGCCTTGACGGAGACCTTTGAATCCTGTTTAGCCAAAGGCAAAGTTCCGGAAGAGGACTGGAAAATAGTCACTGTTGTTCCTCTGTTTAAGGAGGTCAATAGGGACAAAGCAGGAAATTATAGGCCAGTGAGCCTCACATCAGTGGTCGGGAAATTGGAGAAGATTCTTAGGGATAGGATCTACTCACATCTAGAAAAGCACAGACATTTAGGATACAGGATTACGAATGCCAAACTTATGGACAGCCCATACATACCAACAAGTGCTTGGGAGCCAGGCAGAATGGATGGGGATAGATTTGCTGACTGCTGCAGGGCTGCAGGCATCTTCTGCCGTGTCAGATTAGGGCATTTCCACATGTCTCCCATCCCCACACCACCTCTGTGCTCCTCCACCCCCCACCCTCCCGAGCCACAACAATCAGGCTGCGTCAAGCTGAGCAGAGCTGGGAGTGCCGAGCACAATCACTCCCTGAGGCCGGCTGGTGGCCACTATCCCGTGCCTGCTTGCTCTCCCGTCAGAGCTACTCCTGTGATGCTCTACCACACACTGGTTTTTTTGTTCATTTCTGACAGTTCAGTTACAAACATTTCTCAGGAATGGAACCCTGTTGTAACCTGAAGACTGCCTGTAGGCAGCGTGGCTTTGTGTGGGGTCTTGTCTTACAAACTGATTTGGGTTTTCTGAAGAGCTGGTGAATATGATTGCTAAGGGTAGGGCTGTGGATACATGGACTTCAGTAAAGCTTTCAACAAGATCCCTCATTGTAGGCCGATCCAGAAGATTAAGGTGTATGGAATCCATGGAGACTTAGTCGATTGGTTTCAAAATTGGCTTGCCCACAGAAGACAGAGGTCAGTGGTGGAGGGGAGTTACTCTGACTGGAGGTCTGTGACCAGTGGTGTTTGCAGGGATCAGTGCTGGGACCTCTGTTTGTGATATATATGAACGATTTGGATGAGAATGTAAGTGGGCTGATTAGTAAGTTTGCAGGCAGCAGCAATAATTGGTGGGGTTGTGAATAGTGAGGAAGGGTGGCAAAGGGTTCAACAGACAATAGATCTGTTGGAAATATGGGCAAAGAAATGGCAGATGGATTTTAATCTGGACAAGTGTAAGGTGTTGCTCTTCAGTAGGTCAAATGTATGATGAAAGTACATAGTAAATGGCAGGGCCCTTAGGAGCATTGATGTACAGCAGGATCTTGGGGTGCAAGTCCGTAGCTCCCTGAAAATGGCAACACAAGCAGATAGGGTGTTAAGGAAGGCATTCGGCATACTTGCCTTCATAGGTCAGGGTGCTGAGCATAAGCATTGACAAGTCATGTTGCAGCTGCATAAAGCTTTGGTGAGGCCACATTTGGAGAACTGTGTGTGGTTCTGTTCACCACATTACAGGAAGGATGCGGAGTCCTTGGAGAGGGTGCAGAAGAAGTTCACCGGTCTGTTGCCTGGGTTAGAGAATAGTAGCTATAAGGAGGTTGAACAAACTTGGATTATGAGGGGCGACCTGATAGGTGTTTATAAAATTATGGGAGGCATAGATAACTTTTTCTCATTGGAAATGACAAACACTAGTGAGTGGGGAGAAGTCTGAAGGAGATTTGAGGCAAGGTTTTTGTTTCCCACAGAGGGTGGTGGGTGCCTGGAACACACTGCCGGGGAGGTGACGGAAACACATATGTCAGCAACATTTGAGAAGCATTTAGACAGACACAGGGACAGGCAGGGGATGAAGGGATATAGATCACTTGTAGGCACATGGGATTAGTTTAAATTGGCATCATGTTCAGCACTGACATCATGGGCTGAAGGACCTGTTCCTGTGCTGTCCTGTTCTATGTTCTCTGACCCCGCCCCACCTCCAGCCTCAGGCCCACGTCCCATCCCTTCACCGAGACCCCACTACAGTATCAGTCACCAACTTCTCATTAAGATGGCGCCTCTGCTCTGCACCCCCCAGACATTACCCCTGCCCGAGAACACACCCCTCAACCAGTTCTCACCCCTTTATCTGGACCCCGCCCCAGTTTACACACCCTTCCAGACACCACCTGCACCAGACCACCAACGGAGCTACCCACCGCCACCCCCAGACAGTGACCGCCTCTCAAATCCGCTCCCACCCCCGACACAGTCCTGACCCTTCCCCCATTACCACGCCATGCCCCCTCTCCCATTCAGTGCTCGTCCCCTGTCCCTTCTGTCGGATCCGGTTATTTTCAAATCCGCAGGTTCTTTCAGGAGTCCAGGAATGAGTTGAAAACAACTTGGTGCTTCGCAGAGATTTATTGGAAAAGTTTAAATCAAAGAAGCAGTCACCGAGCACACGGCACTAGCTTTACTACCAGAAGATGAGCTAAAACTAAAGGAACTAAAGATGAACTTGGGCCAGCGGGGTTGGGGGGGGGAGAGCAAGAGAGTGATTAGCAAAAACGACACCTTTTATACCCGAGATAAGAGGTACTCCTTAGCCACCAATAGTCCAATCAGAAAACCTAGTAGAGACCTGTGGTAAAACCAACCAGTGAGAAAACACGTATTCACCTGATGGACGAGCCAATAAGCCAGGAAGCGGCCATTCCTTATGCAGCCACTTGAGGTGTATTAAACACTACTCAAAACAGTCGAATCCAACACTTCCTTTCTAAGACTCTCATCACCAGACCCTGCCCTTGTTCTTAGGGCCGTGGATTAGTTCAGGGGCTGGGATGAAGGTCTTGAGTTAACCTGCTGTAACCAGGATCAGGGCAACGATCCAGGGCAAGAGTTAGTGGTGGGGTTAGGGTCTGGAATAAATGTGTCCGTGAATGTCAGGTTCAGAATGAGGCGTCATGGTCAGGGTCTCCAGGTGACGGCAAGGGTCTTGGAGTTGGACGGGTCAGTGCATAAGGTAAGGAGGCATCGTCTGGGTCTCAGGGTTGGGTGGGTATCTTGGAATAATGGTTAGGATGGCGGCCAGTGGATAGGATGAGGATTCAGGGTCTTGGGGGCACATTGGTGTGAAAGATCAGGAACTATGGTGGATTGAGCATCAGGGCTTGGTACGGCAACTGGCCTGCCCAGGACCGCAAGAAACTGCAGATTGTTGTGGACACAGCCCAGCACATCACGGACACCAGCCTCCCCTCCTTGGACTCTGTCTTTACCTCTCGTTGTCTTAGTGAAGCAGCCAGCATAATCAAAGACCCCACCCACCTGGGTCATTCTCTTTTCTCTCCTCTTCCATCGGGTAGAAGATACAGGAGGCTGAGGGCACGTACCACCAGGCTTAAGGACAGCTTCTACCCCGCTGTGATAAGACTATTAACGGTTCCCTTATACAAAGAGATGGACTCTGACCTCACGATCTACCTTGTTGTGACCTTGCACTTTATTGCACTGCACTTTATCTGTAGTCGTGACACTTTACTCTGTACTGTTATTGTTTTTACCTGTACTACATCAATGCACTCTGTACTAACTCAATGTAAATGCACTGTGTAATGAATTGACCTGTACGGACCGTATGCCAGACAAGTTTTTCACTGTACCTCAGTACAAGTGACAATAATAAACCAATTCCAATACCAATACCAGAGGCACGGATCAAAGGTGAGGGGTGAGAGATAGGGTCTGGGGTGGGAGCCGCCAATGCTGCATCCACCAGGGGACCCCACTGCCTCAGCTTTCATCTCTGCTGCCACAGTCAGCAAACCCATTTCAGATCGTTAACGTGGTTTGTAAGTTTCTGGAGGACACTGAAACCGGAGGTGTACTGGACATTGAGGAAGGTTATCCAAGATTACAACAGGATCTAGATGAACTGGCGAAGTGGGCCCAAGATTGGCAGATGGAAGTTAACTCAGGCAAGTGTGATGTGTTGCATTTTGGTCAGTTAAACCGGGGCAGGACTTGCACAGCAAATGGTAAGGCCCTGGAGAGTGCTGCAAAACAGAGAGACTTAGGGGCACAGGCACATAGTTCCCTGAAAGTCACGACACAGATAGACAGGGTGGTGAAGACAGTGTTGACGCACTTGGGGTATTGGATACAGGTGCAGGAGTTGGGACATCATGTTACAACTGTACATTGGTGAGACAACGTTTGGAGTATTGGGTGCAGTTCTGGTCACCCAGCTGTAGGAAGAACGTTAGTGGGCTGGAAAAGATGCAGAAAAACTTCACAAGGATGTTACTGGGTTTGGAGAGCTTGAGTCATCAGGAGAGACTGGATCGGCTGGGGCTTTCTTCCCTAGAGCACATGAGTCTGAAAGGTGACCTTATAGCAGTGGGCGTGAGGGCACAGATGGTCACCGTCTTGTTCCCAGGTTCGAGGAGTCTAATGGGCATAGATTTAAGGTGAGAGGGGAACGATTTAAAGGGGACTGAGGGGCAGCCTTTTCATTACTGAGGGTGGTGGTTATGTGGAACGAGCTGCCAGAGGAGGTGGTAGAGGCAGGTACAGTTACAACGTTTAAAAGACGTGTGGACAAGTACATGGATAAGAAAGGCCAAGAGGGATACGGTGCAAATGCAGGCAAATGGGATTAGCCCAGGTAGATGTCTTAGTCGGCATGGGCCTTTTTCCATGCTGTGTAACTCCTTGACCTGTCGGAGTTGGTGTAAGTGTATTTCAGAAGAAAGGAAAGCTTATGTTTGGACTCAGGATGTCCCAGAGCATCACTAGAGCCAATAGCTTAGCAGGCAATGCTATCATGTTGAAACAGAGGTGTTAATTTTGTACAGAATCAGCTTCTGATTGAATATGCAGTTTACCAGATCAGTTCCTGGGATGATGGGTCTGTCCCATGTGGAGAGATGAGGCAGACCGGGCCCGAAATCTCTTGAGCTTTGAAGAATGAGAAGTTGACAACTTGGGGTCTGGAGTCGATGTTGAGCCCAGTCGACCTTGCAGAGTCCTCGCCCAAACATCTGGGGACAGGTGTGCAAGTTGGGAGAGCCGTCCCACGGACTAGTCAAGTAACAGCCCAACACTGTCGTCCTCACAGAATCAGACCCATGGACAATGTACCAGACTCCCCATCACAGCCCCACGTACGTCCTGTCCCACCGGATGGACAGACCCACCAGAGGGGCGGGACAGTGGTCGACAGGTGGAGGGAGTATCCCTGGGATCCTCAACGTCAACTCCCGACCCCACGAGGTCTCAGGTCAGACCTGGGCAGGGAAACCTCCTCCTGATCACCAGCTCCCACCCTCCCTCAGAGGATGAACCACTTAGAGGATGACGACACTTAGAAGAAACCGTAGGAGCAGCAAGGACACAGAATGACCTCTGGGTGGGGACTTCAGTGTCCATCACCAGGAGTGGGTCAGTAGCACTACCATGGACCGAGCCCTGAAGGGCAGAGCGGCCGGTCTGGGTCTGTGGCAGGGAGTGAGTGAACCAACACCAGGGATAAACCTACCTGACCTGGTCCTCCCCAGTCTACCTGTGGCAGATACACCTGCCCCGACACCACTGGTAGGGGTGAGCACCACACCGTCCTTGAGGAGACAGAGTCCAGTCTTCACACTGACGACTCCCTCCATCGTGTTGTGTGACACTACAGTCGTGCTCAGTGGGATCGACTCAGAACAGGTCTGGCAGCTGAAAACTGGGTGTCCACGAGGGTCTGTGGACCATCAGCGACAGCAGAAATGTCCACCACACAGTCTGTGACCTCCTGGCCCAACACGTCCCTCACTCCACCACTACTGTCACCCAGGGGATAAACCCTGGTTCACCCAGGAGCACAGAAGGGCATGCTGGGAGCTACACCGGAAGGATCCAAAAACGATGAGGTCCCGGCCTGGTGAAGCTGTAACACAGGACAACATGTGACCCCAACAGTAAAACCAGCCACAGTGGACAGAGCTGAGGATCAGATTGAAGCTCTACAGTCCTCCAAAATTATATAAATACAGTTTCTATAAATGGTAAAAAACTGAGGCCTCAGGACGAATCCATGTGGTACACTGCTCATTACGCCTTGCCAACCAGAGAAGGACACATTTATGCTCAGACTCTGGTCCCTGTTATCCAGCTGATTTTCTATCCATACCAACACATTACCTCCTACACCATGAGCTTTTATTTTCTGCCATAATTTTTGGTGCCGCACTTTATCATTTGGCTTCTGAAAATCCATAGTCCGTCCACGAGTTCCCCTTTCTCCCCAGCACGTTACTTCTTCCAAGAATTTAAAGCAGTTGGTCAAACATGATTTCCTTTTCACAGAACCATTTTGACTTTGTCCGATTGCCTTGAAGTTTTCTCCGTGTAAAGTCATTAATAACAGCTTCAACCATATTATCTGACATGTGTTAAGTTAACTGGCCTGTTGTTCCCTGCTTTCTGTCTTCTGTTGTAAACAAAGAGTTACAATTAATGTTTTCTACTCTGTTGGAAACTGCGCTGAATCTTGGGTTCAATACAGGGTGGGGATCAGTCACGTGACTTACAGCCACCCCTACCAGGCAGTTTCGGTGCTGACATTGGAAATTGTGGCTTCCTGAACGTAATCACTGTACAACGGTGCGCCTCTACACTCGACATTTCATAGACGGCTCACGTATGGGAACCGACTACAAAAGGGATACTATGGGATCCTGTCCTATCCCACACTACAGTTCCTGGAGAGATATGGATTTCAGATGCTCGCTCATCTTCTGGCTGATATTATCGATCTTCGACCGTGAGTTTAATCAAAGAGAATCTCTGTGTTTTACTTCCCTTTCTTCAGGGTTTCCGCTATTTCCACAACAGGGACAGTAGATCCGAGGCTCCCAGAGCATATACTGTAAGAATTGGATAGAGTGAAGTTCCCTCGACACTGTCGCAACACATACTCCCAGCACAGATACAGAATATTAAATATTCCCTTCAACATCTCCAAGGCACCAAACACCCAAATAGCTATTAAAAATATGGGAGTTGCCCGAGGAGGGCCTGCTCTGTTCCTCCTCCTTTGCCATTTGTGTGGGTAAGGTCAGATTTTAATGATTGACTGCTTATAGCCCAGTGAAATGTGTTGTGAACGGGTCAAGGTTTTCAGTGTGTGCAGAGGCCTCAAAGTACCTGTGGCCACTACCTGACCCCTTCTCGCTGGCACACTGAAACAGGATTCACTGACCTCTGCCTCCCATCCTCTCCCTCCTCCTCAGCTTTTTTCATCCTCTTTAGTTCTCTATTTAGTCTCTGTGTCTGTCCTCTAAACACTTTGTGTGTGTGTGTCTCTCTCTCTCTTCGGGTCTCAGTCCTCTCTCAATGTGTCTGCTTGTCTTTCAGCAGCTCTATTGGTCATCGGTCTCTGCAGATCAGTTTCTTTTGCTCTCTTCGTCTCTCTTTGTCACTTTCACTTCTCTCTCTCTCTCTCTCTCTCTCTCCCCCTCCCTCCCTCCCTCCCTCTCCCCCTCCCTCCCTCCCTCCCTCTCCCCCTCCCTCCCTCCCTCCCTCTCCCCCTCCCTCCCTCCCTCCCTCTCCCCCTCCCTCCCTCTCCCCCTCCCTCCCTCTCCCCCTCCCTCCCTCTCCCCCTCCCTCCCTCTCCCCCTCCCTCCCTCTCCCCCTCCCTCCCTCTCCCCCTCCCTCCCTCCCACCCTCCCCCCCTCCCTCCCTCTCACCCTCCCTCCCTCCCTCACTCTCTCCCTCCCTCCCTCCCTCCCTCTCCCCCTCCCTCCCTCCCTCCCTCTCCCCCTCCCTCCCTCCCTCCCTCTCCCCCTCCCTCCCTCCCTCCCTCTCCCCCTCCCTCCCTCCCTCCCTCCCTCCCTCTCCCTCACACTCTCTTTCTTGGTCTCTCTCTTTATCTCGCTCTCTCTCGCTCTCTCTCACTCTCTATCTGGAAATCTAGAAGGCAGTGCCATTTTCCACTTTGCATATTTCTCTGCCTCTTCGCACTTCCTGTCACCATTTGATGAAGTCTTTGAGCAAGCGCCTTCCCTTTGAGAGTCAGCTTATCACACCCTGACAGCAGGCTCCTGCTCTCTCACAGAGGCTCCGGACATTCCGAGATAGTGAAACATATGGAACGACCCCTGCGACGGTATCCGCTGCCGCACTGGTGATGGACTCTACAACCTTCCTCTTACCCCAGAGTGACTCCCCATCTTCTTCCAGACAGACACTGCTGGCAGCTGACATGTCAAAGTCGAGTTTATTGTCACATGCACAAGTCCATGTGTGCACAGGAGCAATGAAAAACTTACTTGCAGCAGCATCACAGGCACATAACATCAGATATAGGCAGCATTCACAAGAAAAACATAAATTAAACACAATTCTTACAAGAAAGAACAATTAGAACCAAAAAAAACAAAGCCCATTTTAGTGCAAAGTGGTCATAGTGTTGCTAAACTGTAGTGATTAGGGTTTTGCCAGTTGGTTCAAGAACCCAGCGGTTGAAGGGAAGTAGCTGTTCTTGAACCTGGTGGTGTGGGACTTCAGGCTTCCCTACCTCTTGCCTGATGGGAACTGCGAGAAGATGGCATGGTCTGGATGGTGGGGATCTTTGATGATGGATGTTGCCTTCTTGAGGCAGCAGCTCCTGTAGATACTACCAATGATAGGGAGGGATGTGCCTGTGATGTATTGGGCAGAGTCCACTACTCTTTGCAGCTTCTTATATTCCTGTGCATTGAATTGCTGTACAAGACCATAATGCAACCAGTGAGGACACTTTCAACAGTACATCTGTAGAAGTTTGTTGCAGTGTTCAGTGACAAGTCGAACTTCCTTAACCTCCTAAGAAATTAAAGACACTGGCGCGCCTTCCTCGTGATTGCATCCCACACTGTGCGGCAGGTGTCTCGGCCGTGCCAGCCAACCCCAGCTCTGACACAATCCCATCCCGAGGATCAGTGGTGGAGGAATCCTCTCTGAGATCCTCTAGGGATTCAGGACCCATCAGTGGCAACAGGACTGGATCCCTCCCCGCCTCAGGAGTCAGGCCAACGTGTGGCCCCAACATCCCTGGGTCTGAAAGTCCAACTGGGGTTGGGTCTGTTGACAGAGCGGGATGCCTCAGGTACCCACATGTCACCCACAGACCTAAAACGTAGGGAACTATCTACAGGGGAAATAACATCTGTTGCTCCTGCACTGGCAAGCTTACGGTCATAGTTGGCTTTAGAATGGAGGACCTGACGTTTACAGGCCATATCCTCCTCCTCGCCCAGGACACCTGACCTAGAAACTGAGGGAAACACAGTTATGGGAGGTTTAGAGTCATAGAATAAAACAGCACAGAAACAGGTCCTTCATCCCAACTCGTCCATGCTGATCAAGGTGCCGGCCTGAGCTCATCCCATTTACCTGCATTTGGCCCATATCCCTCAATCTCTCCGATCCATGTTCTGTCCAAATATCTTTTAAACATAACTTTACCCACAGCTCCCACTTACTCTGGCAGCTCATTCCATGTACCCACCACACTCTATGTGAAGGCGTTTCCCCTCAGCTCCCCATTAAATCTTTCCCCCCTCACCTTAAATCCATGCCCTCCAGATTGAGACTCTCCTACCCTGGGAAAAAGACGATGACCTTCCACCTTACCTACGCCCCATGATTTCATAGGTCATGCCTCAGCCTCCCACGCTCCAGGGTAAAAAGTTCCAGACTAGCCAGTCCCTCCTTATAACTCAAACCCTCCAGTTTCTGCACCCTTTTCAGCTTAATGACAACGTTCCTACAGCTGGCAACCAGAACTGCACACAATACTCAAGGTGTGGTCTCTCCAACATCTTGTACAACTGTAATATGACATCCCAGCTCCTGAATGATGAAGGCAAGTGTGCCAATACCTTCATCACCACCAGGCCTAACTGTGTTGCCTCTTTCAGGGTACTATGTACCATTACCCCCAGGTCTCTGCGTTCTACCACACTCTCCAAGGCCCTGCAATTCACTGTGTAAGTTCTGCCCTGGTTTAAGTTACCAAATTGCAACACTTTGCGCTTGTTTGCATTTGGCTCACTCACTCGGGTGATCTAAATCCTGTTGTAATTTTAGGCAACATTCTTCACTGTCCACTGCACCACCAATTCTGATGTCTTCCGCAAACTTACGAACCATGCCAACTACATTCTCATATAAATTGTTAATATAGGTGATGAACAACAGTGGAGCCAGCACCGATCGGCACACCATTGGTCATAGGCCTCCAATCTGAAAAACGACCTCAACTACCGCCCTCTGACTCCTTCCAACGCACCAGTTTTGTATCCAATTGGCTGGCTCACCCTGGATGCCGTGTGATCTAAGCTTTCAGACTAACTTATGATGCGAGACCTTGTCAAAGGCCTCACTAATGTCCACGTAGACAACGTCTACCACCCTGCCTGTTAGTCACCTCTTCAAAATACTCAATCACATCTGTGAGGCACATTTTCCCACGCACAAAGCCATGCTGAGTTATCCCTAATCAGTGTTAGCTTTTCCAAATGCAGGTAGATCCTGTGTCTCAGAATCCTGTCCAGTATCTTTCCCACTGATGTTCATCTCACCACCTCAGTTCCCTGGCTTGTCCTTGCAGCCTTTCTTAAATAAAGGCACCATCACCCTCCAGTCTCCCAGTACCTCACCCGTGGTTAACAGTGATACAAATATCTCTTCTAGGACCCCAGCAATTTCTCCCGACTTCCCAACAGTAACCTAGGATGCACTTAATTAGGTCCCAGGGATTTTATGCACTTTAGGACTACCGGCACCACCTATTTTGTAACATGGATATGTTCCAAGACATCACTTTTCCCTGAATTCACTGGCTTCCATGACATTTTCCATGGTAAAACCTAACAAGAAATATTCATTTAAGACCTCGCCCATCTCCCGAGACTCCACACATAGATAACCACATTGATCCTACCCCTTTGCTCTGAATATACTTACAGAATCTCTTAAGAATCCTCCTTGACCTTTTCAGCCAAAGCTATCTCCTTTTGCTCTTCTGATTTCCCTCGTGTATCCCCACATCCCTTATGCTCCTCAAGAGGTTTGCTTGATCCCAGCAGCCTACAGCTGACATATGCCACCTTCTTTTTCCTGACCTTAATATTCCTCATGAACCAGGGTTCCCTAATGCCCTGCCAGCTTTGCCCTTCACTCTAACATGAACATGCTGGCACTGAACTCTTCCTATCTTACTTTTAAAATCCTCCCACCTGCCTTCTCTTTACCTGCAAGCAGCTTTTCCCAGTCAAACCTGTCTAACGGCATCAAAATTGGTTCAGCCCCAATTTAGAACTAATGTGGACCAGTCCTATCCTTTTCCATAACTATTTAAAAGAATTCTGGTCTCTGTTCCAAAGTGCTTCCCCCACTGACATTTCAGTCACTTGCCCAGTCTCATTTCCCAATAGGATGTCCAGTGTAGCCCCGTCTTTAGTAGGGCCAACTACATATTGCTTGAGAAAACTTTCCTGGACTCACTTAAAAAATTCCACCCCATCCAAACCCTTAGCACTATGGCAGTCACAGTCGATTTCAGGGAAGTTAAAATCACCTACTATTACAACCCTATCGTTTTTATGTTTATCTGCAATCTCCCGACATACTTGGTCCTCTAATTCCCACAGACCATTTAGGGGCCTATAGTACAATCCCATCAAAGTTATCACCTCCTTATTTTTGAATTCTCAGGTGCCCCTCCACCTCAGAAGAAGGACATTTCTCCTCTTCTTCTCAGAGGAATGTGGAGGCTTGGTGATCTCCATCACAGAGGAAGGCTCCACCTCCACTGCTCAGTCATCCTACCCAACTCCCTCGGTTAATTGCTCAGCCGCACGGCAGGTGATCTCCCTGGGATCAGGCCCTGGGCTAAGTTCGTCAGGCTGTTTCTCTGTCCCAAGACATGTACTTTGAGCTGTTTTCTTTTGTGTCTTCCTTGCATCTGGAGAGTCTTCCCTGCTCCACTCCTCTGGCTCAATGCCTGGCACACACTGCCGCTGGCGGGGGTGAAAGGATGGCAGTAGGCTTCCAAGGAGGAACTGGCAGCCTGAAGGGACATTTTTATATAGATGATTACAGATATGGGCAGAGAAGTGGCAGATGGAGTTTAATCCAGGAAAATGTGAGGTGTGGCAGTTTGGGAGGTCAAATGAAAGGAGAAAATACACAGTTAGTGGTAAAGGACCGCAGTTGCTGGAATCTAGATGAAAAACACCACAATGCTGGAGGAACTCAGCAGGCCGGGCAGCATCCGTGGAGAATAGCAGGTGGTCAACGTTTCGGGTCAGGACCCTTCTTCAGGACTGAAGATAGGAAAAGGGGAAGCCCAATATACAGGAGGGAAAAGTAGGGCAGTGGTAGGTGGACAAAAGAGGGGAGGCGGGTTGGGCACCCTTCTTCCCCGCACCTGCCTGTCACCATCTCTTACCTGCATCTACCTATCACCACCCTGTGCCCACCCCGCCTCCCCTCTTTTGTCCACCTATCACTGCTCTGCTTTTCCCTCCTATATATCGGGCTTCCCCTCTTCCTATCTTCAAGCCTGAAGAAGGGTCCTGACCCGAAACGTTGACCGCCTGCTTTTCTCCACGGATGCTGCCTGGCCTGCTGAGTTCCTCCAGTATCGTCGTGTTCTTCATACAGTTAATGACAGGCCCACAAATAGCATTGAAGTACAGAGGGATATTGCGGTCCAAGTCAATAGTTCACTGAAGGTGGCTACACAAGTGGATAAGGTGGTAACAAAGGCATTTGGCATGCTTGCCTTCATTGGTAGGGGTGTTGCGTGTAAGGAAGTCATGCTGCATTGATATTAAACTTTAGTCAGACTACACTTGGAGTATTGCGTGCAGTTCTGGTCGCCCCATTACAGGAAGGATGTGGAGCGGGTGCGGAAGAGGTTCACCGGGATGCTGCCTGGATTAGAGGGTATGAGCTATAAGAAAAGGTTGGACAAACTTGGGTTGTTCTCCCTGGAGAGTCGGAGGCTAAGGGGCGACCTGATAGAGGTTTTTAAAATTATGACAGGGTAGACAGTCAGAATCTTTTCCCCAGGGTAGAAATGTCAAACAGCAGAGGACCTGCTTTTAAGGTCAGAGGGGAGAAGTTTAAAGACAATGTGAGGGGCAAGTTTTTTTCGCAGAGTGGTGGGTGTCTGGAGTGGGTTACCGGGGGTAGCAGGGGAAGCAGGCAGTTTGGTGCAGTTTAAGAGGCTTTTAGACAGACCCATGAATGTGAAGGGAGTGGAGGGATGTGGATGATACACAGGAGGAGGACATTTAGTATAAATCGGCGTCAATAATGGCACAACATTGTGGGCCGAATGGCCTGTCCGGTGCTGGACTGTTTTACGTTTCGTTCCTCTGATCGTGCCCCATCTCCTTACAAGTGTGACACTGCCTACCATTTGAGACCCAGAAGACGCAGTAGGTGGGCCCCTAGAACAGGACAATCTATTACAACTAAAGAGCTGTCCCTTAACATGACAGTAGTTCACTCCAGGTTCAGAACAGGTTCCCAGTATAGCGATGGATGGGCAGGAATTGATTCCAGATTCCAGGAGAGCAGTTGGGAGGGTGGGGTTCACTCTGTGTTCCCAGTGGACCAGTGGAGGTGACAGTGGGGCACTCCAGGTTCAAGTGCAGCAGGGGTTGACTCCAGGCTCACTCCAGATTCCCAGAACTGCAGCGGTGACAGTGGGGATTCACTCCAGTATCATTCCATGTTTTCAGTGGAGTAGTACAGAGGACTGTGGTTCACTCCCGGTTCTGTAAAGCAGTGGTGAGCGCTGGTATTCACTCCAGGTTCCCAGTACGTCAGTGGGGAGGGCAAGCGTTCACTCCAGGACCAATCTGCATTCCCAGCACAGCAATGGTGAGGATAGAGTTCACTCTATGTTCCCAGTACAGCAGTGGGAACAAAGCAGTTCATTCCAGGTTCCAGTAGAGCAGTGGGGAGGGCAGATGTTGACTCTAGATTCACTCCAAGTTCTCAGTACAGCAGTCCGGAGGGTGGGGATTGTCTCCTGATTCCAGTACAGCAGTGGGGAGTTCAGAGGTTAATTCCAGGTTCAATCCAGATTCCAGTGTTGCTATGGGGTGGTCAGGGATTGACTCTATTCAGTACAGCAGTGGGGAGGGCGGGGGTTCACTCCAGGTTCATTCCAGGTTCCAGTACAACATTGACACAATGATTCTGCAGATGCTGGGAATCTGGGGCAACACACACAAAATGCTGGGGGAGCTCAGCAAGTCAGGCAGCATCTATGGCGGGAAATAAACAGTTGACATTTCGGGCCGAGACCCTTCACTCCAAGTGTAGCAGAGGAGATTTACCAGGATGTTGCCTGGATTGGAGAGCGTGTCTTATGAGGATAGGTTGAGCGAGCTGGGACTTTTCTCTTTGGAGAGAAGGAGGATGAGAGGTGATTTGATAGAGGTGCACAAGATGATAAGAGGCAGAGATCGAGTGGACAGTCAGAGACTTTTTCCCAGGGCGACAATGGCTAACATGAGGGGACATAATTTTAAGGTGATTGGAGAAAGGTATAAGGGGGATGTCAGAAGTAAGTTTTTTACACAGAGAGTGGAACACACTGCTAGCAGAGGTTGTGGGGGCAGATACATTAGGGACATTTAAGAGACTCTTAGATAGACACATCAATGATAGAAAAATAGGGGGCGATGTGGGAGGGAGGGGTTAGATAGATCTTAGAGCAGGATAAAATGTCGGCACAACATCGTGGGCCGAAGGGCCTGTACTGTGCTGTAGTGTTCTATGTTAATGAGATTACTGGTGGGGGTAAAATCCCATCCGGGTCACTGATGGTCCTCAGGGAGGGAGAATTATCCCCCATTCCCTGACTAAAAAAAAACTTTCTTACCCACACCTGTCCTCACTTCCAGCCACAAGTATAGTCACCCCATGGCTGAGGTAACTTCTTACTGTGGGAACAGCTGACGATCAGACCAGCCGCATACCATTAACCCTTACATTGCCAGCCATTAACCCCTGCATTCCCAGTTATCTTTTACACTGTGCTGTAGTGTTCTATGTTCTATGTTCATCAGGACCGGTAAGGAAGAGGGCAGAAGCCAGAATAAAAAGGTGGGGGCAGGGGGATAGGTGATAGGTGAGTCCAGGTGAGAGGGGGAAGGTAGGTGGATGGGGGAGGGGGGGAATGATGCAAGAAACCGAGAGGTGGAAGGTGGAAGAGGCCAAGGGCTGAAGGAGAAGGAGACTACAGTAGACCATGAGAAAAGGAAAGGAGGTGGAGAATAGGAGGGAGGTAGTGGGCAAATCATGAGGGCGGGTAAGGGGAAGAGAGAGGTGAGGGGATGCCAGGAGTGAGGGAAAACAAAGGGGAGGTTGGGGGGGGGGGGGGGAAACACAGGGGAGGGGTTACCGGAAGTTACAGAAATCAACGTTGACGCCGTCAGGTTGCAGACTGTGAAGACGGAGTGTGAGGCGTTGCTCCTCCGACCTGTGTCTGGCCTCAACATGGCAGCAGAGGGGCAGTCAACTGAACACAGGTACTTGGGATCCTTGTTGGGGCCACACTGGGAGGCCCGGAAATGGAAGAGTTGGGTGATATGAGGGTTACTCAGTTTTCTCAGTACAGCAGTGCAGATGACAGTAGCTCAACTCGGGCTTCATCCAGCTTCACAGTACAGCAGTGGGGAGACCAGGGACTCCTACATTGTGGCGAGGCTAATTTTGATGGAATTACTCAGGAACTTGCAAAGGTTGACTGGGAGAGGCTGCCTGTAGGTAAAGAGACATCTGGCAAGCGGGAGACTTTTAAAAACAAGATAGTGAGAGTCGAGGGACAGCATGTTCCTGTTAGAGTGAAGGGCAAGGCTGGCAGGATTAGGAAATCCTGGTTGACAAGCTCTGGTAAGGGAAAAGGAGGAGACACGTATCAGGTATAGGCTGGGTCAAACAAATACCCTGAGGAGTATAATGGATGTCAGAGTACACTGAAGAGGAACATCAGGAGGGTAGGAAGCAGATGTGATAGCTTTGGCAGAGAAGGGAAAGGACAATCCTGAGAGATTCTGTGAGTGTATTAAGAGCAAGGGTAACTCGGGAGAAAATAGGGCACCATAAGGATCAATGTGGTCATCTATGTGTGGAGCCACAGGAGGTGGGCGAGGTCTTAAATGAATACTTCTCATCTGTATTTACCATGGAGAAATTGGTAAATTGGATTATATTGTCACATGTACCGAGGTACAGTGAAAAACTTGTCTTGTGTACCCTTCATACAGATCAATTCATTACCACAGTGCACTGAGGTAGTACAAGGTAAAGCAATAACAGAATGCAGAATAAAGTGTTACAGTTACAGGAGAAAGTGCAGTGCAGGCCGACAATGAGGAGCAAAGTCATAATGAGGTCAAGACTCCATCTTATTATACTCGGGAACAGTTCAAGAGTCTTATAACAGCAGGGTAGAAGCTATCCTTGAGCCTGGTGGTACGTGCTTTCAGGCTTTTGTATCTTCTGCCTGATGGGAGGGGGGAGAAGAGAGAATGTACAGGGTGGGTGGGGACTTTGATGCTGCTGGTTGCTTCACCAGGGCAGCGAGAGGTATAGACAGATCCCATGGAAGGGAGGCTGGTTTCCGTGATGTGCTGGGCTGTGTCCTCAACTCTCTGCAGTTTCTTCTGGTCCTGGGCAGAGCAGTTGCCATATCAAGCCGTGATGCATCCAGATAGGATGCTTTCTATGGTGCATTGATAAAAGTTGGTGAGTGGCAAAGGGGACATGCCAAATTTCTTTAGCCTCCTGAGGAAGTAGAGGCATTGGTGAGCTTTCTTGGCAGTTGCGTCTACATGTTTGGACCACGACAGGCTATTGGTGATGTTCACTCCTAGGAATTTGAAGCTCTCAACCCTCTCGGCCTCAGCACTGTTGATGTAAACAAGACCATGTGCACCACCTCCCTTCCTGAAGTCAATGACCAGCTCTTTTGTTTTGCTGACATTGAGGGAAAGGTTGTTGTCATGACACCATGCCACTAAGCTATCTCCTTCCTATACTCCGACTCAGCATTATTTGAGATACGGCCCACTACGGTGGTATCATCTGTAAACTTGTCGATGGAGTTAGAGCAGAATATGGCCTCACATTTGTGAGTGTACAGGGAGTAGAGTAGGGGGCTGAGGAAGCAGCCTTGTGGGGCACCAGTGTTGAGAATAATCATGGCAGAGGTGTTGCTGCCTATCCTCACTGACTGCGGTCTGTTGGTCAGGAAATCAAGGATTTAATTGCAGAGGGAGGTGTTGAGTCCCAGGTCTCGGAGTTTGGTGATGAGTTTGCTTGGAATTATAGTATTGAAGGTGGAGTTGTAGTCAATAAAAAATAGTATAATGTAAGCGTCTTTACTGTTCAGATGCTCCAGAGCTGAGTGTAGGGCCAGGGAGATGGTGTCAGCCGTGGACCTGTTTTGGCGGTAGGCAAATTGCAGTGGGTCGAGGTTGTCTGGGAGGCTGGAGCTAATGTGTGCCATGACCAGCCTCTCGAAGCACTTCATCATGGAGGATGTCAGGGCCACCGGTTGGTAATCATTGAGACACGTTACCTTGTTTTTCTTAGGTACCAGGATGACTGTGGTCACTTTAAAGCAGGTGGGAACCTCAGATTGAAACAGGAAGATGTTAAGGATGTCTGCAAATACCCTCACCCACTGATCTGCACAGGATCTCAGGATATGGCCAGGGACACCATCCAGGCCAAATGCCTTTAGTGGGTTTACACTCTGGAAGGTCATGGAAGCTAGGGATTTCACTGAAGAGAATAGTGATGTCTTGTAACATATCCACATTAGAAAAGTGAAGGTGCTGGCAGTCTTAAAGCATATAAAGACGGATAAATCCCTGGAACCTGACCAAGTGTATCCTTTGACATTGCGGGAAGGTAGGGAGAAATTGCTGGGGCCCTGACAGATTTTTCTATCATCGTTCGCCACGGGTGAGGTACTGGAAGAGTGGAGGGTGGCTAATGTTGTGCCTTCATTTCATAAGGCTGCAAGGACAAGGACGGGAACTACAGGGTAGTGAACCTAACTTCAGTGGGGGGGAAAGTGGAGGGAATTCACAGAGACAGGATCTACCTGCATTTGGGAAGGCAAGGACCAATAAATAATAATAGTCAGCATGCCTTTGTGTGTGGGATATCATGTCTCTCGAGTTTGATGGAGTATTTTGGAGACGTGACCAAGTGATTTTCATGAGGACAGGGCAGTAGATATTGTCTACATGGACTTTAGCAAGGCCTTTAACAAGTTCCCGCATGGTAGGCTGGTCCAGAAGATTCGATCACATGGGATCCAGGGTGAGCGAGCCAATTGTACACGAAGTTGCCTTGGAAGAAGTCAGAGGGTGGTAATGGAGGGTTGTTTTTCACATTGAAGGCCTGTGACCAGCGGTGTGCCAATGCTGGGTCTACTGTTCTTATTCACCTACACTAACGATTTGGATAAGAATGTAGTTGGATGGTTGGTCATTTGTGAATGACACCAACATTGGTGGTATAGTGGACGGTGAAGAAGGTTATTTAAGTTTTCAATGGGATTTAGATCAACTGGGGAAGTGGGCCAAGGAATGGCAGATGGAGTTTAACTCAGACAAGTGCAAAGTGCAGGACTTACACAGCAAATGGCAAGGCCTTGGAGAACCGAGAGACCAAGGAATACAGGTACGTAGCTCCCTGAAAGTGGCAAGTAGACAGGGTGGTGAAGAAAGTGTTTGGCACACTTGCCTTCATAAATCAGGGCATTGAGTACAGGAGTTGGGATATCATATTACAGCTGTACAAGACATTAGTGAGAACCACACTAGGGGTATTGTGCGCAGTTCCGGTCACCTAGTTTTAGGAAGGATGTCAGTAAATTGAAAAGGGTGCAGAAAGCATTTACACAGTTGCTGTTGGGACTGGAGGGCTTGAGTTGTAAGCAGAGACCAGATAGATTGGGGCATTTTTCCCTGGAGCATAGGACGCTGAGGGGTGATCATGTGTGGCATAGATAATGCGAATGGTCAGTCTCTTTCTCAGGGAGGGGGCTGCCAGAGGAAGCTGGAGAGGCGGGTAATTATGACACTTAAAAGACATTTGGACAGGTACGTGACAGGAAAACAAACCAGAGAAACAGCACCTCACCTTCCGCCTGGGTAGCCTACAACCTGGCAGTGTTAACATTGAATTCTTCAGATAAACTGCTCCCCCTCTGTCCCTTTTCTCTCCCCTCTTGACCTACCTTGACCCCCATCACTCTGTCTCTTTCCCCTCCTCCACCATCTGCCCGTCACCGACACACTCCTCCCACTGATTCCCCTCCCCCTCTGCCCTCCCTACCTCCCCCCCCCCCCCCCCCCCCCCACCACCGATCCATGCTCCACCTTCCTCTCCCATCAGATTCCATCATCTTCAGCCCTTTGTCACCTCCAGCTATCACCTCCCAGCTTCTGGTGCCGTTCCCACTCTGCCCTCCCCCATCTCCCATCTGCCTATTAACCCCCCCCCCCCCCCCAATTACCTGGATCCACCTATCGCCTGTCAGCTCTTGCTTCACCCCACACCCTCAGCTCTCTGTACTGGCCATCTCCCCTCTTCTGTTCAGTCCAGATGATGGGTCTCGACCCAAAACGTTGACTGTCCATTTATCCCCACAGATGCTGCCTGACCCGCTGAACTCCTCCAGTGTTTTGTGTGTTGCATCTGCAACCTCTTGTGTCTGCGTGATAGGAAAGGTCCAAAGGGATGTTAACCAAACACAGGCAAATGGGATAAGCTCAGGAAGGCGCCTTGGTCAGCATGGAGTAGCTGGGCCAAAGCATGTGTTTCGCTGCTATATAATTCTATGATTCTAAAGCAGTGGAGAGGGCAGGGGTTGGATCCAGGTTCCAGTGCAGCAAGGATTCAATGAGCCATCATATTGAAAGGTGGTGACAAATGATCTCCTGCTTTCGTTTCCCATGTCCTTCTCATCATCCTGCCCAATCCTTGTAACTCCCCTCTCCCATCGTGTGTGACACCGCGCCCCCCCCCGACCCAACTTACCCCAGACTTCTGTCCAGCTCCCCCCCCCGTTCACACATCCTGGGTCCCAAGCAACAAAGGCAGGGGTCCCAACTGTCTCCTCACCCCCTCACCCACGTCCCTCCTCCTTCAGGGATCTGTGGATGTGCTCGCCAAGGGCCCACTCCAAGCTCCCTCTGTCCCTCCACACCATTCATATCCACCCCATGTTCCCTCATCGTGTTCACCACCCCCACTCCCCCCGCCCCCTACCTGGACTGGGTCCCATTTGCGGTGTCTGTGCCCCCCTGAGCCGTCCATCGATATCCGGCTGCAGGCTGTAACTTCCTTCCTCAGGGCCGGGTGCAGAGAGTCTTCACTCTGTTCCCCCGTGGGCTCACTGTGTGATGTAGGGACCGTGGGCCGGGTCCCTCACAGGGCCGGGAGCCAGACGATGGGCCGCATGGCCTGCTCCTGTGTCTGTGATTCTCCCAGCTCCGATTCCCCCTCCAGTCACTGAGCTCACCTGCTGACTGCCTCCTCTTGTCTCCTCAGCTGCGACTGGAGCTTCCCCTCCCACTGTGAACGGAGCTCTGGGACACTCGGTCTCCTTACTTCCCAGGATCCCAGTCGGATCAGATGTTACTGAGGTTGAGTGGAGACGGACATCACCCAGAACCAAGTTAGCACAATACTCAAAGGAGGACATTGAATACTTCGGTTCTGAGGAGTACAAGCGACGGGTAACTCTTCATCTCGGGGACTTCAGTCTGGAAATCAGTGATCTACGGAGAGAGGATGCTGGTGATTATGAGGTGACTGTTACAGTGAGTTCAGGAGCACAGACTCGGGCAATAGTCCGACTGGATGTGTCCGGTGAGTGAGACTGCTGCGGAGGGGCCTGGGTTTCACCGGTTCCTGAAACACCCCTAATTAATGGGTGAGGGCAGATCCTATGCGTTCCCCTGTTTACTGAACCCCACTGACTGCCAGTGTCCAGAGCTGGGGGTCACGGTCCCAGTGTAGTGGGGCTGAGGCAGTGCCGGGGAACACACCCACCACATCCCTGGAGACTGGGCCAGGGGCCGTGAAGGTTCGAACCATCAATGGGGAACATCGTGGCTCACGAGGCTGGAGGAGATGAGTACATGGGGAGGGGGTAGCAGAGGGATAGGCCAGTGGGGTGGGAGGGGCTGGTGTGGATGGGCTGAAGGGTCTGTATCCATGGGACAAAGTTGAACAGACCCCACTGTATCCCCAGGTCAAAGGCCTGGTCTGTCATGTTCAGGGATCCCAGTTGTTCCGTCTGTTTCCCAGAGCACTGCTTGTTAATTCCCCAGACTGAGGTCTGAGCTCAGCAAGGTGTTTATTCCTCAGCCTTCATGATGTGCTTTGCTGAGCGATCCCCTGTGTGTTCAGTACACAGAGTGTAGTGCCCCAGTGAGTGACACAGTGCATGTACGCAGCAGCACACTCACACCCAGCAATATAGTTCCTGACTCACTCTTAACACAACATTCCCGATAATCTGATCCAGCAAGTTCTCGCTGGAGTCTGGACGATAAATCTTCTCTCCTGCATCGCAGGGTTAACCGGTTCCCATTGGAGGGAGGAGAACATCAGAACATGGGAACTAGGAGCAGGAGGCGGTCATTCGGCCCCTCGAACTTGCTCCCCACTCACTGAGATCAGGGCTGGTCTGACCCTGGCCTCGGCTCCACTTTTCTACCTGTTCCCCATAACCCCTGACTCCCCTCCAGACCAAAACTCTGTCTGTCTCGGCCTTGAACACATTCACTGACTCGGCCTCCACAGCTCTCTGGAGGAGAGAATTCCAAAGATTCCCGACCCTCAGAGAGGAGAAATTCCTCCTCATCTCCGTCTGAAATGTGCAGCCCCTTATTCTGAAACTGTGCCCCTCCTTCCAGATCCCCCCATGAGGGGGAACGTCCTCTCAGCACCCACCTTGTCGAGCCCCCTCAGAATCTTATGCCCCCTCCCCTCCCCTCCCCTCCCCCATCACCGGAATCCTCCTGTGCCTTTCTCTTTCAGGTGTTTATCCAGCTTCCCTTAAACCCCTCGGTGAGATTCAGTGCGGCCACTCCCTGTGGGAACAAGTCCCACATTCCCACTGCTCCGTGAGGAAGGGAGTTTCTCCGGGATTCCCCTTTGGATTTATCAGTCACTGTCTCATCAACAGCCCCTTGATCCGGTCCCACCCACCAGGAGAAACACCTTCCCCACGTCTGGCTGGACATTTTATTTATTCATTTTACTGAATCTGGCTGTCGCTGTCAGGACCAGCACTCACTGCCCATCCCTAGTTACCCTGGAGGAGGTGGGGGTGAGCTGCCTTCTTGACACACTGCAGTCCCTCTGGTGGAGGAGCTCCCACCGTGCTGTTGGGGAGGGAGTTCCAGGATTTACACCCAGTGACGCTGAAGGACCGGTGACAGATTTCCCAGTGAGGAGGGTGAGGGACTTGGAGGGGAACCTGCAGGTGGTGGTGTTCCCCTGCACCTGCTGCTTGCCCCCTTTGGCGGTGGAGGTGGTGGGTTGGGAGGTTCTGTTGAGAAGCCTGGGTGAGTAACGGCAGTGCATTTAGACGGTTCACACTGCAGCCACTGTGTACTGGTGGTGGAGGGAGGGAGTGTTTAGGGAGGTGGACAGGGAGCCGATCGTACGGCTGCTTTGTCCTGGATGGCGTCGAGCTTCTCGAGAGTTGCTGGAGCTGCAGCCACCCAGGCAGTGGAGGGTGTTCCATCACACTCCTGGCTGGTGCCTTGGAGATGGGGGAAAGGCCTTGGGGTGTCAGGAGGTGAGTCACTCCCCACAGGATACCCAGCCTCTGACCTGCTCCTGTAGCCACAGTGTTTAAGTGTCTGGTCCAGTTGAGCTTCTGGTCAGTGGTGACCCCAGGATGTTGATGGTGGGGACTGGGTGATGGGAATGTCAGTGAAGGTCAGGGGAGGTCATCAGACTCTGTGGTGTTGGAGATGGCTATTGCCTGGTACTTGTGTGATGTGAACGTTCCTTGTCGTTTATCAGCCGGTGTGTGAATGTTGTCTGGGTCTTGCTGCCGGCAGACATTGGCTGCTTCACCTGCTGAGGTGTGAATGGAACTGAACATTGTGCAGTCACCAGTGAACACCCCCACTTCTGACCTTAGGATGGAAGGAAGGTCACTGATGAAGCAGCTGAAAATGCCCAAACAATGTCCATCTCCTCCCATTCGCTGCACATCCATGTGCCTATCCAAGATCCTCTTAAACACCTCGATCATATTTGGCTCCAGTACCACTCCTGACAGCAGATTCCAGGCACCCACCACCTCTGTGTAAAAACAAAAACTTGCTCCAAATATCTGCTTTGAACTTATCCCCTCTCACCTCAAAAGCAAGCCCTCTGGTATTAGACATTTTCACCCCAGGAAAAAGATAACAGCCGTCAACTCTATCTATGCCTCTCATAATCTTACAAACTTCTATCAGGTCTCCCCTCAGCCTCTGCCGCTCCAGAGAAAATAACCCAAGTTTGTCCAACCTCTCCTTATAGCACATGCCCTCTAATCCAGGCAGCATCCTGGTAAACCCCTTCTGCACCCTCTCCAAAGCCTCCACATCCTTTCCATAATTGGGAAACCAGAACTGAATGCGAGACTCCAGATGCAACCTAACCAGAGCTTTATAAAGCTGCAACATAACTTCCCAACTCTTGAATTTTGTGCCTCGAATAATAAAGGCAAGGCTGCCATACACCTTCTTTACAACCCGATGCACCTGTGCAGCCACCTTCAGGGAGCTTTGGCCTTGAACCCCTGGATGCCTCTGTACGTCAACAATGGGTCCTACCATTAACAGTGTACTGTCCCTTTACATTTGACCTCCCAAAGTGCAACACCTCACACTTGGCCGGACTAAACTCCTTCTGCCATTTCTCCGCCCATATCTACAACTGATCTATATCCCACTGTATCTTTTGGCAATCTTCTACACTATCCACAACGCCACCAAATTTTGTATCATCTGCGAAGTTACTAACCCTCCCATCCACGTTTTCATCCAGGTCTTTTATATATATCACAAACAGCAGAGGTCCCAGTATGGATCCCGGCAGAACACCACTAGTCACAGACCTGCAGCCAAAATTACTCCCTTCCATCACTGCCCACTCTCTTCTATGGGCAAGGTAATTCTGAATCCAAACTGCGAAGTCACCACGGCTCCCATGCATCTAAACCTTCTGGATGAGCCTCACATGAGGGAGCTTGTCAAACACTTTACTAAAGTCCATGTAGACAACATCTACAGCTCTTCCTTCATCGATCACCATCGTCGCCTCCTCGAAAAACTCAATTAACTTTGTAAGACGTTACTTGCCCCACACAAAGCCTTGCTAACTGCCCCTAATTAGGCCATGGTTTTCCAAATGCTCAGAAGTTCTGTCCCTAAGAATCGTCTCCAATAGCTTCACCACCACTGACGTGATACTCGCCGGTCTATAGCTACAAGGATTCTCCCTATTTCACTTCTTGAACAATGGAACATTAGCTACTCACCAGTCCTCTGGTACCTCACCTGCAGCTATAGAGGACACCAAGAACTTATAAAAAGAGAGGAAAAGGGTTGAGGTCATGCAGTTGTGGTTTAAGGTATCTCGGGAGGAAATCACAAAGCAGGACCTCAAGGATAGTAATCTCTGTAGACTATATGAGTGAGAGGAGACATGTGAGGATATGGAAAGTTAATGTGTGGCTGGGGACACACTCCACCAGAGAGAAATTTAGATCTCTGTAACACCAGTACTAGCTCTGCCACAGGAATCACCTGTCCAAACTGAATAGTTGCACCAGAACAGATTGAGGGCCCAATATTCATGTGGGCAAATCAACAGAATTCAAGTGTGAGATGGAGGGAAAACATAAAAGAGAACAATTTTAATTAAGGAAAATATTACATAGTCAGAAAGAGGGTCAAGGCCCCAGCAAGCTCATCTCTTGCCTCTCTCAATAACCATCCAGCCGTGAGGACATCCATCTGAACATTCTTCAAAAAAACCCAACACTAACTCTTTCTTCATCTCCAAATGCCCCAGCTCATGAGCAGGCTCCACACTGATCTCACTGTCCTCCACGTCCTTCTCCTTGATAAATACCAATGCAAAATACTCATTTACACCCTCGTCTCCGCCTCCGAGCACACTTTGCTCCTCTACCCTCGAGTGGTCCCTCGTGGCCCCTCCTGCCTTTTCTAATTCCCTTCTTGAGTTCTTTTCTAGCTTCGTTCAGAATCCTTAGGCGCTCTGTTTGATCTCAGCTTCCTAAACCTTACATATTTTTTGGCAAGCTTTCAAAGTTTTAGGAAGAATAGAGAGGGGGGTAAAAGGGGGGAGGAGTTGCAATACTAATTAGAGATAATATATCAGCTGCACTCCGGGGAGACATAGTGGAGGGCTCGGACATAGAGTGTATATGGGTAGAACTCAGGAATAGGAAGGATGCAATCACTCTCTTGGGGGTGTACTATAGACCTCCCAATCGCCACCAGGACATTGAGGAATGGATATGCAAATAGGTTAGGGAAAGGTGTAAAAATTATAGGGTTGTGGTCATGGGACCACATTCAACTTCCCTGATATAAATTGGGACCTTTTTTGTGCAAGGGGGTTAGATGGGGCAGAATTTGTTTGGTGTATCCAGGAGGATATGTTGACAATCAATATGTTGACAGTCCAACAAGGGGAGAGGCTATTCTGGACCTGGTGTTGGGTAATGAGCCTGGCCAGGTGACTCATCTATCAGTGGGTGAGCAATTGGGGAAGAGTGACCACAGCTCATTAACTTTCACGAGAGCTATAGATAAGAATAGGTATGGGGCTAGCGGGAGGGTTTTAAATTGGAGCAGGGCTAATTATGTAGGCGTAAGGCAGGAACTAGGTAGAGTAAACTGGGAACACCTTTTTGCTGGCACATCCACGTCAAGCATATGGGAAGTGTTTAAGGATCAAATACACAGAGTACAGGATGTCTCGATTGGCAGTAAGGACATGAATGGGAAAATAAGGGAACCTTAGATGTCCAGAGATGTAAATGAACTTAGTCAAGAAGAAAAAGGACAAGTATGTAGAGCTTCAGAAGTTAGGTTCAGACAGAGCACGTGAGGACTATAGAGAAGCTGCAAATGAACTCAAGAAAGGAATTAGGAAAGCCAGGAGGGGCCATGAAAAGTCCTTAGCATGTAGGATTAAGGAGAATCTAAAGGCATTCTATACCTACATAAGGAATAAGAGGATAACGAGGGAAAGGATAAAGAAGGGATTCTATGTTTGGATGCAGAGGATGTGGGTGAGGTTCTGAATGAGTATTTCTCTTCAGTATTTACCAGGAAAGGGACCTGCAGGATGCAGAAATTGGAACTGAGGGCAGAAACATTTTAGGGCGTTTAGAGGTCAAGGAGGAGGTAGTGTTAGATCTCCTGAACAGTATTAAGGTGGATAGGTCCCAGGGGCCCGATGGGATATAACCCAGGTTACTGAGGGAGGCGAGGGATGAAATTGCTGGGGCCTTGACTGGTCTGTTTGTGTCCTTTTTGGCTACGGGTGAGGTCCCAGATGACTGGCGAGTGGCTGATGTTGTTCCTCTATTTAAGAAAGCAACAGGGGAAAAACAGGGAACTACAGACCGGTGAGTCTCACATCAGTTGCAGGGAAATTGCTGGAGAAAATTCTTAGAGGTAGGATACATGAGCATCTGGAATCCAGTGGCTTGGTTAGGGAAAGGCAGCATGGCTTTGTGCGGGGCAAGTCGTGTCTCACTAACCTGGTTGAGTCATTCGACCGGGTGACGACAGAGCTGTGGATGTCATCTATATGGACTTCAGAAAGGCATTTGATGAGGTCCCACATAATACGATAATCAAGAAAGTTCAGATGCATGGGATCAGTGGAGAATTGGCTGTGTGGATCCAGAACTGGCTTGCCCATAGAAGACAGGGTGGTGGTTGAAGGGAGTTATTTGGGCTGGAGGCCTGTGAATAGTGGTGTTCCTCAGGGATCTGTGCTGGGACCTCTGCTGTTTGTGATGTACATAAATGACCTGGATGAGTATGTTGATGGCTGGGTGACTAAGTTTGCAGACGATACCAAGATTGGTGGAGTTGTGAATAGTGTAGAGGACTGTCGACGGATACAGTGTGATATATCTGCAGATGTGGGCAGAGAAATAGCAGATGGAGTGTAACCTGGATAAATGTAAGGCGTTGCACCTTGGTAGGACTAATGTCAAGTGGCAGTACAGTCTTAAGGGCAAGACCCTTAACAGTGTTGAAGAGCAGAGAGACCTTGGGGTGCAAGTCCATGACACATTGAAAGTGGCTACACAGGTAGACAGGGTGGTGAAGAAGGCTTATGGAATGCTTCAGTTTATTAATCGGGGTATTGAGTAGGGGAGTCAAGAAGTTATGATGCTTCTCTGTAGAACTCTGGTTAGGCCGCATTTAGAGTATTGCGTGCAATTCTGGTCACCTCACGAAAGAAAGGATGTTGAGGCTTTGGAGAGGGTGCAGGGGAGGTTTACTAGGATGCTGCCTGGATTAGAGGGCACGTGCTATCAGGACAGGCTGGACAAACTTGGGCTCTTTTCTCTGGAGTGGCTGAGGCTGAGGGGTGTTCTGTTGGAAGTGTATAAAATTATGAGGGGCGTAGATAGGGTGGACAAGCAATATCTTTTTCCCATTATTGAGCAACGCAATACCAAAGATCATGCATTTAAGGTGAGGGGGGTAGGTTGAGAACAGACGTGAGGGGTACATTTTTTACTGAGAGAGCGGCGAATCTTGGAATGCATTGCCTGATAGGATGGTGGAGGAAAATTCATTGGGGGCTTTTCAGAGAGGCTTGGATGGGCACATGAATGAGAGCAAAATAGAGAGATATGGGCATTCTGTAGGTAGGAGGGAATTGCTATGTCGGCACAACATTGTGGGCCGAAGGGCCTGTTCTGTGCTGTACTGTTCTATGTTCTATATATGCTTTCTTTTTCTTCTGGATGAAATTCACCACCTCGTTCACAATCCAAGGTTCCCTTATCTTCCCATCCTCGTCCTTCCTTCCTTACTGGAACATACGTGCCCTGTACTCTGTGCATTTGGTCTTTAAACACCCTCCATGTGTCAGAGGTGGACTTGCCCAAAAACAGCTGTTCCCAATTAACCCTCCCCGGTTCCTGCCTCATACTCTCATAATTTGCCCTGCCCCAATTTAGTACCCTCTTGCAAAGTCCGTACTTATCCTTATTCATAGCTATCTTAAAACTGAAGGAGTTGTGATCACTGTTTCCAAAATGTTCTCCCACTGAAAGGTCAGTCACCCGGCCAGGCTCATTTCCCAACACCAGGCCCTTCCTCTAGTTGGACTATCTACACACTGATTTAAGAAACCCTCCTGGATACACCTAACAAATTCTGCCCCATCTGAACGTCTTGCACTAAGGAGTTCCCAGTCTACATTGGGAAAGTTGAAGTCACCCACGACTACAACCCTGTTGTGTTTGAACCTTTCCCTGATCTGCCTGCATATCTGCTCCTCAATATCACGGTGGCTACTGTGGGATCTGCAGTACAATTCCATCAGAATGATTGCACCTTTCTTATTTTTGAGTTCTACCCACGGAGACTGAGTGGATGAGCCGTCCATTATGTCCCCTCTGAGTGCAGCTGTGATATTATCCCTGATTAATAAAGCAACTCCCCCCCCATCCCACTCCCCCATCCCCCTTTTACCACCACATCTATCTTTTACAAAACAATGAAACCCTGGAACATTAAGCATCCAGTCCCGTCCCTCTCAACCAAGTCTCTGTTATGGCCACAACATCATAGTTCTAGGTAATGATCCGTGCTCTAAGTTCACCCTTACCCTTAATACTTCTGGAATTAAAATAAACACACTTCAATCCGTCCATCCCATCGTGTCTATTGGACCAAAAGACGTAGGAGCAGAATTAGGCCATTCAGCCCATCGTCTGCTTCACCATTCGATCATGGCTGATATATTTTTCCCTCTCAACCCCATTCTCCTGCCTTCTTCCCATAACCTTTGAAGCCCTTACTAATCAAGAACCTATCAACCTCCACTTTAAATATACTCAGTGACTTGGCCTCCACAGCCGTCTGTGGCAATGAATTCCACAGATTCACCACCTTCTGGCTAAAGAAATTCCTCCTTATTTCTGTTCTAAAGGGATGTTCTTTTATTCTGAGGGTGTGCCCTCTAGTCCTAGACTCTCCCATTACTGGAAACATCCTTTCCAAGTCCACTTTATCCAGGCCTTTCAATATTCTGCAGGCTTCAATGAGATCCCCTCTCCTTCTTCTAAACCCCAGTGTGTACAGGCCCAGAGCCATCAAACGCTCCTCCTAAAACGCTCACAGTACTCCAAATGTGGTCTGACCAACACTTTATAAAGCCTCAGCAGTACAAGCTTGCTTTTATATTTTAGTCCTCTCAAAATGAATGCTAACATCACACTTGCCTTCCTTATTACAGACTCAACCTGCAAGTTAACCTTGATGGAATCCTGCACTAGGGAGTCCTAGCACAGGATCCTTCATTTGAATCCCTTTGAATCTCTGATTTCTGAATTCTCTCCCCATTTAGAAAATAGTCTACGTCTTTATTCCTTCTACCAAAGTGCATGACTATACACTTCCCTGCGATTTATTCCATCTTCTAATTCTTTGCCCATTCTCCCAACCTGTCCAAGTCCTTCTACAGACTCCCTGCTTCCTCAATACCTCCTGTCCCTGCACCTATCTTTGTATCATCTGCAAATTTGGCCACAAAGCCATCAATTCCGTCATCCAGATCATTAACATATGTTGTGAAAAGTAGCAGACCCAACACCGACCCTTGAGGAAAACTACTAGTCACCGGCAGCCAACAAAAAAGCCCCCTTTATTCCCATGCTTTGCCTTCTGCCAGTCAGTCAATCTTCTATCCATGCTGGTACCTTTCCTGGAATATCATGGGCTCCCACCTTGTTTAGCAGCCTCATGTGCGGCACCTTGTCAAAGGCCTTCTGAAAATCCCTGCCCATCCTTCCTTACAGACTTACTGGACATGACACCTTCCTTCCTCTCAACCCCTCCACTTTCTGACCTGTGCTCTGGTTCCCATCCCCCTGCCAAACTAGTTTAAACCCTCCTGAGCAGCACTGGGGAACCTCCCGGCCAGGATATTGGTTCCCTTCCAGTTAAGCTGCGACATGTCCTTCTTGTACAAGTTGGCCCTGCACCAGAAGAGGTTCCAATGATCCCTGAAACCCTGCCCTCACTAACATGTGGCACTGGGAGTAATCCAGAAATTACTACCTTCGAGGTCCTGCTTTTCAACCTCTTTCCTAACTCCCTAAACTCACTGCGCAGGACCTCATCTCCCTTTCTACCTGTGTCGTTGGTACCAATATCCACCATGACCTCTGGCTACTCACTCTCCCCCTTGAGAATGTTCTGCAGGCACTTCAAGACTTCCTCAACCCTGGCACCCAGGAGGCAACGCATCATCCTGGCATCTCTTTTGTGGCCACAGAATCTCCTGTCTGTCCCTCTAACACATGGAGTCATACAACATAGAAACAGGCCCTTCAGCCCAACTTGTCCATGTCGACTGTTGCCCAGTGAGCTAGTCCCATCTGCCTGCGTTTGGCCCATAGCCCTTGAAACCTCTCCTGTCCATGGACTTATCTAGATGGGTTTTATATGTTGCTAATGTGCCCGCCTCAACCACTGTTTCTGGCAGATCATTCCAAATATGCACCACCCTTTGTGTGAAGAACTTGCCCCTGATGTCCCTTTTAAATCTTTTGCCTCCGATCTTAAATCTATGTCCTCTTTTTTATGGCACCCCCTCCCTGGGAAAAAGACTGTGTGCTTTCATGCTTTCTATGCCCCTCATGATCTTACAGTGTACACCTCTATCAGGTCACCCATCAATCTCCTATGTTCCAGGGAATAAAATCCCAGGCTACACAACCTCTCCTTGTAACTCAGGCCCCCAAAACCAGGTAACATCCTGGTAAATCTTTTCTGCTCTCTTTCTAGTTTAATAACATCTTTCCTCCGACAAAACTGCTCACAATACTCCAAGTGCAGTCTTACAAAGGTCCTATATAACCGCAACATAACTTCCCAACTCCTGTACTCAGATCCCTGACTGATGAAGGCCAGAATGCCAAATGCCTTCTTCACCACCCTGTCTGCCTGTGACGCCACTTTCAGCAAACTGTGGACTTGCATTCCCAGGTCCCTCTGTTCCACAACACTTCCCAGGGCCCAACCATTCAGTGTATAAGTCCTACCCTGGTTTGATCTCCCAAAATGCAATACCTCACATTTATCTGGATTGAAAGCCATTTGCCAATCCTCAGCCCACATGCCCAGCTGATCAACATCTCCCTGTAATTTTTCATAACTTTCTACACTGTCTACAACACCACCTACTTTGGTATCATCTACAAAGTTACGAACCTTGTACATTTACATCCAAATCGCTTATATAGATTAAAAACAACAACGGTCCCAGCACCAACCCCTGTGGCACATCACTAGACACAGGCCTCCAGTCTGAGAAACAACCCTCAACCATCATCCTCTGCTTCCTACCACTGGATCTTTAATCTGCTACCTCCCCGGGTCCCATGCGATCTAACCTTCCAGACTAACCTGCCATGAGCGACTTTGTCAAAGGTCTTGTTTAAAATCCAGAGAGACAACATTCACTGCCCAACCCTCATCGACCCTCTTGGTTACCTCCTTGAAGAACTCCAAGGGATTTGTCAGTCATGACTTCCCATGCACAAAGCCGTGTTGATTGTCCCAAATCAGACCCTGTCTCTCCAAATGTTGGTAGATCCTGTCCCCCAGAATCCCCTCCAGCAATTTACCCACCACCGATGTCAGACTCACCCGCCTGTAGTTTCCTGTCTTGATTTTGCTGCACTTTTTAAACAATGGTAGCACATCAGCCACTCTCCAGTCCTCCAGAGCCTCACCTGTGGCCAGAGGTGATGGAAAAATCTCTGTAAAGGCTGCTGCAGTTTCTTCTCCAGCTTCCCACCAGGTCGGAGAATGCACCAGGTCAGGCCCTTGGGATTTAACCACCTTAATGCACTTTAAGCCCTCCAGCACCTCCTTCCTGCTAATTTGTATATGGTCCACGACACCACTTATTTCCCCCATTTCCTGAGCTTCCATCATTTTCTCCATAGTAAAAGCTGAAGAGAAATATTCATTAAAAATCTCACCCATTTCCTTTGGTTCCGCTCACACACGGCCATGCTGATCTTTAAGGGGACCTGTTCTCTCCCTAGCCACCATTTTGCCCAAGGCGAGGCAAAGTCTGTTTGGATTTTGCCTCGCCTTGCCTGCCAGATCCTTCTCATATCCTCTTATTGCCCTCCGAACTTCTCTCTTAAGTGCATTCCAACACTTCCTGTAGTCAGCAAGAGATTCACTAGTTCTGAATTGCTTATGCACAGTGTATGCCTCCCTCTTTTTCTTAACCAGAGCCTCAATATCTCTCGTCAGCCTGGGTTCCTGAAACCTACCAGCCCTGCCCTTCACCCTAACAGGAACATGCAGGCCCTGTACTCTTGACATCACACTTTTAAAGCCCTCCCATATTGCCGACGCTCCTTTCCCTGCAAACAACCTCACCCAATCAACAACTGCAAGACCCTACCAGACGGCTCCACAATTTGCTCAGACACTTCCCCTGTCAACATTAGGGAAGTTAAAATCTCCCACTACTACCACCCTATTATGTTTACAAGTAGCTGCAATGTCTCGACATACCTGCTTCTCCAATTCCCACTGACTACTGGGGGGCCTATAATACACTCCCATCAGTGTGACCATCCCCTTCTTGTTTCTAAGTTCTAACATGTGGCCTCACTGGATGATCCCCTAAGAATATTGTCTCTGATAACCATTGTTATGTCCACTTTCACCAAGAAGGCATCTCCCCCTCCTCTCTTACCTGTACCTTTGTCATGTCTGCAGCTCTGTATCCCGGAACATTGAGCTGCCAGTCCTGCCCTTCCCTCAGCCGTGTTTCTGTCATGGCACTGATATCCCAGTCCCCAGAGCCAATCCACGTCCTGAGTTCATCTGCCTCACCTGTCAAGCCTCTTGCACTGAAATAAATGCAGTCGAGTCGATAAATAAACTGTCACGATTGCTCTGCCTGACGTTACCCTTCCCCACTGAGCCTCAGAGCCGGTCACAGTGCCACTGACCTGGCTGCTGCTGCTGTGCCCTGATAGGTCAACCCCCCACTACCCACCCCACAGCCCCCCCCCCAAGCGGTATCCAAAGTGGGATACTTGTTGCCGAGGGGAATGGCCACGGGAGCCCTGCACTGTCCGCCTGCTCCCTCGACCTTTCCTGGTGGTGACCCAACTACCTGCAGCCTGCACCTCAGGTGTGAACACCTCGCTAAAACCGTTATCTTTGATGCTCTCAGCATCCTGGACGATCCTAAGTATGTCCAAGACCAGCTCCAGTTCCTTAATGTGGTCGGTCAGGAGCTGTACAGTCCAAGGTGTTGGCCTATCCATCTGCTGGACATTGGTCTGTGCTGGTGTTGCACATGTAAAGGGATGGGGCACCTTCGAAAGAACTGCCCTCACCTCAGGGCAGCAAATTCCATCTGGACGTCCCAGGACGGTACCGCTGCCCCTTTCCCCCGCCCTGTGCCTGGGGCAGTGGACACAGAGGTAGAGCATGTCGTGGGCCAGTGAGGAGGATTGTCCAAGGGGTAAGAAGGCGAAGAGGAAGACAAAACGTCTCCGGCAACGTCCCGTGTTGTGCAAGGGTCTGCACCTGACCCCAGGTCTGACCCCGGGTGCCCACCTGCCCCGAGGTGAAGCAGTGGCCTGTGAGAGCCGGGTAGGAGGATGGAGGGGCGGAGCCAGAGACTCCCTCGGTGATGGAGGTCTCTGCAGCTCCGCACATCTGTGGAGTGAAGAGGAGGAGGCTCCCGTTGTCTGGGTTTGGGAGCTGGATTAACATCAGTCAGGATACAGTGAGTGACATTGCTGCCTGGGATTGGAGGGGAAGGTACACAGGGGAATGATGTTGGGGTGAGTGGAGGGGGCTGAGGGGTATTGGAGGGGTGGGGAGGGGGTGGAGGGGAGTGACGTGGGGGTGAGTGGAGGGGACTGAGGCCCGGTGTTGGGGTGACGGGGAGTTTTCTCCGGCCTGAGGTGGGATGGAGTGGATCCGTCGATCCCGTGTCACTGGGAGCATGAGGATGGGATTAATTCCAGAATCTTCTCTCCTCCCCAGCTCCAGATCAGAAATCGTCAAACACTGGACCGATCGTTGCCGGCGTTATAATCACTGCCATTCTGATCATTGTGGGCATTGCCCTCTGGGTGAAACGGGATTCTCTTTGCTCGACGGGAACGGCCGCAGGAGGGGACGTGTCTACAGGCAGGTGTCCCCCACCCCCACCGTGAGGACAGGGGGTCCCAGCCCAGGGGGAGGGGTCAGGCTGGGGTGAGGTGTGAGGTTTGGTGGGAGGGGCGTGCCTTGCTCTGGGAGGTGAGGGGATGGGGGGATCCGGGGACAGTGGTGCCGTGGGTGGAGGGGTAAGGGGTTGCTGAGGGGGCAGGCAGAGGAGGGTGGGGACTGGGGGGCAGGGAGGAGGGGAGGGGTGGGGTGTTGGTGGGCTGGAGGGACAGGGAGACAATGGGGAGGTCACAAAATCACAAGACAAGGGAGCAATGTAGGCCATTCGGCCCATCGAGTCTGCTCCATGAGCTAAACTGAAACTATTCCCATCTAGCCCTAATTTCCGGACATCCCCATATCCTTTGATACCCTGACTAATTAGATACCTATCAATCTCCTCCTTGAGCACCCCCAATGACTGGGCCTCCACAGCTGTATGTGGCAACAAATTCCATAAATTCACCACCATCTGGCTAAAGAAACTTCTGCTCATTTCTGTTTTAAACCGGTACCTGGGGTCACTGGGAAATATCTGTCGGGTTCGGAAGGGGGGTCACTACTGTCTGTCCCACAGACCCGACGGTGAACTGTGGATCTGACGGGGGCCCGGCAGTGTCCTGAGAGGGAGACCACAGCTCACAGATCGCCCCTGAAGGAGACCCCAGCTCAGACCCCCTATGAGGGAGACCCCAGCTCACAGACCCCCTATGAGGGAGACCCCAGCTCACAGACCCCCCCTGAGGGAGACCCCAGCTCACAGACCGTCCCTGAGGGAGACCCCAGCTCACAGACCGTCCCTCAGGGAGACCCCAGCTCACAGACTGTCCCTGAGGGAGGCCCCAGCTCACAGACTGCCCCTGAGACTCCATCTCACAGACCCTCCCCGAGGTTGACCCCACCTCACAGAAATCATCCTCCATTGGGATACAGACCCAGTCACTGGGGAATGGTGCCCACCCCTGGCACAGAGGGAGGGTGTTGGGGATGAGTTTCCCTCCCACTGGAACCCCTGTGCTTGTTCCATTGTCCTGGTGAGGAAGGAACCGTTTTTAACACCGGGGGTTCTGTGGTGACCCCACTCCCGGATCTGGGACCCTCAGACCACCAGACCCTCTGTCCCAGACTGGGGTTTATACCTTGTCCTGTGCAACACCCCACACACCAAGTCACTGGGGTACACTGTGCCCCTCCCCCCCACACGTCCAGTGGTGAGGGTATGTGGGGAGGGGTCTGCCCTGTTTTCACAACTGAGGACCATGGGGTTTTGGGGGAGCGTGACCCGTGTGTGTCCTGGGACAGGGGGCTGCTGGGGGCAGATCAACCAGGCTGAGGTTGGTGTTTGGTGGGGGTGGGGAAGACAGGGAGTAGGGAATGGGTGTGGGTTGGACTGGGGATCACTGGGAGATGTGTGTGGGGGGGGGGGGGTCACTGTCACTGGTGGAGCCCCTCACCTTTGCTCTCTGTCCCACAGACCCAGTAGAGAAAGTGGAGTTGAAGAATGCATCAGACGGGGGTTCAACACCCCTCTGAGAGGGAAACCCCAGCTCACAGATACACCCTGAGGGAGACCTCAGCTCACAGATACCCCCCCCCCCCCTTCCATCGGGATAGCGAGCACCTCTCCACAGGCCCAGTCACTGGGGAACGGTGCCCACCTCCGGTGCAGAGGGAGGGTGTCGGGGGTGGGTTCCCCTCCCACTGGAACCGTCCTTGATCCACTGTCCCGGTGAGGAGGCAACTGCTTTAAACACCGGGGGTTCTGTGGTGACCCGGATCTGGGACCCTCAATCCCCCAGACCCTCCTCCGCTCATTCCCCCAGCCCATGTGTCCCTCCCCCAGTCAGTCCACACACTGATCACAGGACGTCCCGTCCACTGTTCCCACCTTCGTTCTCTCCCCCCGCCCCTCCCCACCCCGACCTGTGTTGTTCCCCTGTCGGCTGTTTTCTGTTCAATAAACGTGGGCGGCCCCAGCTGATCAGCCGCAGTCTGCTTCACAATGTACCGCGGCCCCCACACTCCAACTTCCTGCTTCCCCCCCCCCCCCACAGCCCCCCCTGAGACTTTCCTCCCAGCTGTGGTTCCCCATTTAACCATTTGCGTCCCAGGGTAAATTCCCAGCGGTCAGAGCCGAGGGAGGAGCCCGTGGAAAATCCAGGGAGACCCCACCCAGAGAATCGGATGCAGTGAAGGGTCCTGGGACCCCTCTCCCCGGACCCCAGGGCTGGAGGAGGGGCACTTATTGCCAATGGTTTATTACTGATATTTTATGCTCTCTGCCAACATTAATCCGTGAAGGTTTCACCAGAGAAACCACTCTCAGCCGTTCAGTCCAAGAGCTGGTGATGTGGTGAATCGGACAGTGGGCACATTATTCAGCTGTGCACTGTCACACATCGAGCGGGTCAGGCAGCGTCTGTGGAGGGAGACACAGAGTTAACGATTCACATCCCACACCCTTCGTCTGAATCCCTCTCACAGATGCTGCCTGACCTGCCCAGTGTTTCCAGCGTTTCCTCATTTTGCTTCAGGTTTTCATTTCCTGCTGTAAGTTCTGCTGTTTTATAATAAAATTCCAGAATGGCGTCTTGTGTTGAATGCCTGTGGGACTGGAGAGGTTACAGAGAAAGAACACAGAGCAGCACAGGAACAGGCCCGTCAGCCCACGATGTCTGTGCCAACCATGATGCTAAATTAAACCAACCCCACCTCCCTGCCCATGACCTGTGTCCCTCCATTCCCTGCCTGTTCAAGTGTCTCTCTGAATGCCTCTTAAATGTTGCCATTGTATCTGCATCCGCCACCTCCCCTGGCAGCTCATTCCAGGGACTTGCCTCACAATCTCCTTTAAAATGTCCCTCTCTCACCTTAAATCCACGCCCTCTGGTACCTGACATTTCCACCCTGGGAAACTCTGACTACCTGATCTATGATTTATAAACCTCTGTCAGGTCTCCCTTCAACCTCCGACACTCCAGAGAAAACAATCCAAGTTTATGGCTGGTACTCTTTAATCCAGGCAGCATCCTGGTGAAGCTCTTCTGCACCCTGACCACAGCCCCCACACCCTCCCTGTAATGCAGCGACCAGAACTGGACACAATACTCCAGATGTGGCCTGACCAACGTTTTATCCAGCTGTAACATGGCTTCCCGACTTTTTACTCAAAGCCCCAATCGATGAAGGCAAGTGTGCCTTCTGCCGCCTTTTACCCAATCTTCTTGTGTTGCCACTTTCACAGAGCTCTGGACGTGATGATCATGGTTTAAAGGGGAACCTGCAGGTGGTGGTGCTCCCCTGCACCTGCTGCTCTTGTCCTCCTGGGTGGTGGAGGTGGTGGGTTTGGGAGGTTCTGTCGGAGTAGCCTGGGTGAGTATCTGCAGTGCATTTTGTGGACGGTTCACACTGCAGTCACTGTGTATTGGTGGTGGAGGGAGGGAGTGTTTCGGGAGGTGGACGGGGAGCCAATTGAGCGGCTGCTTTGTCCTGGATGGTGTCGATCTTCTCGAGAGTTGTTGGAGCTGCACCCACCCAGGCAGTGGAGAGTGTTCCATCACACTCCCGGCTGGTGCCTTGGAGATGGGGGAAAGGCCTTGGGTTGTCAAGAGGTGAATCACTCCCCACAGGATACCCAGTCTCTGACCTGCTCTTATAGCCATGGTGTTTATGTGACCAGTCCAGCTGAGTTTCCCTCAGCATATTGACGATGGGGACTGGGCGATGGGAATATCAGTGAAGGTCAGCGGGAGGTGGTCAGACTCTCCCTTGTTGGAGATGATCACTGCCTGGTACCTGTGTGGTGTGAATGTTACCCGTCACTTCTCAGCCGGTGTCTGAATGTTGTCTGGATCTTGCTGCAGGCAGGCACGGGCTGCTTCACCTGCTGAGGTGTGAATGGAACTGAACATTGTGCAGTCACCAGAGATCATTCCCACTTCTGACCTCAGGTAAATTAGTTTATTATTGTCACATGTACTGAGGTACAGTGAAAAACCTGTTTTGTGTACCGTTCGACAGATCAATTCATTACACAGTGCATTGAGGTAGTACAGGGTAAAAACAAAACAGAATAGAGAGTACAGTGTCACAGCCACAGGGAAGTGCATTGCAGATAGTTGTAACAAGGCAGATTGTGAGGTCAAGATTCCATCTCATCATTTAAGGTTGATGCTGTTTGATAGTTTTATCACAGTGGGAGAGAAGCTGTCCTTGAGCTTGGTTGTATGTGCCCTAAGGCTGCTCTAACATCTGCCTAATGGGAGAGGGGTGAAGAGAGAATGACCCGGGTGGGTGGGGTCTTTGATTATGCTGGCTGCTTCACCAAGGCAGCAAGAGGTATAGACAGGGTCCATGAGGAGGGGAAGCTGGTTTCTGTGATCTGCTGAGCTGTGTCCACAACCTTCTGCAGTTTCTTGTGGTCACAGACAGAGCAGTTGCCACACCAAGCCGTGATGCATCTGGATAGGCTTTCTATGGTAAGTGTCAAAGGGGACATGCCAAATTTCTTTAGCCTCCTGAGGTAGAGGCACTGGTGAGCTTTCTTTGCCACGGTTGGACCAGAACAGGTTATTGGCAATGTTCACTCCAAGGAACTTGAAGCTCTCAACCCTCTTGACCTCAGCACTGTTGATGTAAACAAGAGCATGGGCACCGCCCCCTTCCTGAAGTCAATGACCTGATCTATTGTATTGCTGACATTGAGGGAAAGGTTGTTGTCATGACACCATGTTCCTAAGCTGTCTATCTCTCTGTGCTCTCTGACATCTCTATCATTATTTGAGATATGGCCCACAATGGTGGTATCATCTGCAAACTTGCAGATTGAGTTAGAGCAGCATCTGGTGTCACAGTCGTGAGTGACATGGAGTAGAGTAGGGGGCTGAGGACGCAGCCTTGTGGGGCACCAGTGTTGAGGATAATCATGGCAGAGGTTTTGCTGCCTATCCTCACTGACTGCGGTCTGTTGGTAGTATCGAAGGTGGAGCTGTAGTGAATAAACAATAGTCTAACGTAGGTGCCTTTACCGTCCAGATGCTCCAGAGCTGAGTGTAGGGCCAGGGAGATGGCGTCTGCTGTAGAACCTGTTACATCTAGATTATGTGATCAGAACAATTCAGATGTACCAGGCCACAAACCAAGACCTTTTCAGTCTTTGTTGCATGGCCCTTACGACTAACGAGGCAGAAAGATGGAAAGAACACCAGGGAAACTATGCAGATTGGGCAGCCTTTCAGGTGGCTGTCAGGCCTCAGGACCAGGTAGCAACCATTCGAACTGCCCTTCGCAAAACCCTCCAACAGCCTATTGACAACTAAAGTTTTAGAATGCTCACCGAAACAGGGCGAGGACGGCCCAGACTTTTGGGACCATTTCTGTTCACTTTACAGTACCTATGCGGGGGACGATGCCTACAACAGAGGCAATGCCTCCCCTCAGTTTAACGCCCTCCTACTACAATGTATTCCTGAGGGAGTGGCATCAGCTATCCGCACTAATAACATGAATTGGCCTGACCATACACGACAAGCCATGAGGAGGGCCCTGGTCAACTTCCGGAGTAACGGGTGTGATTCGAAAGCCACAAGGGTAAAACAGGAAATGGTCCAAAGACCTCCTCAGCCCCGACCTGCCTACCCTGATAATACAGGATATCAAATGGAACCGCAGTTTTGCGTTCCAGGATGGGTTGACCGGTCTGGTAAAGGGTATCCAATACACCCCAACGGCCCAAGAGCCCCAATGTACAGACCCCCTTATGCGCCACCGCCGCACCCTTGTAATTACCCAGGACCCAGGGGGCCCCAATAACCTGCACCAGTGAACGTCAGGTTGACAGGATGCTACCTTTGTGGGGCATCTGATCATTGGCAGCGGGAGTGCCCCCACCGCCAACGGCAGGCCAGAACCCCACCCCCCCCCCCCCCCCCCCCCAGTGAACAACAACCTTTCTCAAAAAGCAACCCATTTTCCACCTGCGGGAAGTAGCCATTCCATGTACCCTGCCCTCACCGAGAACCCGGTCAATGAACCTATCGTCAATTCATTAGTTGAGGGAAAGCCGATCCCCTTTATGATAGACACGGGGGCCAATACCTCGACCCTCGAAGCTCCTCGTATCGCCCAGCATGATTTTAAACTGTCCACGGCCATGGTTTTATCGAGCGGGCTGGAGGGACAGGAAAGGTCCTACCCCTTAACTGAACCTTTACAAGTGTGATTTGGAGATCAGGAATGTCTGATCCAATTTGCAGTAACCCCCAGACCTAGGGGTTAAATTGGCCGGGAGGGACCTGCACTGCTCCCTCCGACTCAAAATACAATGCCTGGATGAAGGAATTACCATTACTGGCCCTAAACCCCATAGGATCCTCTGGATTCACCAGCCTCCTCAGTGGTGGACGGTGGACTGCACGAATGGAGATTTTGACCCACCTTTGAAGGACCTGACCCACATGTAACGCTGGTTTATGACCCCTCAGGGGTTTCAAGGGAGCTGGAAGTTTTGTATGCTCCCCTCCTGGGTAGCATGGTGACTGTTACTATCTTAGGGGAAGTAGCAGGTAAGGAGGGGGCAGCATTTTTAGTTCAAGTGCTTAATGAATTGTGGAATCAGTCAGGCTTGATGTCCCCTCACATTACCCTGTCAGTTAATGAGGGTCATAAACCGAAGGAGCTGGGATTCCTAACCCACTGACTTGAGGCACAGGCAGACCCAGGCCTTTACGGGGTTCCCCAGATACTGCCAGGAGGGACCCTGACTTATTACCTCACCCCTTTCTCGGTGACAGGCTGTTTATGCCACCATCAGCTCCACCGACTCCCTTCAGATGAGCCAACCCCCGAGTCATGGGCCACGTCGAAAGTTGAGGTAGGGTTCACCCCAGTCCAATCCATGAAAGGCCAGGAGCACAACTGCCTTCTGTCCCACAGCACCCCCTTCGGAGAGAGGCAGTTGACGGAATAACCCATTTAATAGGTTCATTCTGCAAACAGAGCATCCTGGTTCTTTGCCAATCACCCTGCAACACCCCCATTTTACCCTTCCCCAAACCTGGACGGACAGAATGATGCTTCGTACAAAACCTGCGTAAGGTCAATGATATAGTGGAACTACTACATCCCGTGGTCCCGAGCCCGGCCACCATTCTCAGCAGCATCCCTGCCGACTCTTGTATTTTTACACTTGTGGATCTCCAGCATGCATTTTTTGCAATTTCCCTATCTCCTGACTCGCAGTACCTGTTTGCTTTCACCTTCCAAGGTCAGCTATACACCTGGACGCACCTCCCGCAAGGATTTATACACTCTCTGACTATTTTCTCCCAAGTTTTGCATAAACAACTCCAAGGGTTGCAACTTCCTGACAAATACACTGTTGTCCAGTATGCCGATGACCTTTTATTGGCAAGCCCCTCGGGGCCTGCTGTTGTGTGAAATCGTTCTTTCTCTCTTAAGGATCAAGGACTCTGGACACGAGCTTTGTAGACCAAAACTAGTTTAATCACAAAGGTAAACGTGGGACAGAATGGATGGGAACAGACACACACTCACTCACTCACACGCAGGATACCGTGAACACGAGAGGGGATCGCAACTGGGAAAAAGTACACTCACACACACACTGATACAAACAAGCACACAATAACAATGTACAACTTCAGGATATAACACTTCAATGCCTGACCCACACTAGCATTGGCCCTTAACGCTCCCTGAGTCTGAGTGAAACACTCCCTGACCGTGTGGTGATGCACTCTTACCAATGGTCTCTGCAGCATTGTCTCACTACTCCTGGGGTCATCAAAAAGGGAGGGCTAGGGGATGCAGCCCTTTTTATGGCGCTAGGAGGCTGGGTAGAGCCTCACTGTTGTGATTTAAATGAGCCAATGGTGTGGGGGTCAAGGACAAAGATTCCTGCCACAGCCAATGGTCAGGCAGGTTCAGAGACAAAGGGCACTGGTCAGCCAAGTTCAGAGGCAAAAGGTACTCTCACACCTGAGGGGTGGGTGGAGCCGCACCTTGATTGACAGTAGTATCACTTCCGATCAGAGGAGCAATACTGTCCTCCGGTCAGCGGGGGTCAGTGTCATTACTGTCACGCGACAGCCACGTGGATTTCTCACAACACCCGCCGACATTGCCGACACCAACAGACTACTTAACGCACTCCATTCTTGGGGATACATGATTCCTCCACAGAAAGTAAAACGAACCAAGTGCCAGGTGAAATTTCTGGGCACCCTTTTAAGTGCAACTGAGCGGCAGCTCACTCCTGAACGTATTGCACCCATCATTGCTACCCCACCGCCCGCTACCCTGAAGGGTATGCGCGCCTTCTTAGGTTTAGCACATTTCTGCAGACAATGGCTACCTAATGTGGCTCTCCGTACTAAGCACCTCACACCCCTGGCTTCAAGCCAGTCCGTGGGACCTTTTGAACTTACAGAGGAACAAAAGGAGGCCTTTGATAGGCTCAAACAGGCCCTTGCCAGCACCCCGGCCCTGGGACGCCATCTATATGACCACCCATTTCAGCTTTTTGTGAATGTTCTGGAGGACTGCGCTACAGCCGTCCTTAATCAAACCCATGGGGATAGAAAAAGACCAGTGGCCTATTACTCCACTCGGCTGGACCCGGTTGCTAGGGGGCTCCCGCCATGCTCGCAGATGCTTCCAGCGATCTACTCCCTAGTAACAGCAACCTCCAATATAACCCTGCAACAGTCAGTGGTTGTTTATTCCTCCCATACCGTAACAGCACTCCTGACCTCTCATCAGATGCAACATCTTACCCAGGCCCGCTTAAACAGATATGAGGTAGTGCTCCTGAATAACCCACTCCTCACTTTTGCATACTGCACCACCATTAACCCTGCCACCTTTCTAGAGGCCCCACCGGAGGAACTTGAAGATCCGCCACATGACTGTTTAATGAGTAACCACATATTGACTACACCCCGTCCGGACCTTTCAGATAAGGCCTTCCAGTCAGCAGACTTAAACCTGTATGTCGACGGTAGTTCCTCCGTTTCTGAACAGGGCACCCGCCTTTGTGGCTATGCCATAGCATACGACTCCCACGTTGTGGAGACTGTATCTTTGCAGCCCCCAGTCTCTGCCCAAAAAGCAGAACTTTTTGCCATGACCAGAGCTTGTATTTTAGCCAAGGACAAAGTAGCTAACATCTTTACTGATTCCTGCTATGCTTTTGGAGTTGCCCATGATTTTGGCCAACTCTGGACGCACAGGGGATTTTTGACCTCTACAGGTAGCCCCATACAGAATGCAGCTTATGTAAAGAACCTCCTCCAAGCCATCCTCCTCCCTAATAAATTAGCCATCATTAAATGTTTGGCTCACCTCTCAGACACCTCCATGGTAACACAGGGCAACAACAGGGCAGACGCAGAGGCTAAATTGGCAGCACGCCAGGGGTCTAAAATCGTTCCGACTGTGGAAAAAACAGGCAGTTGCTTGCAAGCCAAAGATAACAACGCAGGGCACCCCAGACATGGTCACTGTGCAGCACTTACAGGGAGATGCCCCTGACTCAGAAAAACAAGTATGGAAGGCGCACAGGTGTATGCACTCTGCGCCACATGGGCTCTGGACTACTCCAGTCGGTCAAGTATGTATACCTGATTCTTTGTTACCAATGCTTATTGACTGCCTGCATTCTGACACCCACCTCGGCAAGGAGGGAATGAGTAACATTTTACTACGTACCTGGTGGCACCCAGATTGGAGGAAGCAGCACAAGGCAAGATACGATCATGTTTGATATGCCAACAAACCAATGCTGGGAAAGGGGTGAGGTGCACCCCAGGCAAAACCCCCTTGCCAGATAGTCCTTTTGAATGTTTACAACTTGATTTTATTGAATTACTGCATGTACATTGTTACAAGTACTGTCTTATTATTGTTGATGTATTTAGTAGATGGATTGAAGCTTTTCCAACCACCAACAATAAGGCCTCAACGGTGGTGAAGTTATTGCTTACAGAAATCATACCAAGGTTTGGGGCACCCTGACAGATAAGTTCAGACAATGGTCCCCACTTCATAGGGAAAATAAGTAAGGAGTTGTGCGAGGCACTGCATATCGAACAGCAGTTCCACTGCACCTACCACCCTCAGGCAGCGGGTGTAGTAGAACGAGCCAACGGTACCCTAAAGAATAAATTAACTAAATTAGTGTCAGAGACAGGTCTAAATTGGCTGAATGTTCTCCCTTTAGCATTATACCACTTGGGAATTACACCCCTACTTGGCCCCCGGGGTGTCAGCTGCTGAAATTGTCTATGGACGTCCGGGAAGAACCCCATGGGACGCTGACACCCAGCCCCCCCACCCAGATTGACCTTAACATCATGGGGAATGAACTACAAAGGTATTTCAGACAACTTATGTCCTCTTTAAAGTTTCTTCATTCTCAGGTGAAGAGTGCCTTGAAACCACGGGAAGGACAGGATGCAGAGTTGCCTGACCTGGAAATCAGAGATTCGGTACTGATACGGGATTGGGAGCGCCCTAATTGGGACCTCGGTGGAAGGCCCCTTCCAGATATTGCTCCAAACTCCTACAGCTGTGAAAGTACAGGGCCAGGAATGCTGGATTCATCTGATTGACTGTAAAAGATGGCCACCGGAAGGAAAATGATGTTTCTTAGATTTGGACTCCTTACCATCACCGGTACTCTTGCGTTGGCAGTACAGGAAAATTTGTTTTACAAAGCACATATGCAGCTACATGGAAATCGCGCTGTTTGCTACCCCCTGGCAAAATCAGTGGGAGGTCTTTTGGTAGCCACACCAAGTTGGAGCTCCAGGTCTCTCTTAAAATACGAATATTCAGAAACAAAGTGCATTGGGCAGACGGGAACCTACGGGAGGGTGCTGCCGGGTAAATGCTTGCAAAGAACAATAACAGATCCTAGCAGCACAACTAGCCACCAGTCCTTCTCTCGCTGCTTCACCGGTAAAGGATGGGGTTGTGGGATAGTGATCGTACAGCACACGATATCATGTGCCACCACCACTTGTACAGAGAGAATATGTGGGTTTAGAGGGGGGATGGTTTGGGTGTGAGTGCGCTGGCACCAGGTGTGTTAAGTTACTTGCAGGGGAGCGATGGGTTTGTGGGGAAGGGAACGGAAACCATGTGAAATTGTCAAATGTCTCTTTAGAATGGCTAACGAGGGGGGATTACCTCAGAGAGCATGGGAGAAATGTTGTTGGAATCTCTTGGTATTCTCAGATGGCCAGTCCACAGCAATCGGGTAATGTAACCTGTCACCGGGCTAAGGAAGGGCATGTGTTCCTCTTTAATGGTACTTACACTACCGCCACCCCCACTCTGCCAGCCTGGTTTGCAATAGGAACGATCGGGCCGGTCACGGTCCCCTGCCCCCAGCAGGCTCATGTCCGATGAAAACTTGTGGCGTGGTCAGTAAGTGAGGAGTTTTGTGAGGACTGGAGGGATCCTGTTTCAATGGGCTCCCACTTATCGTCCTTAGGCTATGGATGCCTGTGCACTCTCTTTCTCTGGGTGGTTCAGCAGGAACTATAGCAACAAAAAACCGGAACTACCTTATTTGTGGACTGACCGTGCTGGGAAACAGTACCATAAGGGGCCTGGAGGCAGTGAACCAGGACAGAACTTTGATTTTATGCCCAGCAGGCCCGGTATGCTGTGGACTACCAGTTGGCTCAGCAAGGAGGAGTATGTGCCATAGTAGGGGACAAACGTGTCATCAATGTTAGGGATGAGTCCTACAACATTTCCCATGCCATTCAGGATATTCAGAAGCAATTAGATAGCTTTAGGCAGGGACGTGCAGGAGGGGAGGGTTGGTTGAGTTGGCTATTAGGAGGATCATGGGCATCATACCCGCTGCATGGAGCAGTGGGGTTGATCGTTATTATTACAGTACGCTGCGTGGTGCTGACCTGTTTAAACACTTGTTGCAAGGTCTTTATTAATAAGCTCTCAGCCCCGTTTTCGGCGCCTCTCTAGGTTATCATGGTATGATAAAAGGAGGGAACGAGGAAGCAAAGGGTTAAGAAATTGTGACCGTACATATAACTAATGAAAAAATACCACGCAAGCCCCTGACTCAAGACCTGGTGGTAATTACTGTGTCCGGAACTTGATTGTAAACCAATTATACTAAACAATGAGCGTAAGGTTTATAAAATTACGAGAGGCAAAGATAGAGCTTTTAAACCTCTGCCAGATCTTCCCTCAGCTTCCACCACTCCAGAGAGAACAACCCAAGTGTATCTAACCTCTCCTTATAGCACATACCCTCTAATACAGGCAGCATCCTGAGAAACCGCTACTGCACCCTCTCCAAAGCCTCCACATCCTTCCGATAATGGGGCGACCAGAATTGAATGCAATACTCCAGGTGCGGCCTAACTAGAGTTTTATAAAGCTGCAACATAACTTCCTGACTCTTGAACTCAGTTGCTCGACTAATAAAGGCAAGCATGTCACATGCCTTCTTTACCACCCTATCAACCTGTGTAGCCACTCTCAGGGAGCTATGGACTTGGACCCCAAGATCCCTCTACTCATCAACATGGTTAAGGGTCTTGCCATAAACAGCGTGCTGTCTCTTTACATTTGATCTCCCAAAGTGCAACACTTCACATTTGGCCGGGTTAAACTCCATCTGCCATTTCTCTGCCCACATCTGCAACTGATCCATATCCTGCTGAATCTTTTTCATCCAGGTCATTGACATATATCGCAAACAGCAGAAGTCCCAGTACGGATCCCTGTGGAACACCACTAGTCCCGACCTCCAGCCAGAATAAATCCCATCAACCAATATTTTTACAATAATTTATTTTAAAAAATAATATTTATTTATTTATTAGTCAGATGTTCATACCCTCTGTCTTCTATGGACAAGCCAATTCTGAACCCAAACGGGCAATTCACTGTGGATCCCATGCATCTAAATCTTCTGGGTGAGCCCCCCATGAGGGACCTCGTCAAACACCTTAGGAAAGTCCACGTAGACAACATTGACAGCTCTACCTTCGTTGATCGCCTTCATCGTGTCCTCGAAAAACTCAATCAAATTTTGTGGGGCAATCATGACTTGCCCCACACAAAGCCATGCTGACTGTCCCTAATTAGGCCATGGTTTTCCAAATGCTCAATAATCCCTTCCTTAAGAATCCTCTCCAGTAACTTCCCTACCACTGCCGTGAAACTCACCAGTCTATAGTTTGCAGGATTATCCCTGTTTCCCTTCTTGAACAATGGAACAACATTAGCTTCTCAACAGTCCTCTGGGACCTTGCCTGTGGCTACAGAGGACACGAAGATATTGGTCAAGGCCCCAGCAATGTCATCTCTTGTCTCTCCCAATAACCTGGGGAAAATTCCATCAGGCCCCGGGGACTTATCTACCTCAATATGGATCACCTCAGTTTTGTTTTCAGCGAGGTCGCTATCCTTCAGGGTCCTGACCTTTCAGCCAGAGTGGAGTGTAGTAGAGCTTACAGAGCCACTGCTGCACAGCTCCAGGGACCTGGGTTCAATCCGGACCTCGGCCGTCGCCTGTATGGAGTTTGCACCTTCTCCCCGTGACCATGTGGGTTTCCCCCCACATCCCAGAGACCTGCGGGTTGGTAGGGGAGTTGGCCGCTGTAAATTGCCCCCAGTGTGTAGTTGAAGGGTAGAATCTGGGGCAGGTGATGGGAATGTGGGGAGAAGAGGTTATAGGGAAAATTATTGAGGGAATGAGATTGTTCTGTGAACCAGCATAGACTAGAAGAGCCGAATGGCCTCTGATGTTCAATGGAAGATCTGGAAGGACAGTGGGGGTGTCAGGGAGCTTGTGAGAGCCCACATGCTCCCCCTCGATGTTCATGGGGGTTACGCACCGTTCCCTATGTGGATGTGCTCTCCCCAGCCTTGGTGTGACTGAGGTGTACAGAATTATGAGGGGCACCGACAGAGTGGTTTATAGGAGCCTTTTCCCCATAATACCCATGTCAAAACAAGAGGGCATTGGTTTAGGGGAAGGGGGTAGAGTTTAGAGGAAGAATTTGTTCAGCCCGAAGGCAGCTGCAGCCTGGAACACACTGCCTGAAGGGGTGGTGAGGGCAGAGGCCCTCACAGCATTGAAGTATCTACATGAGCAGAGAAAGCTGTAACCAAGTGCTGGTAAACTGGATCAGTGTGGATGGGTAACAAGGGGTTAGCATGGATGGGGTGGGCCTATTGGCCTGTTTCTGTGTGTATGACTCTGACTCAGTGAGGTAGCTCAGGGTCACCTTGTCCCAGAACAGAGGTGTTCTGCAAAACACTCACCCAATCTGTTCGGTTTCTCCAGTGTAGTGGAGACGACACAATGAGCACTGAATGCAAAACAATGTATAAGAAATGCCAGTGGATCTCTGCTGCATTTGGAAGGAGTATGTGGGACCCTGGATGGTGGGAAGGGAAGGAGTACAAGATCAGATGTGGGATGTCCTGTTCACATGGGAATGTGCTGTGGGATGGGGAGTGGTTGGTGGAGGACCAGAGGACCGAGGGGAGAACCATCCCTTCAGGATGCTGGAAGGGGAAGGAAGGGGAAGATGTGTCTGGTGGTGGAATTTCCTTGGTAGAGGTGGAAATTATGGAGTGTGGAGGGGTGAAAGGTGAGGACTGGGGGAAGAGAGGAAGAGAGAGAGGGACAGAAAGAGATAAATAGAAAGAGGGACAGAAAGAGAGACAAGAAGAGAGAGACAGGGTGAATGAGAGAGAGGAAGAGAAAGCGTAAATGAGAGAGAAACACAGGCAGGGAGAAAGAAAGAGAGACAGAGGGAGAGAGAAAGAGATTCAGAGAGAATGAGATAAAGAAGGAGACAGAGAGAGAAAGATAAGAGGGAAAGAGTGAAAGAAAGAGAAAGAGAGAATGAGGGAGAAAGGATATAGAAAAAGAGAGATGCAAACGGTAAAAGACAGAGGGAGAGACAGAGAGAGATACAAAGACAGAGAGACAAAAACAGAAAGAGAGAGAGAAAGAGTGAGAAAGACAGCGATAAAGAAGAAAGATAAGGCGCGCAAGAGAGTCAGAGGGACAGAAAGAAAGAGACAGACACAGAGAGCAAGAGGCAGATAGTGAGCGAGAGAGAAAAAAGAGAAAGAGAGAGAAAAAGAGAGTGAGAATCAGAGAGAGAGAGGGAGAGAGAGAAACAGGGAAAGAGAGGAAGAGAAAGTGAAAGAGAGACAGAGGGGGGCAGAGAGTGTGAAAGAGAGAGAGCGAGAGAGAAACAGAGAGAAAGACAGAGACAGAGAGAGAGAGAGAGAGAGAGAGAGAAGGATCGAGTGTGACGGGGAGACTGGGAGAGGTTCTCCGTGTTACTGAGCGTTGGGTGGGGTTGGCCGGACGTCAGTTCCTGCGCCTTCAGTTCCCCGACCGGTGGCGGCACAAACAGCCGCTTTAACGTCTGTGAGTTTCATCAGAGTTTCAAGATGCAGCGTTTCGCCTCCAGGAGGGACTCCTCCCTGCTCTTTACCGCCGTCTACGCCGCCGATGTGGGTAAGGTCGGACTGTGGTGGCGACCCCGGCTGTAGAACTGAGCGTGTGTGAGGCCCGTCCGGGGGTCCGTCAGTACATTGGGGTCACTTCCCAGCTGTGTGTCAGTCCTCCCCCGACACAGAACCCGACCTCCTGCACCCACCCCAAGACCTGTGTCCCGAGTGCAACGTTATTCTGCTTCACTCGTCCGTCCACTTCCTGCTGTAACTTCCTGCCACCATTTCACGCCGTGTTTCCCTCACCCTGTGAGAACCAGCTCCCCGCACCCTGACACCAGCTCCCCACCCCCACAGGGGCTCTGCGGATTCAGACCCAACTCCTGGCCTCAAACGGTGGGAGGGGCTGCTTCAGTAACAGCCCTCGGGACCCGAGGGAGAGCAATAGATTGGATCCAAAATGGGCTCAGAGGGAGGGAGGAGAGGGGAATGGGTGACGGGTGTTGATGTGACTGGAGCTGTTACCAGTGGGACCCACAGGGTCAGTGCCCCGTCGCTCACTCTGTGTTGCAGACAGTAACGAGTTGGAGCTAAATGTAGGGGGCAGGGTGAAGAAGCCTTGCAGGTGGTACAAACATTGTCCGTGTGGACGGCAGTGAGGAGGAGAGCTCCAGACTGCAGGGACACCCTGGAGTACAGTGGGCAGCATCCGTCTCCTTGATGAAGGGAAGGTGTCAATGGGCTGGAACTGGTTGAGAGAAGGTTCACCAGGCTGAGACCTGGAACAGGTGGGATGTTTGTGGGGAAAGGTTGGATCTGCGGTAGTTTGGAAGAGTGAGGAGGGACTGAAGTGAAAGGTGTGGGACCCCGAGGGAGCTGTCAGGATGTTCCCCCCGCGGGAGATCGAGAACAAGGGGTCACCGTGTGAAAAGAAGGGGCTGCCCATTTAAACAGGGATGAGGTGAAATCATTTCTGTCTGTGGTGGTGAGTCTTTGGAACTCTCTTCCTCAAAGGGCGCTGGAGACAGGGTCTTTGATCATCTTAAGGTGGAGGGAGAGAGATTATTGAGATTATTGACGTGAGGGGGTGACAGGTCACGGTGGGGGGTGTGGATGGGAATGTGGAGCTGAGGTTACAGTCGGATCAGCCAGGAGGGAGGGAGTGACCTGATCTGTGTGTCCCTGTGAGGGATCAACAGGTTGGGCAGAAAAGCAGCAAATGCAGTTTAGGGTCACAGAGCTGTACAGCACAGAAACAGGCCATTCGACCCATCACGTCCACACTGACCAGGGGGCACCCATCCGTCCTGATCCCATCTCCCAGCACCTGTCCTGTAGCCGTCTATTTCTGGGGGATTCGAGAGCTCGTCTGGACGCTTGTTAAGTGCTGTCAGTGACTCTGCTTCCTCCACCGTCTCCGGCAGTGTGTTCCAGGTACTCACCACTCTCCGGGTGAGAAAGGACCCCTCAGATCCCCTCTAAATCCCTTCCCCCTCACCCTGAATCTGTGCCCTCTTGTTTTATCTGCCTCTGGTATGGGAAAGGTTTCCTGCAGCCTGCCCGATCTATACCCCACATAATTTTATATACCCCAGTCATGTCCCCACTTCACCTCCTCTGCTCCGGGGAAAACCTCTCCAGTCTCTCCTCACTGAAATGCTCTGTCCTCGGCACGCGCCCAGTGACTCTCCTCTGCCCCCTCTCCAGAAGTGTGAGGTGATATATCTGGGGAGGTGATACAGACGAGGAGTACACCAAGCTCCTTCTGTCTCTCCACACCACTCACACCCTCCCACTTATTGTGTATGAGTGTCTGCCCACTGCTCCCTAAAGGGAACAGGACAGGTGAATAAAGGGTTATGCAGGCAGCCGGGTAACTTCCCTTCAGAGACAGAGAGAGAGATTGAAAGAGAGATAGCAGGAGAGAGAGAGAGTGAGTGAGCCAGAGAGAGAAACAGCAAGAGAAAGATAGAAAAAAGAGAGGCAGAGACACAGGGAGAAAGAGAGGAAGGAGAGAGAGGGGAAGAGAAACAGACAGAGAAAGAGTGAAAGAGAGATGGACATAGAGATAGAGAGACAGAGAGAGTGACAGAACAAGAGAGAGAAAGAGCGAGAGGGGGTGGGTGAGAGAGAGAGACAGAGAAGCGGTGGGGGGGGGGGGGGGAATGAGATAGAGGGAGAATGTGACAGGATGGGGACCGGCCCCTCTCACAGCCAAGCCACCACTCTCTGCTGGTGGAGGAGCGCTCTGACCGGAGGTGACCGTGTCCCAGACTCGGAATAGCTCCTGATTAAAAACTGTGCAGCTCCCACAGAGCAGCACGGCTGATGTTCGCCGCTGGGAGCCACGTGTCCTCCTGAAGGCAACGCCCCGACGGAAGAAGTGTGTCGCCAGCACATGCCATCGTGGAGGGTGCTCAGTGCACAGGTATCTCTGCAGGGTCCTGAGGCAGAGAGCCTCCAGCTGGGTACGTGCACACACCAGTGACTGACCGCCCTCCTCAGTCGGGAAACTCAGGACCGTAGCAGAGACCCAGTGTTTCCTGTTGCCACAGAAGAAGTCGACCAACTTCCTCTGGGTCATGGCGACAATGACAGAGGGCAGGACCCGAGTGACCAACCGGTGCCACAACATGGAGGCCACCAGTTGGTTTATGACCAGCTCCCTGTCCTGGTAAGAAATTGCTGTAAGTTGTCCTGACCAGCGTCCCAGCTGGGCAACAACTTCTGTCTCTCAGTCCTGCCAGTTCGCCGGCCAGGTTTCCTCAGTGGACCTCATGCAGACACCCAGGTAGAGGAGGTGCGTAGTGCACCACGCAAATGGTCTCAGCTCCTCTGGCAGGGAGTCCACCCACCACTGACCCACCAAGAGGAACATATCTCAGGGTAGTAGGGGGAGGGTCACAAAGAGATCCCTGCTCTCCAAGCCCTGGGAATGGGTGACGGAACAGTGTAGAGAGGGCCTGACTCACCCACCTCCCTCTGGGGAACATTCCCGACCTCCCGTTCCTTTAACTCTGGGCCTCCCGGTATCGCTCCCTCTGCCCAGGGCCAAAGCTCTTTCCTGTTCCCTGTCTGGGCCCCTCGTCCCTTCACATCCTGATTAAATCTGCCCTCAGCCTCTGTTCCAGGGAACCCCCTCAGTCTGACCCATCTCCTCACTGAACCTTCTCCGGCCCTGCCCCATCCTGGTAACTCCCCTCTCCCCCCTCTGGTGTGACACCCCCTACCCCAGACCTGTCCAGCTCCCCCGTTCACAGACCCTGGGTCCCAACCAACAAAGGCAGGGATCCCGACTGCCTCTTCACTCCCTCACCCACCTGACCTGTCCCCAGCTCCCTCTGTCCCCCCCACACCACTCACACCCTCACCGTGTTCACCCTCCCCAAACACCCCACCCCCCCCCCCCCCCCCCACTCCAGACTGGGTCCCATTTCCAGTGTCTGTGCCCCTTCTGACCCTTCCATTGATATCTGGCTGCAGGCTGCAACTTCCTTCCTCAGGGCCAGGTGCAGAGAGTCTTCACTCTGTTCCCCCCGTGGGCTCACTGTGTGATGTAGGAACTGTGGGCCGGGTCCCTCACAGGGCCGGGAGCCAGACGATGGGCCGCATGGCCTGCTCCTGTGTCTGTCATTCTCCCAGCTCCGATTCCCCCTCCAGTCACTGAGCTCACCTGCTGAGTGCCTCCTCTTGTCTCCTCAGCTGGGACTGGGGGTCCCCCTCCCACTGTGAACGGAACTGTGGGATGCCTGGTCTCCTTACCTCCCGGGATCCCAGTTGGACCGGACGTTGCTGAGGTTGAGTGGAGACGGACATCACCCAGAACCAAGTTAGCACAATACTCAAAGGAGGACATTGAATACTTCGGTTCTGACGAGTACAAGCGACGAGTAACTCTTCATCGCGGGGACTTCAGTCTGGAAATCTGTGATCTGCGGAGAGAGGACGCTGGTGATTATGAGGTGACTGTTACAGTGAGTTCAGGAGCACAGACTCGGGCAACAGTCCGACTGGAGGTGTCCGGTGAGTGAGACTGCTGCGGAGGGGCCTGGGTTTCACCAGTTCCTGAAACACCCCTAATTAATGGGTGAGGGCAGATCCCATGCGTTCCCCTGTTTACTGAACCCCACTGACTGCCAGTGTCCAGAGCTGGGGGTCATGGTCCCAGTTTAGTGGGGCTGAGGCAGTGCCAGGCTGGGGGACAAACCCACCACATCCCCGGAGACTGGACCAGGGCCGTGAAGGATAGAACTGTCAACAGGGAACCTTGTGGCTCTGAGGCTGGAGGAGCTGAGCACACGGGGAGGGGGGAGCAGAAGGATGGGCCGATGGGGTGGGAGAGGCTGGTGTGGATGGGCCAAACGGTCTGTATCTGTGGGTCACAGTTGAACAGATCCCACTGTATCCCCAGGTCAAAGGCCTGGTCTGACATGTTCAGGGATCCCAGTTGTTCGGACTGTTTCCCAGAGCATTGCCTGTTAATTCCCCAGACTGAGGTCTGAGCTCAGCAAGGTGTTTATTCCTCAGCCTTCATGCTGTGCTTTACTGAGCGATCCCCTGTGTGTTCATTACACAGAATGTAGTGTCCCAGTGAGTGACACTGTACACATACACAACAGCACACTCACACCCAGCATTATAGTTCCTGACTCACTCTTAAAATAATATAACGTTCCCAATAATCTCACCCAGCAACATCTGGCTGAGAAATCTTCTCTTCTCCATCCAGGGTCAACCAATTCCCACCGGAGGGAGGAGAACATCAGAACATGGGAACTAGGAGCAGCAGGAGGCCATTCGGCCCCTCGAGTCTGCTCCCCACTCACTGAATAGTACACACAGAATGCTAGAGCAATTCAGTAGGTCAGGCAGCATCTATGGAGGGAAATAAACAGTCGGTGTTTCTTTTGATGAAGAATCTTGACCTGAAATGTTGACTGTTTATATCCCTCTGCAGATGCTGCCTGATCTGCTGAGGTCTTCCAGCACTTGTGTTTTGCTCCTGATTCCAGTATCTGCAGAATCTCTTGTGCCCCCACTCACTGAGATCAGGGCTGGTCTGACCATGGCCTCAGCTCCACCTTCCTGCCTGTTCCCCACAAACCCCGACTCCCCTCCAACCCAAAACTCTGTCTGTCTCGGCCTTAAATACATTCAGTGACTTGGCCTCCACAGCTCTGTGGGGGGAGAGAATTCCAAAGATTCCCGACCCTCAGAGAGGAGAAATTCCTCCTCATCTCCGTCTGAAGTGTGCAGCCCCTTATTCTGAAACTGTGCCCCTCCTTCCAGATCTCCCCATGAGGGGGAACATACTCTCAGTACCCACCCTGTCGAGTCCCCTCAGAATCTTATGTCCCCTCTCCTCCCCCATCACCAGAATCCTCCTGTGCCTCGCTCCCTCGTGTGTGTATCCAGCTTCCTTTAAACCCCTCAGTGAGATTAAGTGCAGCCACTCCCTGTGGGAACAAGTCCCACATTCCCACCGCTCCGTGGGGAAGGGAGTTTCTCCAGGATTCCCCATTGGATTTATCAGTCACTGTCTCATCAACGGCCCCTTGATCCGGTCCCACCCACTGGGAGAAACACCTTCCCCACATCCGGCTGGGCATTTTATTTATTCATTTTACTGAATCTGGCCATCGCTGTCAGGACCAGCACTCACTGCCCATCCCTAGTTACCCCGGAGGAGGTGGGGGTGAGCTGCCTTCTTGACCCACTGCAGTCCTTCTGGTGAAGGAGCTCCCACCGTGCTGTTGGGGAGGGAGTTCCCAATGAAGGACCAGTGATATATCTCCCAGTGAGGAGGGTGAGGGACTTGGAGGGGAACCTGCAGGTGGTGGTGTTCCCCTGCACCTGCTGCTCGCCCCCTTTGGCGGTGGAGGTGGTGGGTTGGGAGGTTCTCTCGGAGAAGCCTGGGTGAGTAACGGCAGTGTATTTAGACGGTTCACACTGCAGTCCCTGTGTACTGGTGGTGGAGGGAGGGAGTGTTTAGGGGGGTGGACGGGGAGCCGATTGAGCGGCTGCTTTGTCCTGGACAGTGTTGATCTTCTCGAGAGTTGCTGGAGCTGCAGCCACCCAGGCAGTGGAGAGTGTTCCATCACACTCCTGGCTGGTGCCTTGGAGATGGGGGAAAGGCCTTGGGGTGTCAGGAGGAGAGTCGCTCCCCACAGGATACCCAGTCTCTGTCCTGTTCCTGTAGCCACGGTGTTTATTTGACTGGTCCAGTTGAGTTTCTGGTCAGTGGTGACCCCAGGATGTTGATGGTGGGGACTGGGCGATGGGAATGTCAAGGGGAGGTCATCAGACTCTATCGTGTTGGAGATGGCTATTCCTTGGCACTTGTGTGATGTGAATGTTCCTTGTCACTCATCAGCCGGTGTGTGAATGTTGTCTGGGTCTTGCTGCCGGCATACATTGGCTGCTTCACCTGCTGATGTGTGAATGGAACTGAATATTGTGCAGTCACCAGTGAACACCCCCACTTCTGACCATAGGATGGAAGGAAGGTCACTGATGAAGCAGTTGAAAATGTCCAAACAATGTCCATCTCCTCCCATTCGCTGCACATGAATGTGCCTATCCAAGAGCCTCTTAAACACCTGGATCATATTTGCCTCCAGTACCACTCCTGGCAGCAGATTCCAGGCACCCACCACTCTGTGTAAAAAAAAAACTTGCTCCAAATATCTGCTTTGAACTTATCCCCTCTCACCTTAAATGCAAGCCCTCTAGTATTAGATATTTTCACCCCGGGAGAAAGATACCAGCTGTCTACTCTATCTATGCCTTTCATAATCTTATAAACTTCTATCAGGTCTCCGCTCAGCCTCCGTCGCTCCAGAGAAAACAACCCAAGTTTGTCCAACCTCTCCTTACAGCACATGCCCTCTAATCCAGGCAGCATCCTGGTAAACCCCTTCTGCACCCTCTCCAAAGCCTCCACATTCTTCCCATAATTGGGAAACCAGAACTGAATGCGAGACTCCAGATGCAACCTAACCAGAGCTTTATAAAGCTGCAACATAACTTCCCAACTCTTGAACTTAGTGTCTTGAATAATAAAGGCAAGGCTTCCATATGCCTTCTTTACAACCCGATGGACCTGTGCAGCCACCTTCAGGGAGCTTTGGCCTTGGACCCCTGGATGCCTCTGTACATCAACAATGGGTCCTGCCATTAACAGTGTACTGTCCCTTTACATTTGACCTTCCAAAGTGCAACACCTCACACTTGGCCGGATTAAACTCCATCTGCCATTTCTCCGTCAATATCTACAACTGATCTATATCCCACTGTATCTTTCGGCAATCTTCTACACTATCCACAACACCACCAAACTTTGTATCATCTGCGAAGTTACTAACCCTCCCATCCACGTTTTCACCCAGGTGTTTTATATATATCACAAACAGCAGAGGTCCCAGTACGGATCCTGGCAGAACACCAATAGTCACAGACCTGCAGCCAAAATAACCCCCTTCCATCACTGCCCACTCTCTTCTATGGGCAAGGTAATTCTGAATCCAAACTGCGAAGTCACCACGGCTCCCATGCATCTAAACCTTCTGGATGAACCTGGCATGAGGGACCTTGTCAAACAGTTTATTAAAGTCCACGTAGACAACAACTACAGCTCTTCCTTCATGAATCCATTGTCTGCTCGAAAAACTCAATTAACTTTGTAAGACGTGACTTGCTCCACACAAAGCCTTGCTAACTGCCCCTAATTAGGCCATGGTTTTGCAAATGCTCAGAAGTTCTATCCCTAAGAATCATCTCCAATAGCTTCACCACCACTGATGTGATACTCGCCGGTCTATAGCTACAAGGATTCTCCCTATTTCACTTCTTGAACAATGGAACATTAGCTACTCACCAGTCCTCTGGGACCTCACCTGTGGCTAGAGAAGACGCCAAGATATTGGTCAAGGCCCCAGCAATCTCATCTCTTGCCTCTCTCAATAACCAGGGGTATATCCCATCCGGCCATGGGGACTTACTCACCTAAACATTCTTCAAGACACCCGGCACTTACTACCTCCTCCTTCATCTCCAAATGCCCCAGCTCATGAGCAGTCTCCACACTGATCTCACTGTCCTCCACGTCCTTCTCCTTGATAAATACCAATGCAAAATACTCATTTACGCCCTCGCCCACATCTCCGCCTCCAAGCACGTTTTCCTCCTTTACCCTCGAGTGGTCCCTCGTGGCCCCTCCTGCCTTTTCTAATTCCCTTCTTGAGTTCTTTTCCATTTTCTTTTGTAATCCTTCGGGGCTCTGTTTGATCTTGGCTTCCTAAACCTTGCATGTGTTTCCTTTTCCTTCTTGACTAAATTCACCACCTTACTTTGAATCCGAGGTTCCCTTCCCTTCCCATCCTCGTCCTTCCTTCTTACTGGAACATACATGTCCTGTACTCTGTGCATTTGTTCCTTAAACACCCTCCATGTGTCAGAGGTGGACTTGCCCAAAAACAGCTGTTCCCAATTAACCCTCCCTGGTTCCTGCCTCATACTCTCATAATTTGCCCTGCCCCAATTTAACACACTTCTGCAAAGTCCATACTTATCCTTATTCATAGCTATCTTAAAGCTTAAGGAGTTGTGATCACTGTTTCCATAATGTTCTCCCACTGAAAGGTCAGTCACCCGGCCAGGCTCATTTCCCAACACCAGGCCCTTCCTCTAGTTGGACTATCTACACACTGATTTAAGAAACCCTCCTGGATACACCTAACAAATTCTGCCCCATCTGAACTTCTTGAACTAAGGAGTTCCCAGTCTATATTGGGAAAGTTGAAGTCACCCACGACTACAACCCTGTTGTGTTTGAACCTTTCCCTAATCTGCCTGCATATCTGCTCCTCAATGTCGCGGTGGCTACTGTGGGGTCTGCAGTACAATTCCATCAGAATGATTGCACCTTTCTTATTTTTGAGTTCTACCCATGGAGTCTGAGTGGATGAGCCGTCCATTATGTCCCCTCTGAGTGCAGCGGTGATATTGTCCCTGATTAATAAAGCAACTCCCCCCCCATCCCACTCCCTCATCCCCCTTTTACCACCACATCTATCTTTTACAAAACAATGAAACCCTGGAACATTAAGCATCCAGTCCCGTCCCTTTCAACCAAGTCTCTGTTATGGCCACAACATCCTAGTTCTAGGTAATGATCCATGCTCTAAGTTCACCCTTACCCTTAATACTCCTGGAATTGAAATAAACACTCAACCCATCCGTCCCTTCGTGTCTATTCGACTGAGGAGCAGAACTAGGCCATTCAGCCCATCGAGTCTGCTCTGCCATTCAATGATTGATTTTTTTTTCCCTCTCAACCCCATTCTCCTGCCTTCTCCCCATAACCCTTGATGCCCTCACTAATCAAGAACCAATCAACCTCCGCTTTAAATATACCCAGTGACTTGTCCTCCACAGCCGTCTGTGGCAATGAATTCCACAGATTCACCACCTTCTAGCTAATGAAATTCTTCCTCATCTCTGTTCTAGAGGAACGTCCTTTTATTCTGAGGCTGTGCCCTCTGTTTTGAGACTCTCCCACCACTGGAAACATCCTCTCCATGTCCACTCTATCCAGGCCTTTCAATATACGGCAAGTTTCAATGAGATCTCCCCTCCTCCTTCTAAACTCCAGTGAGTACAGGCCCAGAGCCATCAAATGCTCCTCATGCCTTTCATTCTTGTAAACCTCCTCTGGACCCTCTCCAATGCCAGCACATCCTTCCTTAGATATGGCGAGACTCTTTTGGTGGCGCTAGATGGAGTAGGTCATATCTTGGCTCTGCTCTACTCACCTTGTACACCAGCCTTTAGTAAGACTTTTATAACACTTTTACAAGACTGAATTTGATTTTTAATTGCTGGAAATGAAAACCAGAGCTAAAGCTGCAGCTGATAGCAAGGGTAATGGAGACCCTCAACTCACTTTGGAAGCTCTTTCTAAACTGGATAAAAAGCTTGACCAGAGATTTGCTACTTTGGAAACGTTGCTAAAGGAGATCGAAGACAGACAAACTACACTCATACAGGAGAATGCTCAACAACAGCAATTAATTGCTGAACTGGATGAAGCTGGCAAAGAGAGGGATCGCAGACTGAGCTTACTGGAAGAAGATTTAACTGTGACCATCCAGAGTCTGGAACAGCAAAGACAGAGGATTACTGATTTGGAAAACCGCAGTCGGAGAAATAATTTGATGGGCATTGGCTTTCCTGAAGACGCTGAAGCTGGTAATCCTACTGAATTCTTCTCCAAACTTCTGATGGATGTGTTTGGCTCTGAAGTTTTCTCTGAACGTCCCATACTTGATCGTGCTCATCGAACGTTAAGACCAAAACCCCCGGCAGAGCAAAAACCACGGCCAGTAATACTGAGATTTCATTATGTGAGTACCAAAGAACATTTGATTTGAATCGCTTGTCATCGAGGAATGATCCAATATAAAGATTGGAAGTTTCGTCTGGTTGAAGATTACAGCCCAGAAGTTATGAAAGAGAGACTGCGTTATCAACTAATTGTGTCGTGACTCCATCAAGGGAACTCTCATCCTGCATTAGTGTTCCCTGCAAGCTTGAGGAATGTACTCCCCGATAAATCACACCGATGGTTTAATTGTGTCAAGGAAGCCGAAGAATTTCTTCAAGATTAACTTTTGACTTCAGGTGGTAAAGAAATGTGCTACTCTTTGATTTTTATATCTATTTGGTCTATTAGGTAATAATTAACTTACAGACTTCAGTGCTTTTTAAGTTCAGAGATATTTTTCCTGCCCTCTGTTAACACTTTTGTGCTTGGATCTGGAACATGGATACTTACCATATCTCTACTTAATATTTCTTTCTGTTTTTATTATTTTACTTTAATATTTTTAATGCTTTGTTTTGGTAATAATTGAGAAGCTGATTGAGTGACTGATGGCTTTTTTTTCCTTTTGAAATAATAGTAAGATTGTATTCTTTAAATGTCGATTGTCGGTATTCTTGTTTGTGTAGAACTCTGTTAGCAAGTCTGTTTACATTTCAAAATTCTTGTTTTCTCATGTTTCGACTAACGGTGGTGTTTTGCATTCCTCTTAACTTGGAGATTTGCCACCAAAAGAGCTGGGGTTAAGTAACTTAAGTGGGTGGCATTCTGGCTGTCTATTGGCCAGTTTTTGGACTTGGGTGGGTGGGGCTGTTTTTAGGTTAGTTGTGTTTTTCCTCTGGACTCATAAACTACAAATATGCCTGAATTGTTGTCATATCCAGCTCCTCTTTGAATTTTTTTTTCCTCTTCCTGGTTAGGAGTCTCCTGTGCAATAAGGTTAACCCTTTACATACCATATGTTTTTAGTCTGTTAAAATGGATAAGATGATTAGTTTTGTTTCATGGAATACAAACGGTTTAAATAATCCAATTAAGCGCAAGAAGATCTTTAAAGTTTTTCATAGACTGAACACTAAGATTATTTTTGCACAAAAGGCTCATATTAGGAGACAGGATAATCAGCACTTTTTTAGATTTTGGAGGGGTCAACAGTTTCATTCTAATTCGCAAGCAAAGGTGAAAGGGGTCTCTATTTTTGTAGACTTCTCAATTTCGTTTGTTCATCATGAAACAATCTCAGACGCAAATGGTAGATTTCTATTAATTACTGGCTTCATAAAAAAAAGTGGTTATGGTTAATGTCTATGCACCGAATGTTGATCATCCCAAGTTTTTTAAACATTTATTTGCATCTGTTCCTAATTCAAACAAATATACGGTGATTATGGGTGGAGATCTCAATTGTTGCTTAAACCTTTCAATGGATAGATCTGTGTCGAATCACATACTTCCAAACAAATCCGTTGTCTTTATTAATTCTTTCTTAGTTGATTCTGGAATTTTAGAAGTTTGGAGATTTCTAAACCCATATGATAAAGAGTTTTCGTTCTTTTCTTATGTTTATCACAACTACTCCAGGATTGATTCCTTTTTTATTGACTCGCGATTAGCTCCATCTGTTATTGACTGTAAGTATGATGCAAGTGCCATTTCTGATCATGTGCCATTGAAACTATCAACTAAATCAGCAGACGTACCCTCTGGTGTCAGACAATGGCGACTCAATTCTTCTCTATTGCAGGATTTAGACTTTGTTCATTTTATTAAAGAACAGATTTCCTTTTCCTTCTCAACTAACTTTACGGAAGAAATTTCCAGTGGGATATTATGGAATACCTTTAAAGCTTATATCTGTGGTCAAATTATTTCATACTCTGCTGGATTGAAAAAATGAACTGATAATGAATTACATATATTGGCTGATAAGATCAAGAAATTGATATAAAAAAATACTCTGATGCTCCTAATTTGGAGTTCTATAAAAAGAGAACTGAACTTCAAGTACAACACAGTTCATCCAATTGAAAATCAATTACTTAAAACCAGGAGTCAGTTTTATATACATGGTGATAAATCTGGTAAATTGTTGGCCAACCAACTGAAAGCTGCTTCAACTAAATGTCAGATTATTAAAGTTTGTAAACAAGATGGTAATTACACGGTGGACCATGATTAAATTAATAAATCTTTTCAGGAATCTTATACTTTATATCAATCAGAATTTCCTGAGGATCCTACATCAATGCATGAATTTTTAAGGAATTTGAAGGCTCCGAAATTATCACCTAATGAATGTTCAATATTAGATGCAGCCATTTCAGAGGAAGAAATAAAGAAAGCAATTTCTTCAATGAATTCAGGTAAAACACCTGGTCTTGATGGGTATACAGTGGAATTTTTAAAATCCTTTTCTGATCTTCTCTCTCCCTGGTTAGGTAAAATTTTTAAAGATGCCCTATCAGCAGGTAAATTACCACAATCCTTTTATGAAGCAACTATCTCTTTAATTCTGAGAAAGGATAAAGATCCCACTGAATGTGCATCTTGCAGACCTATTTCTTTATTGAATGTGGATTCCAAAATTGTTTCCAAAATATTGGCTTCTAGACTGGAAAAGGTACTTCCACAAATTATTTCTGATGACCAGACAGGATTTGCATTTTAATATTATGGAGGTTAATGAATATTGTATATACCCCCTCATCTACAATCCCAAAATGTGTTATCTTGCTTGATGCCGAGAAGGCGTTTGATAGAGTTGAATGGCAATATTTATTCAACACGCTTGAGAAATTTAATTTTAGCCCAAATTTTATTTCCGCGATTAAATTGATTTACCATACACCTATGGCTTCAATACTTACTAACAATCAGAAATCCCCCTTTTTCAGGCTTTTTCGAGGCACTAGGTAGGGCTGCCCTTTAAGTCCTTTATTATTTGATATTACCATGAAACCCTTGGCAATTGCCTTTTGGGACTCTTCTAACATATTTGGTATCACACGTGGAAAGGGGATGCATAAGATATCACTATATGCAGATGACCTGTTACTCTATAACTCTAACCCGGAGAAATCCATCTCTGCAGCATTACCAGTGCTTGCTCAGTTTAGTGTTTTCTCTGGTTATAGATTAAATCTTAATAAGAGTGAGCTTTTGCCATTAAATATGCAAGTTCCAATATATAGGGAATTACCATTTAGGTTAGTGACTGATTATTTTACATATCTGGGTGTTAAAATTACCAAGAAGCATAAGGACTTATTCAAGGTTAACTTTTTACCTTGAATTGATCAGGTTAAACAATTGTTTACTAAATGGTCCCCATTGTCTCTATCATTGATTGGCCGAATTAATGCAGTTAAGATGAAGATTTTACCAAAATGTTTGTATTTATTTCAGGCGGTTCCAACTTTCATCTTGAAATCCTTTTTTGATACTATTGATTCTAAACTTCTTTCATATATATGGCAGAATAAAAACCCAAGGTTAAGTAAGAAATATTTACAAAAATTAAAAAAGGATGGTGGCATGGCTTTGCCTAATTTTAGATTTTACTATTGGGCAATTAATGTTAGATACTTTATTTTCTGGGCGCAAGATTTAGATGTAATTCAATGTCCTCGATGGGTGTATCCTGAGTATGAATCAGTGCAAGGATTTTCATTAGCTTCTATTTTAGGAGCCTCACTCCCTTTTGCACTTACTAAATTGAGTAAACAAATGATTACCCCAATAGTTAAACATACAATAGGAATATGGTTTCAATTTTGTAAATTTTTTGGATTGAATAAATTCATTTTATCAAGTCCTATCCAATCCAATTTTTTCTTTCAACCATCTCGAATTGACTTAGCTTTTTCTTTATGGAAAATGAAGGGAATAACATGCTTTCGTGATTTATTCATTGATAACTGTTTTATGTCTTTTGAACAGTTGTCTAATAAATACAATTTGCCTAGATCACATTTTTTTCGATATTTACAGATTAGAAACTTTAAAAAGTTACTTACCTTCTTTTCTGATACTATATAAAACTGAAATTACGGGAAATATCTTAGGTTTTAATCCTTATCACAAGGGCTTGATAGCAATAATTTATGATCGGATTATGAAAATACGTCTAGGGATACCTGATAAAATTAAGAAAGAATGGGAAAAAGAACTTCAGGTACTTTTACCTATAGAGACATGGAAGAAAATTCTCCAATTAGTTAATACCTCTTCAATGTGTGCTAGACGCTCTTTGATACAGTTTAAGGTGGTTTGTAGGACCCATATATCTCAGGATACGTTAGCTCGTTTGTATGACCATATAAATCCTATCTGTGACAGATGTAATTCTGAGGTGGCTTCCCTGACACGTATATTCTGGTCCTGCCCTCATTTGGAAAATTATTGGAAAGACTTTTTCGATATTATCTCAGTAGTATTGAGTATTGATTTACAACTTCATCCTATTGCTGCAACTTTTGGGTTACCAATGATGGATTCTGGCCATTTATCTGCTTCAGCTTGTCGTATGATTGCATTTGTTACATTAGTAGCCAGGAGATCCATTCTATTTAAATGGAAAGATCCTAAACCTCCTACTACATTCCTATGGTTTTCCCAAACTATAACATGTTTAAACTTAGAAAAAAAATAGGAGTGTTACTATCAACCTTTCGGTTAAATTTGAGGAAGTTTGGAGTCCATTTATTCAGTATTTCTATATCATATAAGCTGACCTTTTTCGAATCCCTTTCAATAACCGTTGAATATGGAGAAGCAGAGCTGAAGACATAATTTTTCTTTTAAATCTAAGAAATATCAGTCCAGTTTTTGTTTTCCTTTGAAGTTTTTGGTTTGCTTTTGTCTATTATAATTTTTTTTGATTTGGGGGTTTTCTTTTCATATAATTAAATTTCTTTTCAATTTTTTTTTGCATTATGTACACTTAGCAAGAGTGTGGGAGGTCTGGATTACATATTTTACTCCTTGTGAGTATAAATATTAACTGTTATTATTGTTATCCTGATCTCTTTGCATCATATGTAGGATTATTAATGTTATGTAATATAATTTGAATTAATTTGAAATGCAATAAAAAGATTGGGGAAAAAAAAGATAGGGGGCCCAAAACAGCTCACAATACTCCAAATGTGGTTTGACCAATGCCTTATGAAGCCTCAGCATTGCATCCTTGCTTTTATATTCTCGTCCTCTCCAAATGAATGCTCACATTGCATTTGCCTTCCCTATTACCGACTCAACCTGCAAGTTAACCTTTAGGGAATCCTGCACTAGGACTCCCAAGTCTCTCTGCACCTCCGATTTTTGAATTCTCTCCCTGTTTAGAAAATAGTTTACACCTTTATTCCTTCTGCCAACGTGCATGACCAAACACTTCCCTACACTGTGGGCAGAGAATTGGCAGATGGAACATTCTCCCAACCCATCCAAGTCCTTCTGCAGACTCCCTGCTTCCTCAACACTATCTGTCTTTGTATTATCCATAAATTTGGCCACAAAGCCATCAATTCCATCATCCAGATTATTAACATATGTCGTGAAAAGTAGTGGACCAAACACCGACCCCTGAGGGACACCACTAGTCACCGGCAGCCAACCAGAAAAGGCCCCCTTTATTCCCACGCTTTGCCTTCTGCCAGTCAGTCAATCTACTATCCATGTTGGTACCTTTCCTGTAATATCATGGGCTCCCATCTTGTTTAACAGCCTCATGTGCGGCACCTTGTCAAAGGCCTTCTGAAAATCCCTGCCCATCCTTCCTTACAGACTTACTGGACATGACATGTTCCTTCCTCTCAACCCCTCCACTTTCTGACCTGGTGCTCTGGTTCCCAGCCCCCTGCCAAACTGGTTTAAACCCTCCTGAGAAGCACAAGTGAACTTCCCGGCCAGGATATTGGTTCCCTTCCAGTTAAGGTGCAACCCATCCCTCTTGTACAGGTTGGCCCTGCACCGGAAGAGGTTCCAGTGGTCCCTGAAACCATGTGGCACCGGGAGTAATCCAGCGATTACTACCTTTGAGGTCCGTCTTTTCAGCTTCTTTTCTAATTCCCTAAACTGACTGCGCAGGACCTCATCTCCCTTTCTACCTGTGTCGTTGGTGCTAATGTGCACCACGACCTCTGGCTGCTTAGTCTCCCACTTGAGAATGTTCTGCAGCCGCTCCAAGACATCCTCAACCCTGGCATCTAGGAGGCAAAACATCATCCTGGCATCTCTTTTGTGGCCACAGAATCTTCTGACATTCCCTCTAACTCATAGAGTCATACAGCATAGAAACAGGCCCTTCAGCCCAACTTGTCCATACCGACTGCGTTGCTCAGTGAGAGCTAGTCCCATTTGCCCGCGTTTGGCCCATAGCCCTCTAAACCTCTCCTGTCCATGGACTTATCGAAATGACTTTTAAATGTTGCTAACGTGCCCGCCTCAACCACTATTTCTGGCAGCTCATTCCAAATGTGCACCACCGTTTGCGTGAAGCTGCCCCTGAAGTCCCTTTCAAATCTCTTGCCTCTGATCTTAAACCTGTGCCCTCTTGTTTTTACCACCCCCTCCCTGGGAAAAACATTATGTGCTTTCACCCTGACTGCGCCCCTCATGATTTATGGATCTCTTTCAGGTCACCCGTCAATCTCCTACGTTCCAGGGGATAAAGTCCTAGTCTACACAACCTCTCCTTGTAACTCAGGCCCCCAAGTCCAGGCAACATCCTGGTAAATGTTTTCTGCACTCTTTCTATTGTAGATAACATCTTTCCGATAACAGGGTGACCAAAACTGCACACACTACTCCAAGTGCGGCCTCAGCAATGTTTCCCAACATAATTTCCCAGCTCCTGTACTTAGTGCCCTGACTGATGAAGGCCAGCGTGCCAAACGTGATCTTCACCACCCTGTCTACCTGTGACGTTGCTTTCAGTGAACTGTGGACTTGCATTCCCACCCTTTTAATATACTTACAGAATCTCTTGGGATTTTTCCTCGCCTTGCCTGCCAGATCTTTCTCATATCTTTTTTGCTCTCCTGACTTCTCTCTGAAGTGCACTCCTACACTTCTTGTCATCATCAAGAGATTCGCAAGGTTCTAATTGCTGATACACAGTGGATGCCTCCCTCATTTTGTCAACCAGAGCCTCAATGTTTCTCATCAACCAGGATTCCTGAAACCTACCAGCCTTGCCCTTCACCCTAACAGGAACATGCAGGTCCTGAACTCCTGACATCACACCTCTAAAGCCCTCCCACTTGGCAGACGCTCTGTTCCTTGCAAACAATCTTGTCCAATCAACCACTGCAAGATCCTGCCTTATGGCTCCAAAATTTGCTCTGCCCCAGTTCAGGACCCTAACCTGTCAACTGGTTATATCCTTTTCCAGAACGATTTTACAACTAATATGGTCACTGGACCCAAAGTGCTCGCCGACAACACTTTCGCCACTTCCCGACCTCATTCCCCAGGAGAAGCTCCAGTGTTGCACCCTCTCTGGTAGGTCCCTCTATATATTGATGAAGGAAGCTTCCCTGGACACATTTCACAAATTCCACTCCGTCCAAGCCTTTTACACTATGGGTGGCCCAGTCAATATTAGGGAAGTTAAAATCTCCCACTACTACCACCCTATTATGTTTACAAGTAGCTGCAATGTCTCGACATACCTGCTCCTCCAATTCCCACTGACTACTGGGGGGCCTATAATACACTCCCATCAGTGTGACCAACCCCTTCTTGTTTCTAAGTTCTAACATGTGGCCTCACTGGATGATCCCCCAAGAATATTGTCTCTGATAACCATTGTTATGTCCTCTTTCAGCAAGAAGGCATCTCCCCCTCCTCTCTTACCTGTACCTGTGTCACGCCTGTAGTTCTGTATCCTGGAACATTGAGCTGCCAGTCCTGCCCTTCCCTCAGCCGTGTTTCTGTCATGGCACTGATATCCCAGTCCCCAGAGCCAATCCACGTCCTGAGTTCATCTGCCTCACCTGTCAAGCCTCTTGCACTGAAATAAATGCAGTCGAGTCGATAAATAAACTGTCACGATTGCTCTGCCTGACGTTACCCTTCCCCACTGAGCCTCAGAGCCGGTCACAGTGCCACTGACCTGGCTGCTGCTGCTGTGCCCTGATAGGTCAACCCCCCCACTACTCACCCCCCCCCCCCCCCAGTGGTATCCAAAGGGGAATACATGTTGCAGAGGGGAATGGCCACGGGAGCCCTGCACTGTCCGCCTGCTCCCTCGACCTTTCCTGGTGGTGACCCAACTACCTGAAGCCTGCACCTCAGGTGTGAACACCTCGCTAAAACCGTTACCTGTGATGCTCTCAGCATCCTGGACGATCCTAAGTACATCCAAGACCAGCTCCAGTTCCTTAATGTGGTCGGTCAGGAGCTGTACAGTCCAAGGTGTTGGCCTATCCATCTGCTGGACATTGGTCTGTGCTGGTGTCGCACATGTAAAGGGATGGGGCACCTTCAAAAGAACTGCCCTCACCTCAGGGCAGCAAATTCCATCTGGACGTCCCAGGACGTCCCGCTGCCCCTCCCCTCCGCCCTGTGCCTGGGGCAGTGGACACAGAGGTAGAGCATGTCACGGGCCAGGGAGGAGGATTATCCGAGGGGTAAGAAGGCGAAGAGGAAGTCAAAATGTCTCCAGCAACGTCCTGTGATGTGCAAGGGTCTGCGCTTGACCCCAGGTCTGACCCCGGCTGCCCACCTGCCCTGAGGTGAAGCAGTGGCCTGAGGGAGCCGGGCAGGAGGACGGAGGGGCGGATCCTGAAACTCCCTCGGTGATGGAGGTCTCTGCAGCTCTGCATATCTGTGGGGTGAAGAGGAGGAGGCTCCCGTCGTTTGGGTTGGAGGATGGTCCTGAAGCACAGGGGCCACCTGAGGGGGCAGATTTGGTCGTGGGTGTCGGTCCCCAGCCTGTGCCCCTGTTGAGCCTGTGTGCAGTGTCGAGGGGTGCACTGCCCCACCAGTTGAGGGGAACAGGGAAACCTTCGGGAGCCTAGCCCCTCCCATGGAACAGAGTGAGGTGCCCCTGTGGTTGGGCAGGGGGGGGACCACCCTCTAGTTCTAGTCTCACCTACCAGTGGAAACAACTTTCCTGCCTCTATCTTATCTCCATTTCATAATTGTATGTTTCTATAAGATCCCCTCTCATTCTTCTGAATTCCAGCGAGTATCGTCCCAGGTGAACTCAATCTCTCCTCACAGGTTAAACCCCTCATCTCCTGAATCAACCTGGTGAACCTCCTCTGCACCTCCTCCAAAGCGAATGTATCTTTTGTCAAGTAAAGAGACCAGAACTGCACGCAGTACTCCAGCTGTGGCCTCACCAGTACCCTGTACAGTTGCAGCATAACCTCTCTGCTCTTGAATTCAATTCCTCTGGCAATGAAGGCCAACATTCCATTTGCCTTTTTGATAACCTGTTGCACCTGCAAACCAACCTTTTGCAATTCATGCACAAGCACTCCCAAGTCCCTCTGCAAAATAGCACGCTGCAATCTTGCACCATTTAATGGACAGTGGGACACTGGAAGGGATGGCCCTCTGCGTGCTGACCTCCGGTGGATCCAGTGGCCAGATCCCACCTGCAGTGATCCCTTACTCAGGTCAGGGACACCACCCACTTAGTCTTCAGGGAGAACACGGCCATCTGTGAAGGTGGCTGAAGGGCCAACAACCTCGGCCGTCGCCTCACACAGACCTCGATGGACATGTTGCGGTAAATGTGGCTTTTCACCCCACTCTCTGATGTCAATAGTTTGAACAGTGTCGGGGCCACAGGGGTGACTGGAGCTGCCACAGAGGTGTAACTGTGGGACGGCCCCACCACCGGAGAGGGTGGGTTGTCCATCGGGTCCACAGACCCCGGCAGATACACTCACAGTACAATCTGGTAATGAAAGCTCAGGAGAGGGGAGGTGAATTGGGGGTGGGACGGGGAGAGGAGCCCCAGGGTGTTCCTGCCGTCCTGTGCCGGCTCTTCGACGGGGGGAGGCCTCTTCACCCAGGTCAGCTGGGGGCTGCTGAGGCCTGATGGAAGGGCAAAGATTTAAACAAACTTCCTTCACACAGACAGCCCCAGCTGTCCTGGGCCGCGAACTTGGGGAGGGGAGGGAGTGTTGGGGACGGACCATCCCCAGTCTTCCACAGCCCCACCCAGTGATCTCCCAAGCACGACCAACAGTATTTCACTCCACAGCCACCAATCATATTGTATCAGGAACATCCTTCTCTCCAAAAATCAAGTCCCCCTCCTCTCCTCTTTCCCACCAGAAACAGTTGGAGGGAGACAGACTCTCCGTCTCCCGGCTGTACCCTCAGCCAGTTCCACACACCAAGTGAGTGCAGGTTCCTCCAATCCACCTGTGTCCCGGGAATGTGTGAAGGGACAGTGTAGAGGGAGTTTCACTTTGTGCCTAACCCCTGCCCTGGGAGTGTGTGATGGGACAGTGCAGAGGGAGCTTCACTCTGTGTCTGACCCGTGCCCTGGGAGTGTGTGGCAGGACTGTGTCAGTGTTTCTTCATCATTATTGAAGACGGTCAGTGACACAGGGTGCTGGGGAGAGGGGTTACTGAGGGATGGTGTGAGGGAGGGGGATTAACATCAGTGGGGATACAGTCAGTGACACAGGGCGCCGGGGGAGAGGGGTTACTGAGGGACAGTGTGAGGGAGCTGGCTAAATGTCAGTGGGGATGCAGTCAGTGACATTGCTGCCTGTGATTGGAGGGGAAGGTACGCAGGGGAATGATGTCGGGGTGAGTGGAGGGGACTGAGGGGTATTGGAGGAGAGGGGAGGGGATGGAGGGGAGTGACGTGGGGGTGAGTGGAGGGGACTGAGGCACGGTGTTGAGGTGACGGGGTTTTTTCTCCGGCCTGAGGCGGGATGGAGTGGATCCGTCGATCCCGTGTCACTGGGAGTGTGAGGATAGGATTAATTCCGGAATCTTCTCTCCTTCCCAGCTCCAGAGCACAGATCGTCAAATATCGCATGGATCATTACCGGCGTTGCACTGTGTGTGGTTGTTGTGGCCATTGTCCTCTGGGTGGAACGGGATTCTCTTCCCTCGCTCTGTCTCCCAGACAGGAACGGCTGTGGGAGTGGACGTGTCTGCAGGCAGGTGTCCCCCACACCCATCCTGAGGACCAGGGATCCCAGCCCAGGGGGAGGGGGCAGGCTGGGGTGGGGGTGCGAGGTTTGGTGGGAGGGCCGTGGGTGGAGGGGTAAGGGGCAGCTGGTGGCAGAGAGAGGAGGGTGGGGACTGGGGGCAGGTTGGAGGGGAGGTGTTGGGAGTGTTGGTGGGGAGGAGCGACAGAGGAAGGGGAGACTGGGGTGCTTCTGGGTGACATGGGAATTGTCTATAGAGGTGGGGAGGGGTCACTGACAGAGTCTCCTCACCTCTGCTTTTGGTCCCACAGACCTGGCGGGGATGCCAGGATTGAACGGTGGATCGGTCGGGGGGGAGGGGTTCTGGGATCTGGCATCCCCCTGGGGAAACTGCTGAGGGAGACCCCAACTCACAGATGCACCCCTCCCCAATCGGGACAGTGAGTACCTCTCCACAGACCCAGTCACTGAAAAATGGTGCCCAACCCCTGGTGCAATGGAAGGTGTTAGGATCTGGGACCCTCAGTCCCCCGGCCCTTCTCTCCTACCTTTGTGTCCACTCCTTTGTCTCTGCCTCTGCACACTCTTCCCCTCCCCACCCCCAGCCCCTGTGTCACTCCCCCAGTCAGTGCTCACTCCCTCTGATCACAGGACGTCCCGTCCACTGTTCCCACCTTCGTTCTCTACCCCCCTGCCCCCCCACCTGACCTGGGTTATTCCCTTGCGGACCAGCGGAGATACTGTGGTTGATGTATTAGGGAGTATGAGCCAAGTTTATGGCTAATACTCTCGAATCCAGGCAGCATCCTGGTGAACCTCTTCTGAACCCTGTCCACAGCCTTCACACCCTCCCTGTAATGCAGCGACCAGAACTGCACACAATACTCCAGATGCGGCCTGACCAACATGTTATCCAGCTGCAACAGGGCAGGCACGGTAGCGCAGCGGTTAGCGTAACGCTATTTCAGCGCCAGCGACCCGGGTTCAATTCCAGCTGCTGTCTGTAAGGAGTTTCTACGTTCTCCCTGTGTGTCTGCGTGGGTTTCCACCGGGTGCTCCGGTTTCCTCCCACATTCCAAAGACGTACGGGTTAGGAAGTTGTGGGCATGCTATGTTGGTGCTGGAAGCGTGGCGACACTTGGGGGCTGCCCCCAGAACACTCTACGCAAAAGTTGTATTTCACTGTGTGTTTCGATCTACACGTAACCAATAAAGATATCTTATTTTATCTCATATTAACATGGCTTCCCAACTTTTTACTCAATGCCCCAATCGATGAAGGCAAGTGTGCCTTCTGCCGCCTTTTACCCAACTTTCTTGTGTTGCCACTTTCACAGAGCTCTGGACATGACGATCATGGTTTAAAGGGGGAACCTGCTGGTGGTGGTGCTCCCCTGCACCCGCTGCTCTTGTCCTCCTTGGTGGTGGAGGTGGTGGGTTTGGGAGGTTCTGTCGGAGTAGCCTGGGTGAGTATCTGCAGTACATTTTGTGGACGGTACACAGTGCAGCCACTGTGTACTGATAGTGGAGGGAGGGAGTGTTTCGGGAGGTGGACGGGGAACCAATCGAGCGGATGCTTTGTCCTAGATGGTGTTGAGCTTCTCGAGAGTTGCTGGAGCTGCAGCCACCCAGGCAGTGGAGAGTGTTGCATCACACTCCTGGCTGGTGCCTTGGAGATGGGGGAAAGGCCTTGGGCTGTCAGGAGGTGAATCACTCCCCACAGGATACCCAGTCTCTGACCTGCTCCTGTAGCCACTGTGTTGATGTGACTGGTCCAGTTGAGTTTCTGGTCAGTGGTGACCCCAGGATGTTGACGGTGAGGACTGGGTGATGGGAATGTCAGTGAAGGTCAGGGGGAGGTGGTCAGACTCTCCCTTGTTGGAGATGGTCACCGCCTGGTACCTGTGTGGTGTGAATGTTACCCATCACTTCTCAGCCGGTGTCTGAATGTTGTTTGGGTCTTGCTGCAGGCAGGCATGGGCTGCTTCACCTGCTGAGGTGTGAATGGAACTGAACATTGTGCAGTCACCAGTGAATATCCCCACTTCTAACCTTAGGTAAATTGGTTTATTATTGTCACATGTACTGAGGTACAGTGAAAAACTTGTCCTGTATACTGTTCATGCAGATGAATTCATCACACAGTGCATTGAGGTAGTACAAGGTAAAACAATAACAGAATGCAGAATAAAGTGTTATAGTTACAGAGAAAGTGCAGTGCAGGCAGAAAATAAGGTGCAAGGCCATAGCGAGGAAGATTGTGAGGTCAAGAGTCCATCTTACCGTACTAGGGAACTGTTCAATAATGTTATAACAGCAGGATAGAATCTGTCCTTGAGCCTGGTGGTAAGTGCTTTCAGGCTTTTGTATCTTCTGCCCAATGGGAGAGGGGAGAAGAGAGAATGTTCAGGGTGGGTGGGGTCTTTGATTATGTTGTCTACTTTACCGAGACAGCAAGGGGCAGACAGAGTCCATGGAGGGGAGGCTGGTTTCCGAGATGTGCTGAGCTGTGTTCACAACTCTCTGCAGTTTCTTGCAGTCAAGGGCAGAGCAGTTGCTTTCCATGGTGCTTCAATTAAAATTTGCCAAAGGTCATAGGGGACATGCGGAATTACTTTAGCCTCTGAGGAAGTCGAGGTGCTGGTGAGCTTTCTTGGCCGTGGCGTCTACATGGTTGGACCTGGACAGGCTATTGGTGATGTTCACTCCAAGGAACTTGAAGCTCTCAATCCTCTTGACCTCAACCGTTGATGTGAACAAGGTCATATGCACTGCCCCCTTCCTGAAGTCAATGACCAGTTCTTTAATTTTGCTGACATTGAAGGAAGGGTTGTCATGACACAGTGTCACTACATTGTCTATCTCCTTCCAGTGCTCTCTGACTTATTATTTGAGATAAGGCCCACCACAGCCGTATCATCTGCAAACTCGTAGATGGAATTAAAGCAGAATCTGACCTCACAGTCGTGAGTGTACAGGTAGTAGAGCAGGGGGCTGAGGATGCAGCCTTGTGGGGCACCAGTGCTGAGGATAATCATGGCAGAGGTGTTGCTGCCTATCCTCACTGATTGCGGTCTGTTGGTCAGGAAGTCAAGGATCCAGTTGCAAAGGGAGGTGCTGAGTCCCAGGTCTTGGAGTTTGCAGATGACTTTGCTTGGAATTATATTATTGAAGGTGGAGCTGTAGTCAATAAACAGTAGTCTAACGTAGGTGTCTTTACTGTCCAGATGCTCCAGAGCTGAGTGTAGGGCCAGGGAGATGGCGTCCACTGTAGACCTGTTACAGCGGCGGGTGAATTGCAGTGGGTTGAGGTTGTCTGGGAGGCTGCAGTTAATGTGTGCCATGACCAGCCTCTCCAAGCAAGGTCACTGATAAAGCAGCTGAAGGTGGTTGGGCTCAGGACCCTGCCCTGAGGAACTCCTGCACTGATGTCCTGGGCCAGAAGGAGAGACCTCTGACACCCACTCCCACCTTCCTCTGTGTGAAGATGATCAGGATGTTCCCTGACGGCACCGACTGATGCAGCTGATACATCGACCTGTGGCCGGGGAAAGATCTTCCCGTCGGCTGTCCCCCCGTCGGGAGACAGGGCCCTGGAGTGTGGGGCAGTGACGGCCGTACTTGGTCCCTCGAATGCGGCTGTGCTGCTGGGGACGGCGGCAGGGTCACCACACACTCTGGTGATGGGGATGGGACCCACACTCCCTGCCCCGCTCGGCGGTAACACCTGGCGCCCGACATTGCCATCAGAACAGCCCCAACACCAACAGGCGGGGGGCCGGTAACCAGGGCAGGGCTGAGGGACAGATCCGGAACCAGAGACCAAATTCCGGATCACGGAGAACCTGTGGGTGATGTACCCCAGAACAACAGCCCCCCATAAACACCCCACCCCAAATACCCCACTCCCACTTCACACACCACATTACCCCCTCAATCACCTCCCTAAACACTCCCTCCCTCCACCACCAGTACACAGTGACTGCAGTGTGAACCGTCCACAAAATGCACTGCAGTTACTCAGCCAGGCTACTCCGACAGAACCTCCCAAACCCACCACCTCCACCACCCAGAAGGACAAGAGCAGCAGGTGAAGGGGAGCACCACCACCTGCAGGTTCCCCTTTAAACCATGATCGTCACGTCCAGAGCTCTGTGAAAGTGGCAACACAAGAAGATTGGGTAAAAGGCGGCAGAAGGCACACTTGCCTTCATCGATTGGGGCTTTGAGTAAAAAGTCAGGAAGCCATGTTAATATGAGATAAAATAAGATATCTTTATTGGTCACGTATAGATCGAAACACACAGTGAAATACAACTTTTGTGTAGAGTGTTCTGGGGGCTGCCCCCAAGTGTCGCCACGCTTCCGGCGTCAACATAGCATGGTTCAAGAGACTGACTGAGGACAGGGAGAAATTTTGTCAATGGATGAGCCACAGGTGTAGAGGGAGACCAGGGCTGGGTTGTCCCAAGGTGGGTGAGTGATGGGGAGTGGATGGAGGGTGCCAGGTTACTGTGGCTGGGCCTGAATACCGTCCCGGGATATCAGCCGAAACCGGGTGGGGCTGATCACCTCCGTCATGATTATTCTCAAAACTGGTGCCCCACAAGGCTGCGTCCTCATCCCTCTACTGTACTCCCTATATACTCATGACTACGAGGCCAGATTCTGCAGAAACTCTATCTGCAAATTTGCAGATACCACCCTTGTAGGTATCTCGTTATTTGAGATACGGTCTACAATGGTGGTATCATCTGTAAACTTGTAGATGGAGTTAGAGCAGAATCTGGCCACACAGTCACGGTTATAGAGGGAATACAGTCGAGGGATGAAGATGCAGCCTTGTGGGGCACCAGTTTTGAGGATAATCGTGCTGAAGGTGTTGCTGCTATCCTCACTGATCGCGGTCTGTTGGTCAGAAAGGCAAGGATCCAGCTGCAGAGGGAGGTATTGAGTCCCAGGTCCCGGAGTTTGCTGATGAGTTTCCTTGGAATTTTAACACTATCGTTTAACATAAGTGATTTTACTGCACTCCGTCTCATCATTGTTGTTCATCCGGCCGATAACAGCGGTGTCATGGAGTTGGCTCTGTATCTGGTCTCACTGCCATGGGTCGACAGGGAGTTGAGCAGGGCACCGAGCACTCAACACTGGGGAGCGCCGGTGTTGAGCGTCTGCGTGGATGAAGCGTTGTGACCGGTTCTAATCGACTGAGGTCTGCTGGTCAGAAAGTCTAGAACTAGTTGCAGATGGAGGCCCCAAGGCCCAAGGTCCAGGAGATTAGTGATGAGATTATTAGGTACCTTGGTGAAAGCAGATCTGACTTGTGCCACTGAGATTTGAGGGACAGAGCCGGCGGGAGAGGGGGGACGTGCCACGGTGGAACTTTGTCTGTCTGCTCAAAACAGGCGGAGAAGGCATTGGGCTCATCAGGTGGAGATGTGTCGGTGCCGGAGATCAGCCCCGCCCGATGTCGGCTGATATCCCGGGACGGTATTCAGGTCCAGCCACAGTAACCGGGCACCCTCCATCCACTCTCCATCACTCACCCACCTTGGGACAACCCAGCCCTGGTCTCCCTCTACACCTGTGGCCCGTCCATTGAGAAAACTTCTCCCTGCGCTGGTGCCGGGTGGGATTGTCCTTTGTCAGTCTCCCGAAGCTCGCTCACCTTCCTCACAGGTGAAGAACTTGGAAACAAAGCAATGCACTGGCACCTCCTGTCCGGATAACAAGCTGCACCCTCATTCCCACCCATACCGCCAGCCTCCCTGTTCCCCTCACAAAAAAAATCCCTGTCTGTGGAGGATGCAGGGAATGGAACCGTCCCGGATGGGGAGGGGACGTCCCACCACACACATCACGTGGAATGCTGAGAGCGTCGGAAGGCGGACAGGAGCCGGCCTTTCGGCCTTTCCGGCCTGCCGTACCATTCAGCTGATCTACCTATACCCCTCCTTTTCTCTGTAACTGCGGGCAATGCTCGGCAAAGGACAAGGTTGGTGGTTGCGGACTCGGCAGTATGAAGCTGAAGCGGATCTGGAAGGAATGGGCAATGAAGCGAGCGGTGCCCAAATGTATTCGCCCTCAGGGTTGAACATAGATTGAACGTTCAGGCAGAGCTGTGTGACTGGAAGTACCGGAGTGCACGGTGATAGGAAATGCAGGGAGAACAATGTGTTTAGTAATACAGGTGATTGCAAGTGGCGAGCGTGATTTGAAGGGGATGCAGAATCGGAGGGTGAAGGGGAAACCGTTTTGCCTGGAGAGGGAGTTAGAGGAATTCCTGGTGAAGTGGCCCAGGCTGGGGAGAGCGAACCACGAGCGAATTGACAGCGAACCGAGGAGTCATTGGCCGGCAGGCCTGTGGGACAGATCAAAGGTGATGGGGGCTCCGTCAGGGAGCACACTCCCTCCACAGATATCCCCCAACGTTCCCCAGTCCAATCCCTCCTCCCCCACCAAAGCAGCAGCTCAACACCCACAGAACCCACCACATTCTCCGTCTCGGCCCACGCCAACCCCTGGACCTCACCCTTGTTGAACACCACCCCCCCCCACCACCCCGCCCCCCCCCCCCCAGGAGTCTGCATGTCGCCAGACGCAAAGGGTCAAGTTCCCCCGTTAACCCTACGCCATCTGAGTTTCACAACGCGACGCATCCCAGACCTTACTCGCAACAAGCCATGTGTGTGTGGACAGTGAACCCCAATAACTGGGTGGTTGGGAACAGATACATAAGTAACTGGGTAATTCATCTACCGGGCAGCGGTGGAGGGCGGCAGGGTTAGTCGGCAAAGGTCAAAGTGGTAAGTGGCTGCGGACTCGGCAGAATGAAGCTGAAGCGGAGCTGGGCATCGGGATCCCTGTGCCTTGTCACAGAGGGTTCTCCGATCGTGTCTTCCTTCCCTTTCAACTCACACGTGGGTCCTGAACTCTCCGCTCCCTTTTAAAAGTCTCCCGCTTACTAGTTATCTTTACCCACAGCCCCACTGTCCACCTCGTTGTCCACCTCTCCTCTCCGTGTTCACACACTGTCACTCTCGTCCGCTTCACCCTCCGGTTCCGCATCAGCTTCACATCACCGTCGCCGCTTGCAGCCACTTTTCTCTCCCCCCCCCACCCCCCACCCCCCCCCCCCCCCCACACACGATTAATCATCATCCATTTTTCATCACCTTACTCTCCCGATACTTCCAATCACACTGCTCGGCCCGCACGTCCAATCCCCCAGCTCTCCCTGTTGAACCCTGAGGCTGATTACTTCTGCGCACCGCTCGCTTCGTTGCCCATTCGCTCTGTCCGGTCCTGTTCCTGATTCAGCCTGCACGGACCGCACTGCCACGATCCGTCCAGGTCTGCTTCAGCTTTATTCTGCCGGGTCCGCATCCACTTCATCCTCTCTTTTCCCGAGTATTCCCACTCCCCGCCGCCGCTCCGCTGTAGATACATTGCATGCGCTGCCCTCGAGTCGGATTGCCCCTGATGCGCTCAGCTGAACAGCCTGTTCTTGCCTGAGCACGTCTGGCCCCCTGGACAAGTTCTAACCGACTCAGGTCTGCTGGTCAGAAAGTCTGGAATTAGTTGCAGATGGGGGCCCCAAGGCCAAGGTCCAGGAGTTTGGTGATGAGCTTATCAAGTATTATGGCGTTGGAGGCTGAGCTGTGGCCAATGGATAACATCCTGACGTGTGTTTGCTTATTGTCGAGGTGATCCAGAGCTGAATGCAGTGCAAAGGAGATGGTGGCCTCCGCAGACCGATTTCTCCTGTGTGCACATTGCAGGGGTCCCGATTGTCTGGGGGGGCTGGTGCTGATGTGGGCCATTCCCGGTCTCTCAAAGCACTTCATTATGGTCGATGTTGGAGCGACTGGTCGGCGGTCACCGAGACAGGACGCTACTTTTCTCGGGGACTGGAATGATGGCCGTTTCCTTGAACCAGACGGGGACAGACACCGTTGAAGTGAGCGGTTGCAGATGTCAGTAAAGACGGTGGCCTGTTGATTGATGCACGATTTCCGAACCCGCCCCGGGACCCCATCCGGACCGGCCGCTTTCCGACAGTTTACCTCGGTGAAAGCAGATCTGACTTGTGCCCCTGAGATGTGAGGGACAGAACCGGCGGGGGAGGGGGGATGTGCCACGGTGGAACTTCGTCTGTCTGCTCAAAACGGTTGTCGAAGGCATTCAGCTCATCAGGTGGAGATGTGTCGGTGCCGGAGATCAGCCCCTCCCGATGTCGGCTGATATCCCGGGACGGTATTCAGGCCCAGCCTCAGTCACCGGGCACCCTCCATCCACTCTCCATCACTCACCCACCTTGGGATAACCCAGCCCTGGTCTCCCTCTACACCTGTGGCCCGTCCATTGAGAAAACGTCTCCCCGTCGCTGGTGCCTGGTGGAGTTTTCCTCAGTCAGTCTCCTGAACCTCTCGCACCTTCCTCACAGGGGAAGAACCTGGAAACAAAGCAATGAACTGGGTCCTCCAGTTGACGGGCGGGCCTCGACTGGATTAGGAGCTGCCGGTGAGTGAAGTGATGGCGCCGCACTCCTCCCTATTTCTCCCCATTGAACAGGACCCTCTCTGTCCCTCCCCTCCCCAACACCCCCTCCTTCCCACCCACACCGCCAGCTTCCCTGTTCCCCAAGAAATTCCCTGTCTGTGGAAGGTGCGGGGAATGGAACCGTCCCGGGTGGGGAGGGGACGTCCCACCACACGCACCACATGGAATGGTGAGAGCGTTAGTAGGCGGCCAGGAGCCGGCCATTCGGTCCATCCAGCCTGCTGTCCCATTCATCAAGGTCACAGCTGATCTTCTACCCCGGAGACACTTCCCCGCACTATCCCCCGACCCTCAATTCCTCCAACATTCCCCGGTCTCTTTAACATTTAGTGGATGCTGGAATCGTGAATTCGGGCCGTTTATTCGCAGTGAAGCCACAGAAATGTGTCCGATCTCCGGCCACGGGAGCTGCTTGGGGCCCCTTAGATACACGATGGATGGTGTGGGCGTGAGCTGCCACAGGGCAGGTGAGGGGTCCAGGAGGAGCAGGGCTCCGATGATTGGAAGCGGCGGGGGTCGCCCCCACCAAGAAAGCCTCGCCTAGGGAATGGCGAGGTTCGGCAAGGGAGTCTCCTCAGGAGCGGCTCGGGTGGGGCTGGGCCCTTTACCCGGGGCAGGGGCAGGGGCAGGTTGGGGTTCCTACACCACAATAACCCGGCAGTGGTGAGCCGGCCCTGTCGGCTCCGTGCACCCGGGGTCGGTCCTATGTCCGGGTGCAGGGACCTGTTCGCTCCGGGGGCCGGGACACCCGTGGGTGGGTGACCACCAGGAAAGTGGTCCTGATGGGAGAGACCAGCCCGGATCTGGTGAAGGACAGAGCGGGCAGGAGGGGTGTGGGGGCGGTGACTGGGCAGCTTGTCCTTGGACGGGTTGTGGGACCGGCTTTTCTCAGGACGGGGATTAATCTCCCGCGGGCTGTGGGTGAAGCCACAGAGGGAGAGGAGTGGAGATTCCCCACCCTGGTTCCAGGAACGGGAGGAGAGACGGACGGCACTGGGACTGGATTCTCCCGGGGTCAGAATGAACTGTCTGTGATATCTCACACTGTGGGATTGGCTGAGTTCTCTTTGTGAAGTGTGTGTGTGTGTGTGTGTGTGAGAGAGAGAGAGAGAGAGAGAGAGAGAGACTCGGGGTGCACTGTGAGATGTGAGTGGGTGTGATGTGTTCTTTGGGTGTGGATTTGCAACACGGAGTGATGGGGTGTGAGAGGGTAACGTGGATGTAATGGGGTGTGTGAAGTGGGGGTGGGGTCTTTGGGGGTGGGCTGTATATGGTGGTGGTGGTGGGGGTGGGGGGGCTGTTGTTCTGGGTTACATCGCCCACAGGTTCTCCGTGATCCGGACTTTGGTCTCTCAGGTTCCGGATCTGTCCCTCAGCCCCGCCCTGGTTACCGGCCCCCCGCCCGTTGGTGTTGGGGCTGTTCCGATGGGAATGTCGGGGGCCGGGTGTTACTGCTGAGTGGGGGAGGGAGTGTGGGAACACAGGAGGGAGCAGTGACCCAGCAACCCCGGGATGTGCGGGTCCTTACCCCCGGGTCCCATCCCCATCGCCACAGTGTGTGGTGACCCCACCGCCCTCCCCGGCAGCACAGCTACACTCGAGGGACCGAACACGGCCGTCACTGCCCCACACACCAGAGTCCCGTCTCCCGACGGGGGGACAGCCGACGGGAAGATCTTTCTCCGCCCACGGGTCGATGTATCAGCTGCATCAGTCGGTGCCGTCAGCACAGAGGAAGGCGGGGGTGGGTGTCGGAGGTCACTCATTCCGGCCCAGGACATCAGTGCAGGAGTTCCTCAGGGCAGGGTCCTGGGCCCAACCACCTTCAGCTGCTTCATCAGTGACCTTGCTTGGAGAGGCTGGTCATGGCACACATTAACTGCAGCCTCCCAGACAACCTCGACCCACTGCAATTCACCCACCGCTGTAACAGGTCTACAGTGGACGCCATCTCCCTGGCCCTACACTCAGCTCTGGAGCATCTAGACAGGAAAGACACCTAAGTTAGACTATTGTTTATTGACTACAGCTCCGCCTTCAATACTATAATTCCAAGCAAACTCATCTCCAAACTCTCAGACCTGGGACTCAACACCTCCCTTTGCAACTGGATCCTTGACTTCCTGACTAACAGACCGCAATCAGTGAGGATAGGCAGCAATACCTCTGCCATGATTATCCTCAACACTGGTGCCCCACAAGGCTGCATCCTCAGCCCCCTACTCTACTCCCTGTGCACTCACTGACCTCAGGTAAATTGGTTTATTATTGTCACCAAGCTACAGTGAAAAAACTTGTCTTGTATGTTCATGCAGATGAATTCATCACACAGCGCATTGAGGTAGTACAACGTAAAACAATAACAGAATGCAGAATAAAGTGTTACAGTTACAGAGATACTGCAGTGCAGGCAGACAATAAGGTGCAAGGCCACAACAAGGAAGATTGTGAGGTCAAGAGTTCGTCTTATCGTACTAGGGAACCATTCAATTATGTTGTAACAGCGGGGTAGAAGCCGTCCTTGAGCCTGGTGGTACATGCTTTCAGGCTTTTGTATCTTCTGCCTAATGGGAGAGGGGAGAAGAGAGAATGTCCAGGGAGGGTGGGGTCTTTGATTATGCTGGCTGCTTTACCGTGGCAGCAAGAGGTGTAGACAGCGTCCATGGAGGGGAGGCTGGTTTCAGTGATGTGCTGAGCTGTGTTCACAAGTCTCAAAAAGGAGAGAAACAAAAACTTCGGAGGACTCGGGCTTCGGTTTGGAGGACTTCGGAGCAGCTAAGTGTTTTCTCTGTTTATCACTTTTATTAGGGTTTTTGGGTGTAAGGGTTAGTTTTTGTTAGGGTTTTTAGTGTAAGGTTTAGATTTTTTAATGTTTTTTAAGTAGTCGAGTGGGGGCTGGACTGCGCAGGGGCGGCGCGGCGCGGGCAGCTTAAAAAGCAAACAGCCTAGAGAGCGGGTAGCAGAGTGAGTGGGAGCAGAGTGGTCGGGCTTTGGCTCAAGGGGCTTCGGCGTGAAGGGGCAAGGAGGGTAAGTAGCTGGTAAGTAGGTAAAGGTAAGGTTTAGCTTTTGTTCATTATAGATTTGTAGGTGGGACTAACTATAGGGAAAAAAGAAAGGTAGTCAGATGGAGGACATGGTGGTGTGCTGCAGCTGTTTGATGTGGGAACTCATGGACCTTGCTGCGGTCCAAGATGGCCACATCTGCAGTAAGTGCTTGAGGCTGGACGAACTTCGGCTCAGAGTTGATGAGCTTGAGTCGCAGCTACAAACACTGCGCAGCATAAGGGAGGGAGAGAGTTATGTAGACACGGTGCATCAGGTAAAGATCACCCTCCTTAGGGTAGGTACATCTGAGGTTCAGGAGGCAGATAGAATGGTGACTGTCAGGGGAGGGAAGAGGAAGAAGAAGTCAGGCAGGCAGACAGGACAGAGAGCCCCGGAGGCTGTTCCCCTCAGTAACAAGTTTTCTGCCTTGGAAGCTGTTGAGGGGGATGACCTGCAGGGGCCTAGCTGCAGTTACCAGGTCTCTGGCACTGGGACTGGTACTGCTGCTCAGAAGGGAAGGGTGGGAAAGAGACATGCGGTAGTGATAGGGGACTCGATCGTCAGGGAAACAGACAGGAGGTTCTGTGGCAGTGAGCATGAATCCTGGATGGTATGTTGCCTCCCAGGTGCCAGGGTCCGGGATGTCACTGATCGGGTCCACAGAATTCTTGAGTGGGAGGGAGAGCAGCCAGAAGTTGTTGTCCATATTGGCACCAATGACACAGGTAGGAAGGGGGATGAGGTCCTGAAGAATGAGTTCAGGGAGCTAGGCAGAAAATTGAGGAACAGGACGTCAAGGGTAGCAATCTCGGGATTGCTGCCAGTGCCACGTGATAGTGAAGGTAGGAATAGGAGGAGGTGCCAGATAAATGCGTGGCTGAGAAGCTGGTGCAGGAGGGAGGGTTTTAGATTTCTGGATCATTGGGATCTCTTTTCGGGAAGGTGGGACCTGTACAGAGAGGACAGGTTACACCCGAACCAGAAGGGGGCCAACATCCTTGTGGCGAGATTTGCTAGGGTGGTACAGCAGGGTTTAAACTAGTTTGTGAGGGGGAAGGGAACCGGAGGAGTAGGTCAGAGGAAGAAGGGAATGGGGAAAAGTTAGATCAAACAGGTAGAGAGGCTTTGGGGAAGGAGAAGCAGAATACAGGCTGTAAAAGTTGTAAGGTAGATGGACTGGTGTGTTTACTTAAATGCAAGAAGTGTCAGGAATAAGGGGGATGAACTGAGGGCTTGGATAAGTATGGAGGACTATGATATCGTGGCTATTACTGAGACGTGGCTGACGTCAGGAGAGGAGTGGATATTGAATATTCCTGGTTTTCGGTGTTTTAAGAGGGATAGGGAAGCAGGGAGAAGAGGTGGAGGGGTGGCGATACTGGTCAGGGACACTGTTACGGCTGTGGAAAAGATGGATGTTGTAGAAGGATCATCTCTAGAGTCCGTATGGGTGGAATTAAGGAACAAGAAAGGAGCAGTTACTCTACTGGGAGTATTCTATAGGCCCCCCGGTAGCAGTAGAGATATAGAGGAGCAGATTGGCAGGCAGTGTTTGGAGAGAAGCAGAAATAACAGGGTTGTTATAATGGGAGACTTCAACTTCCCAAATATAGACTGGAACCTGCTTAGTGCCAAAGGTTTGGATGGGATGGAATTTGTTAAGTGTGTCCAGCAGGGATTCCTGACGCAGTATGTTGACAGGCCGACTAGAGGGAATGCAATGTTGGATCTCGTTTTAGGAAATGAACCGGGACAGGTGAAGGATCTATTGGTGGGTGAGCATTTGGTGGACAGTGACCATTGCTCCATAACCTTTAAAATTGTCATGGACGGGGACAGGTGCAGAGAGGACAAGAGGTTTTTCAATTGGGGAAGGGCTAACTACGAGGCTATAAGGAGAGAACTTGGGAGTGTAAATTGGGATGTCCTTTTTGAAGGAAAATGTACCATGGGGATGTGGTTGATATTCAGGGATCTTATGCAGGATGTTAGGGATAAATATGTCCCGGTGAGGCAGAGAAGGAATGGCAGGGTGAAGGAACCGTGGGTGACGAGAGAGGTGGAACGACTTGTTAGGGAGAAGAAGGTAGCATACGTGAGGTATAAGCAGCAAGGTTCAGACAGGGCCCGTGAGGAATATAGGGTAGCGAGGAAGGAACTTAAGAAAGGGCTGAGGAGAGCTAGAAGGGGACATGAAAAGGCTTTGGCTAGTAGGGTTAAGGAAAATCCCAAGGCCTTTTTCAAGTACGTGAAGGGTAGGAGGATGGCTAGGGTGAAGGTAGGTCCGATTAAGGACAAAGGTGGGAGAATTTGCCTGGAGGCGGCGGAAGTGGGAGAAGTTCTGAATGAGTACTTCTCTTCCGTATTCACCAGGGAGAGGGGTCTTGATGATGCGGAAGGGAGTGCTGGTAGGGGTAATTTTCTCGAGGTTGTTGATATCAAGAGAGAGGATGTGTTGAAGTTGTTAAATAATATTAAGACAGATAAATCTCTGGGACCTGACGGGATTTTCCCCAGGCTGCTTCGAGAGGCTAGGGAGGAGACTGCTGAACCGCTGGTAAGGATCTTTGAGTCCTCGTTGTCTACGGGGGTGGTGCCGGAGGATTGGAGGGTTGCGAATGTTGTCCCCTTGTTCAAAAAAGGTAATAGGGATAGGCCAGGGAATTATAGACTGGTGAGTCTCACGTCTGTGGTGGGTAAGCTGTTAGAAAGAATTCTAAGGGATAGGATTTATGAACACCTTGAGAATCATGGACTGATTAGGGACAGCCAGCATGGCTTTGTGAAGATCTTGCCTCACAAGCCTGATAGGGTTCTTTGAGGAGCTGACCAGGAAGATTGATGAGGGCAGTGTGGTGGATGTGGTTTACATGGATTTTAGTAAGGCATTTGATAAGGTTCCTCATGGTAGGCTTCTTCAGAAGGTCAGAGGCCAAGGGATCCAAGGAAGCTTGGCTGTGTGGATTAGGAATTGGCTTGCATGTAGAAAGCAGAGGGTTGTGGTGGAGGGAGTGCCCTCGGATTGGAAGGGCAGTGGTGTCCCGCAGGGATCGGTTCTGGGACCTCTACTTTTTGTGATATTTATAGATGACTTAGATGAGGGGATGGAGGGCTGGGTTAGTAAGTTTGCAGACGACATTAAGATAGGCGGTGCTGTGGATAGTGTGGAGGGCTGTCGGAGCTTACAGAGGGATATTGATAGGATGCAGAGCTGGGCTGACAAGTGGCAGATGGAGTTCAATCCGGAGAAGTGTGAGGTTGTACACTTTGGAAGGACAAACTCCAGGGCAGAGTACTGGGTAAATGTCAAGGTACTTGTCAGTGTGGAGGAGCAGAGGGATCTGGGGGTTCATATTCACAGTTCACTGAAAGTTGCCTCACAGATGGAAAGAGCATTTAAGAAGGCCAATGGGATGTTGGCTTTCATAAGTCGCAGGATTTTAAGAGCTGCGAGGTGATGATGCAGCTGTACAAAACTCTAGTTACGCCACACTTAGAGTACTGTGTTCAGTTCTGGTCGCCTCATTATAGGAAGGATGTGGAGGCATTGGAGAGGTGCAGAAGAGATTTACCAGGATGCTGCCTGGATTGGAGGGTATTGAATATGAGGAGAGGCTTAAGGTGCTAGGGCTTTATTCACTAGAAAGGAGGAGGATGAGAGGAGACATGATAGAGGTATATAAAAATATTGAGAGGAATAGATAGAGTAGACAGTCAGCGCCTCCTTCCCAGGGCACCAATGCTCAAGACGAGAGGTCATGGCTTTAAGGTTATGGGTGGGAGGTTCAGGGGAGATGTCAGAGGGAGGTTTTTCACCCAGAGAGTGGTTGGTGCATGGAATGCACTGCCTGGGGTGGTGGTGGAGGCAGATACATTGAACAGGTTCAAGAGCTTGTTGGATAGGCATATGGAGGAACGTGAGATAGAGGGATATGCGGGAGGAAGGGGTTAGGTAGTGTGAGGGTGGTCTGATGGACAGCACAACATGGTGGGCCGAACGGCCTGTTTTGTGCTGTATGGTTCTATGGTTAACTCTGTGTTTCCCTCCACAGACACTGCCTGACCCGCTGGATGTGTGACAGTGCACAGCTGAATAATGTGCCCACTGTCCGATTCACCACATCACCAGCTCCTGGACTGAACGGCTGAGAGTGGTTTCTCTGGTGAAACCTTCATGGGTTAATGTTGGCAGAGTGCGTAAAATATCAGCAATAAACCATTGACAATGTGCTCCTCCCCCAGCCCCGGGGTACGGGGAGAGGGGTCCCAGTGAGGAGGTGTAGGATTAATAAACTAGAACTGTATTGATATCTTAAGACAGATGAGAATTATGGCTGCTCGAAATACTGATTTAAAAAGTGTCCTTCAGCCCAGAACAGCCACACCACTGCTTACCTGGGCTGGGTGCTGTGTGGTAATTGCTGTGTCTGGAACTTAATTGGATTTCCATTATGCTTGACTATGGAGATGATGGTCAATCTTAACGGGAAATCTTCACGAACCAGCAACAAAAGAAACACACTGAGCATGATTCAGTGTTAAAAACTATTTTATTAATCACTACTTATGATAATACGTAAAATAAAAGTAAAAATGTTAGTATGTTAGAATTCAAAAATGTTAAACCTCGAACGTTAACCCCAAAACTAAACTCTTCGTGTGTGTGTGTGTGACAAAGTCCCAAACTCCAAGTTCCGGAATGGTTCTTAAAGTTCAGTTCCACAAGCCATAAGGTGAAACATGAGCAAGGGCTTCTTCAACAACCACCATTGTCTGAAGATAAGACGTAGGTGTAGAGAACATAGGGAGAGTAAATACGAAATCCAAATGTTCCACGATGGAACCCCAATGACACTTCAGGGTTTACTCGGTAGTGACTTCCTCACCCCGAAAAGCATCCGAACCGTGGTCGTCCACACACAAATACCTGTTTCCTTCTACAAGTCAGCAGCAAAGTGAACTCCACCGGATTACTTCCAACTTCCATACATGGATTTCAGTGGCAGACACAGTTATTGTTTCTCATCCATCGATAGAGAAAACAGGCAGGCTGGTGTCTCTCTCCCTTCTCTCTCTCTCTCCTTCTAACTTCTTCAACAATGTCATTACGTCCTTTATCTTCTATTGACGTAAGCACGCCCCACACACACACAAACACACACATTCTCTATCTTAAAGGGACTTTCACTGAGTCCGTAACAGGAAGGCTGTCTCAAACAATGAAGGTGATACCTGCCTTTGTCTCACCCGATTGCAAAACGATGAGCTGAACCTGTGGTGTGAGGCTGCTCTTTGTCCATCTGCAGTAGCCCTTTGTCCGTTTCCTGCTCAACCAAGAACTCTGGCACCTGACTCATTAAAGTGTGTGTGACAATACCTGTATAAATCTCTGTCTACCCCTTTGTACTGGGAGAACTCAGGAAGTGACTCTTAGTGAGTGATGAAGAGAATTCTCCTAGCGGTGCTCTGCTAATAAACCATAGAACCATAGAACCATCCAGCACAAAACAGGCCCTTCGGCCCACCGTGTCATGCCGTCCATCAGACCACCCTCACACCACCTAACCCCTTCCTCCCGCATATCCCTCTATCTCACGTTCCTCCATATGCCTATCCAACAAGCTCTTGAACCTGTTCAATGTATCTGCCTCCACCACCACCCCAGGCAGTGCATTCCATGCACCAACCACTCTCTGGGTGAAAAACCTCCCTCTGACATCTCCCCTGAACCTCCCACCCATAACCTTAAAGCCATGACCTCTCGTCTTGAGCATTGGTGCCCTGGGAAGGAGGCGCTGACTGTCTACTCTATCTATTCCCCTCAATATTTTATATACCTCTATCATGTCTCCTCTCATCCTCCTCCTTTCCAGTGAATAAAGCCCTAGCACCTTAAGCCTCTCCTCATATTCAATAACCTCCAATCCAGGCAGCATCCTGGTAAATCTCCTCTGCACCCTCTCCAATGCCTCCACATCCTTCCTATAATGAGGCGACCAGAACTGAACACAGTACTCTAAGTGTGGCCTAACTAGAGTTTTGTAAAGCTGCATCATAACCTCGCAGCTCTTAAACTCAATCCCGCGACTTATGAAAGCCAACATCCCATTGGCCTTCTTAACTGCTCTTTCCACCTGTGAGGCAACTTTCAATGAACTGTGAATATGAACCCCCAGATCCCTCTGCTCCTCCACACTGCCAAGTACCTTGCCGTTTACCCTGTTCTCTGCCCTAGAGTTTGTCCTTCCAAAGTGTACCACCTCACACTTCTCCGGATTGAACTCCATCTGCCACTTGTAAGCCCAGCTCTGCATCCTATCAATATCCCTCTGTAAGCTCCGACAGCCCTCCACACTATCCACAGCACCGCCTATCTTAGTGTCGTCTGCAAACTTACTAACCCAGCCCTCCACCCCCTCATCTAAGTCATCTATAAATATCACAAAAAGTAGAGGTCCCAGAACCGATCCCTGTGGGACACCACTAGTCACTGCCTTCCAATCCGAGGGCACTCCCTCCACCACAACCCTCTGCTTTCTACATGCAAGCCAATTCCTAATCCACACAGCCAAGCTTCCTTGGATCCCTTGGCCTCTGACCTTCTGAAGAAGCCTACCATGAGGACCTTCTGAAGAAGCCTACCATGAGGAACCTTATCAAATGCCTGACTAAAATCCATGTAAACCACATCCACCACACTGCCCTCATCAATCTTCCTGGTCACCTCCTCAAAGAACTCTATCAGGCTTGTGAGGCAAGACAGCCATGCTGGCTGTCCCTAATCAGTCCATGATTCTCTAGGTGTTCATAAATCCTATCCCTTAGAATCCTTTCTAACAGCTTACCCACCACAGACGTGAGACTCACCGGTCTATAATTCCCTGGCCTATCCCTATTACCTTTTTTGAACAAGGGGACAACATTCGCAACCCTCCAATCCTCCGGCACCACCCCTGTAGACAACGAGGACTCAAAGATCCTTACCAGCGGTTCAGCAATCTCCTCCCTAGCCTCTCGAAGCAGCCTGGGGCAAATCCCGTCAGGCTCCGGAGATTTATCTGTCTTAATATTATTTAACAACTTCAACACATCCTCTCTCTTGATATCAACAACCTCGAGAACATTACCCCTACCAGCACTCCCTTCCGCATCATCAAGACCCCTCTCCCTAGTGAATACGGAAGAGAAGTACTCATTCAGAACTTCTCCCACTTCCGCCATTGTTCGAATCGACCTCGTGGCACTGTGTTACTTACAGTGGACGGATAGGGAAATTGATTTCGGGACGAGACCAGGACCCTTCACTACATCTGACTCCCTGGGTGGGGTCTCCCTGGATTTTCCATGGGCTCCTCCCTCAGCTCCGACCTCTGGGACTTTCCGCTGGGATGTAAATGTTTAAATGGGGAACCAGAGCTGGAAGGAAAGTCGCGGGAGGGGCTGTGGGAGGGGGGAGCAGGAAGTTGGGGGGGGCCGCGGTACATTGTGAAGCAGACTGCAGCTGATCAGCTGGAGCCGCGCACATTTGTCGAAGAGAAAACGGCCGACAGGGGAACAACCCAGGTCGGGGTGGGTAGGGGCGGGGGGAGAGAACAAAGGTGGGAACAGTGGACAGGACGTCCTGTGATCAGAGTGTGGACTGACTGGGGGAGGGACACATGGGCTGGGGGAATGAGCGGAGGAGGGGCTGGGGGAGGGAGAGCGGGTCCGGTGGACTGACGGTCCCAGATCCGGGTCACCACAGAACCCCTGGTGTTTAAAGCAGTTCCATCCTCACCGGGACAGTGGATCAAGGACGGTTCCAGTGGGAGGGAAACCCACCACCGACACCCTCCCTCTGCACCGGAGGTGGGCACCGTTCCCCAGTGACTGGGCCTGTGGAGAGGTGCTCGCTATCCCGATGGAGGGGGGAGGGGGGGTATCTGTGAGCTGAGGTTTCCCTCAGGGTGTATCTGTGAGCTGGGGTTTCCCTCTCAGGATGTTGAACCCCCGTCTGATGTATTCTTCAACTCCACTTTCTCTGCCGGGTCTGTGGGACAGAGAGCAAAGGTGAGGGACTCCACCAGTGACAGTGACCACCCCCCCCCTCCACACACATCTCCCAGTGATCCCCAGTCCAACCCACACCCATTCCCTACTCCCTGTCTTCCCCACCCCCATCAAACACCAACCTCAGCCTGGTTGATCTGCCCCCAGCAGCCCCCTGTCCCAGGACACACACGGGTCACGCTCCCCCAAAACCCCATGGTCCTCAGTTGTGAAAACAGGGCAGACCCCTCCCCACATACCCTCACCACTGGACGTGTGTGGGGGAGGGGCACAGTGTACCCCAGTGACTGGGTGTGTGGGGTGTTGCACAGGTCAAGGTATAAACCCCAGTCTGGGACAGAGGGTCTGGGAGTCTGAGGGTCCCAGATCCGGGAGTGGGATCGCCACTGAACCCCCGGTGTTAAAAATGGTTCCCTCCTCATTGGGACAGTGGAACAAGCACAGGGGTTCCAGTGGGAAGGAAGCACCCCCGACACCCTCCGTCTGCGCCGGGGGTGGGCACCATTCCCCAGTGACTGGGTCTGTATCCCAATGGAGGATAATTTCTGTGAGCTGGGGTCTCCCTCAGGGACAGTCTGTGAGCTGGGGTCTCCCTCATGGGGGGTCTGAGCTGGGGTCTCCTTCAGGGGCGATCTGTGAGCTGTGGTCTCCCTCTCAGGACACTGCCGGACCCCCGTCAGATCCACAGTTCACCATCGGGTCTGTGGGACAGACAGCAGTGACCCCTCTTCCCAACCTGACAGATATTTCCCAGTGACCCCAGGTACCGGTTTAAAACAGAAATGAGCAGAAGTATCTTTAGCCAGATGGTGGTGAATTTATGGAATTTGTTGCCACATACAGCTGTGGAGGCCCAGTCATTTGGGGTGCTCAAGGAGGAGATTGATAGGTATCTAATTAGTCAGGGTATCAAAGGATATGGGGATGTCCGGAAATTAGGGCTAGATGGGAAGTTTCAGTTTAGCTCATGGAGCACTCGATGGGCCGAATGGCCTACATTGCTCCCTTGTCTTGTGATCTTGTGACCTCCCCATTGTCTCCCTGTCCCTCCAGCCCACCAATACCCCACGCCGCCCCTCCTCACTGCCTCCCAGTCCCCACCCTCCTCTGCCTGCCCCCTCAGCAACCCCTTACCCCTCCACCCACGGCACCACTGTCCCCGGATCCCCCCATCCCCTCACCTCCCAGAGCAAGGCACGCCCCTCCCACCAAACCTCACACCTCACCCCAGCCTGACCCCTCCCCCTGGGCTGGGACCCCCTGTCCTCACGGTGGGGGTGGGGGACACCTGCCTGTAGACACGTCCCCTCCTGCGGCCGTTCCCGTCGAGCGAAGAGAATCCCGTTTCACCCAGAGGGCAATGCCCACAATGATCACAATGGCAGTGATTATAACGCCGGCAACGATCGGTCCAGTGTTTGACGATTTCTGATCTGGAGCTGGGGAGGAGAGAAGATTCTGGAATTAATCCCATCCTCACGCTCCCAGTGACACGGGATCGACGGATCCACTCCATCCCACCTCAGGCCGGAGAAAACTCCCCGTCACCCCAACACCGGGCCTCAGTCCCCTCCACTCACCCCCACGTCACTCCCCTCCACCCCCTCCCCACCCCTCCAATACCCGTCAGCCCCCTCCACTCACCCCAACATCATTCCCCTGTGTACCTTCCCCTCCAATCCCAGGCAGCAATGTCACTCACTGTATCCTGACTGATGTTAATCCAGCTCCCAAACCCAGACAACGGGAGCCTCCTCCTCTTCACCCCACAGACGTGCGGAGCTGCAGAGACCTCCATCACCGAGGGAGTCTCTGGCTCTGCCCCTCCGTCCTCCTACCCGGCTCTCACATGCCACTGCTTCACCTCGGGACAGGTGGGCACCCGGGGTCAGACCTGGGGTCAAGTGCAGACCCTTGCACATCACGGGACGTTGCCGGAGACATTTTGTCTTCCTCTTCGCCTTCTTACCCCTTGGACAATCCTCCTCACTGGCCCATGACATGCTCTACCTCTGTGTCCACTGCCCCACGCACAGGGCGGGGGAAAGGGGCAGTGGTACCGTCCTGGGACGTCCAGATGGAATTTGCTGCCCTGAGGTGAGGGCAGTTCTTTCGAAGGTGCCCCATCCCTTTACATGTGCAACACCAGCACAGACCAATGTCCAGCAGATGGATAGGCCAACACCTTGGACTGTACAGCTCCTGACCGACCACATTAAGGAACTGGAGCTGGACTTGGACGTACTTAGGATCGTCCAGGATGCTGAGAGCATCACAGGTAACGGTTTTAGCGAGGTGTTCACACCTGAGGTGCAGGCTTCAGGTAGTTGGGTCACCACCAGGAAAGGTCGAGGGAGCAGGCGGACAGTGCAGGGCTCCCGTGGCCATTCCCCTCGGCAACAAATATTCCACTTTGGATACCGCTTGGGGGAGGGGGGGCTGCGGGGTGGGTAGTTGGGGGTTGACCTATCAGGGCACAGCAGCAGCAGCCAGGTTGGTAGCACTGTGACCGGCTCTGAGGCTCAGTGGGGAAGGGTAACGTCAGGCAGAGCAATCGTGAGTTTACTTATTGACTCAACTGCATTTATTTCAGTGCAAGAGGCTTGACAGGTGAGGCAGATGAACTCAGGACGTGGATTGGCTCTGGGGACTGGCCAACACAGCTGAGGGAAGGGCAGGACTGGCAGCTCAATGTTCCAGGATACAGAGCTGCAGGCATGACAAAGGTACAGGTAAGAGAGGAGGGGGAGATGTCTTCTTGGTGAAAGGACATACCAATGGTTATCAGAGACAATATTCTCAGGGGATCATCCAGTGAGGCCACATGTTAGAACTTAGAAACAAGAAGGGGATGGTCACACTGATGGGAGTGTATTATAGGACCCCAATAGTCAGCAGGAATTGGAGGAGCAGATATGTCGAGACATTGCAGCTAGTTGTAAACATAATAGAATAGTATTTGTGGGAGCTTTTAATTTCCCTAATATTGACTGGGCCATCCATAGTTTAAAAGGCTTGGACGGAGTGGAATTTGTGAAATGTGTCCAAGGAAGCTTCCTTCATCAATATATAGAGGGACCCACCAGAGAGGGTGCAACACTGGACCTTCTCCTGGGCAATGAGGTCGGGAAGTGGCGAAAGTGTCTGTAGGCGAGCACTTTGGGTCCAGTGACCAGAACTCTATTAGTTGTAAAATCGTTCTGGAGATGGATACGACCGGTTCACAGGTTAGGGTCCTGAACTGGGGCAGAGCAAATTTTGGAGCCATTGGGCAGGATCTTGCAGTGGTTGATTGGACGAGATGGTTTGCAAGGAACAAAGCATCTGCAATGTGGGAGGGCTTTAGAGATGGGATATCGGGAATTCAGGGCTTGCATGTTCCTGTTAGGGTGAAGGGCAGGGCTGGTAGGTTGCAGGAATCCTGGTTGACAAGAAACATTGAGGCTCTGGTTAACAAAATGAGGGAGGCATCCACTGTGTATCAGCAATTGGAACCTTGTGAATCTCTGATGACTACAAGAAGTGTAGGAGTGCACTTAAGAGAGAAGATCGGAGGGCTAAAAAGGGACAGGAGAAGGATCTGGCAGGCAAGGCGAGGCAAAATCCCAAGAGATTCTATAGGTATATTAAGAGGAAAAGGGTGGTTAGGAAGACAACAGGTCCCCTTAAAGATCAGCATGGCCGTCTGTTTGTGGAAGCAGAGGTAACGGGCGAGATTTTTAATGAACATTTCTCTTCAGTTTTCACTGTGGAGAAAACAATGGAAGCTCAGGAAATGGGGGATATGAGTGGTGTCATTGGACCACATACAAATTAGCAGGGAGGAGGTACTGGAGCCCTTAAAGTGCATTAAGGTGGATGAAACCCCAGGGCCTGACCTGGTGCATTTTCGGACCTTGTGGGAAGCTGGAGAAGAGATTGCGGAGGTCCTTGCAGAGATTTCTGCTTCATCTCTGGCCACAGGTGAGGTTCTGGAGGACTGGAGTAATGTGGTGCCATTGTTTAAAAAATGAGCAAAAACAAGCCAGGAAACTACAGGCGGGTGAGTCTGACATCGGTGGTGGGTAAATTGCTGGAGGCGATTCTGAGGGACAGGATCTACCAACATACGGAGAGACAGGGTCTGATTTGGGAGAATTAGCACAGCTTTGTGCATGGGAAGTCATGTCTGAGAAATCTCTTGGAGTTCTTTGAGGTGATAACCAAGAGGGTAGATGAGTGTTGGGCAGTGGATGTTGTCTGTATGGAGTTTAGCAAGGCCTTTGACAAGGTCGCTGATGGCAGGTTAGTCTGGAAGGTTAGATCGCATGGGACCCGGGGAGGTAGCAGACTGATTCAGAATTGGCTCAGTGATAAAAGGAGAGGGGAATGGTCGAGGGTTGTTTCTCAGACTGGAGGCCTGTGTCTAGTGATGTGCCACAGAGGTCGGTGTCGGGACCTTTATTGTTTGTAATTTATATAAACGATTTGGATGTGAATGTACAAGGCACGGTTAGTAAGTTTGCAGATGATACTAAAGTAGGTGGTGTTGTAGACAGTGTAGAAGGTTATGAAAAATTACAGGGAGATGTTGATCAGCTGGGTATGCGGACTGAGGATTAGCAAATGGCTTTCAATCCAGATAATTGTGAGGTATTGACTTTTGGGAGATCAAACCAGAGTCGGGCTTGTACACTGAATGGATGGGCCCTGGGAAGTGTTTTGGAACAGAGGGACCTGGGAATGCAAGTCCACAGTTCACTGAAAGTGGCATCACAGGTAGACAGGGTGGTGAAGAAGGCGTTTGGCATTCTGGCCTTCATCAGTCAGGGCACTAAGTACAGGAGTTGGGAAGTTATGTTGCAGTTATATGGGACATTGGTGAGGCTGCACTTGGAGTATTGTGAGCAGTTTTGGTTACCCTGTTGGAGGAAAGACGTTATCCAGACTTGAAAGAAAATATAACAGATTTACCAGGGTGTTGCTTGGTCTTGGGGGCTTGAGTTACAAGGAGAGGTTGTGTAGCCTGGGACTTTATTCCCTGGAATGTCGGAGATTGAAGGGTGACCTGATGGATCATGAGGTGCCTCGACAGAGTGAAAGCACATAGTCTTTTTCCCCAGGGAGGCGGGTGGTAAAAACAAGAGGCCACAGGTTTAAGATCAGAGGCGAGAGGTTTAAGAGGGACATCAGGGGCAGCTTCTTCACACAAAGGGTGGTGCATATTTGGAATAAGCTGCCAGAAATAGTGGTTGAGGCAGGCACATTAGTAACATTGAAAACCCATCTAGATAAGTACATGGACAGAAGAGGTTTCAAGGGCTATGGGCCAAACGTAGGCTGATGGGACTAGCTTGCTGGGCCACACAGTCGACATGGACAAGTTGGGCTGCAGGCCCTGTTTCCATGCTGTATGACTCCATGTGTTAGAGGGACAGACAGGAGATTCTGTGGCCACAAAAGAGATGCCAGGATGATGCGTTGCCTCCTGGGTGCCAGGGTTGAGGAAGTCTTGAAGTGCCTGCAGAACATTCTCAAGGGGGAGAGTGAGTAGCCAGAGGTCATGGTGCATGTTGGTACCAATGACACAGGTAGAAAGGGAGATGAGGTCCTGTGCAGTGAGTTTAGGGAGTTAGGAAAGAGGCTGAAAAGCAGGACCTCGAAGGTAGTAATCTCTGGATTACTCCCAGTGCCAAATGTTAGTGAGGACAGGGTTTCAGGGATCATTGGAACCTTTTCTGGTGCAGGGCCAACCTGTACAAGAAGGACATGTCGCACCTTAACTGGAAGGGAACCAATATCCTGGCCGGGAGGTTCGCCAGTGCTGCTCAGGAGGGTTTAAACTAGTTTGGCAGGGGAATGGGAACCAGAGCACCAGGTCAGAAAGTGGAGGGGTTGAGAGGAAGGAACATGTCATGTCCAGTAAGTCTGTAAGGAAGGATGGGCAGGGATTTTCAGAAGGTGCCGCGCATGAGGCTGTTAAACAAGATGGGAGCCCATGATATTACAGGAAAGGTACCAGCATGGATAGAAGATTGACTGACTGGCAGAAGGCAAAACGTGGGAATAAAGGTCTTTTCTGGTTGGCTGCCGGTGACTAGTGGTTTTCCTCATGGGTCGGTGTTGGGTTCGCTACTTTTCACGTTCTACGTTAATAATCGGGATGATGGAATTGATGGCTTTGTGGCCAAATTTGCAGATGATACAAAGACAGATAGTGTTGAGGAAGCAGGGAGTCTGCAGAAGGACTTGGTTGGGAGAATGGGCAAAGAATTGGCAGATGGAACACAGTGTAGAGACGTGTTTGGTCATGCACTTTGGTGCACTAAGGCGTAGACTATTTTCTAAATGGGGAGAAAACTCCGAAATCAGTGGTGCAAAGGGTCTTGGAAGTCCTGGTGCAGGATTCCCTAAAGGTTAACTTGCAGGTTGAATCAGTAGTAAGGAAGGCAAATGCAATGTCAGCATTCATTGTGAGAGGACAAGAATATGAAAACAAGAATCTAATGCTGAGGCTTTATAAGGTGTTGGTCAGACCACATTTGGAATATTGTGAGCAGTTTTGGGCCCCATATCTAAGGAAGGATGTGCTGGCATTCAAGAGGATTTATGAGAATGATCCCAGGAGTGAAAGGGTTAATGTATGAGGAGCATTTGATGGTTCTGGGTCTGTACTTGCTGGGTTTTCGAAGGATGAAGGGGGATCTCATTGAAACCTACAGAATATTGAAAGGCCTGGACAGAGTGGATGTGGAGAGGATGTTTCCAGTAGTGGGAGAGTCCAGGACCAGAGGGCACAGCCTCAGAATAGAAGGAAATCCTTTTAGAACAGAGATGAGGAGGGATTTCTTTAGCCAGATGGTGGTGAATCTGTGGAATTCATTGCCACAGACAGCTGTGGAGGCCAAGTCCCTGGGTATATTTAAAGTGGAGCTTGATTGGTTCTTGATTAGTAGAGACATCGAAGGTTACAGGGAGGAGGCAGGAGAATGGGGCTGAGAGGGAAAAATCAATCATCAAATGGTGGAGCAGACTCGATGGGCTGAATGGCCAAATTCAGCTCCTCTGTCTCACGGTCTTCTGGTCCAATAGACATGATGGGACGGACAGGTTGAAGTGTGTTTATTTTAGTTCCAGAAGTGTTAACGGTAAGAGTGAACTCAGAGCATGGATCAGTGCATAGAACTATGATGTTGTGGTCATAACAGAGATTTGGGATGGAAATCTTTGGAATTCTCTCCCCCAGAGAGCTGTGGAGGCCGAGTCACTGAATGTGTTCAAGGCCGAGACAGACAGTTTTGGTCTGGAGGGGAGTCGGGGGTTGTGGGAAACAGGCAGGAAAGTGAAGCTGAGGCCAAGGTCAGACCAGCCCTGATCTCAGTGAGTGGGAACAGGCTCGAGGGGCCGAATGGTCTCCTCCTGCTCCTATTTCCCATGTTCTGATGTTCTCTTGCCTTCAATGGGAACCGGTTAACCCTGGGATGGAGGAGAGAAGATTTCTCAGCCAGACGTTGCTGGGTGACATTATTGGGAACGTTATATTATTGTAAGAGTGAGTCAGGAACTATATTGCTGGGTGTGAGTGTGCTGTGTGTACGTGTACTGTGTCACTCACTGGGACACTACATTCTGTGTAATGAACACACAGGGGATTGCTCAGCAAAGCACAGCATAAAGGCTGAGGAATAAACATCTTGCTGAGCTCAGACCTCAGTCTGGGGAATTAACAAGCAGTGCTCTGGGAAACAGACAGAACAACTGGGATCCCTGAACATGACAGACCAGGCCTTTGACCTGCGGATACAGTGGGATCTGTTTAACTGTGACCCACAGATACAGACCCTTTGGCCCATCCACACCAACCTCTCCCATTCCATCAGCCTATCCCTCCGTTCCCCCCTCCCCGTGTGTTCAGCTCCTCCGGCCTCGGAGCCACGAGGTTACCCATTGACGGTTCGATCTTTCCCGGCCCTTGGCCCAGTCTCCAGGGATGTGGTGGCTGTGTCCCCCAGCCTGGCACTGCCTCAGCCCCACTGCACTGGGACTGTGACCCCCAGCTCTGGACACTGGCAGTCAGTGAGGTTGAGTAAACAGGGGAACGCACAGGATCTGCCCTCACCCATTAATTAGGAGTGTTTCAGGAACCTGTGAAACCCAGGCCCCTCCGCGGCAGTCTCACTCACCGTACACCTCCAGCCGGACTGTCATTTTATTTTGAGCTCCTGAACCTGTTGTAGAAGTCATCTCATAATCACCAGCATCCTCCCTCTGTAGATCACGGATTTCCAGAATGAAGTCCCCGGGATGAAGAGTTATCCGCCCCTTGTACTCCTCAGCACCAAAATATTCAATGTGCCCTTTTGAGTATTGCGCTATCCTGGTTCTGGGTGACGTCCGGCTCCACACAACCGCATCCATGTTTGATCCGACGGCAATCCCAGAATTTAACCAGGCTGCACGTCCCACAGTTCCCTTCACAGTGGGAGGGGGAGCCCCAGTCCCGTCTGAGGAGACAAGAGGAGGCAGTCAGCAGGTGAGCTCAGTGACTCGAGGAGGAATCGGACCTGGGAGAACCACAGACAGAGCAGCAGGCCATGCGGCCCATCGTCTGGCTCCCGGCCCTGTGAGGGACCCGACCCACAGTTCCAACATCACACAGTGAGCCCACGGGGGGAACAGAGTGAAGACTCTCTGCAGCCAGCCCTGAGGAAGGATGTTACAGCCTGCAGCCAGATATCGATGGACGGGTCAGGGGGGCACAGACACGGCAAATGGGACCCAGTCCGGAGAAGAGGAGTGTGGATGTTTTGGGAAGGTGAACACGGTGAGGGATCATGGGGTAAATGGGAAGGTGGGAGTGGTGTGGGGTGGTCAGAGGGAGCTTGGAGCATGTCCACAGATCCCTGAAGGAGGGACAGGTGGGTGAGGGGGTGAAGAGGCAGTCGGGATCCCTGCCTTTGTTGCTTGGGTCACAGGATACCTGGAGGTCCAGAGTTGAAGGAGGGGAGGGAGGTGGGGAATGTTCCCCAGAGAAAACATTGCCTTGGGTTGGCAGGGGTGGTGAAGGCCATGATGCTCCCCACACGGAACAACCCCTGCATGAATAGGACCAATCACTGTGCTTCTGAACAAGAGCGAGAGAGTGGGATTAATCAGTGAAACAAGCCGGACTGACCCAGCACAGAGCCACCAGGGTTCAATGGGCCCAAGAGCCACTCTTGCTGAAACCTTCTGGTGATTCAGTGATTTCAGGCTGGTTCACAATGGGCCAAATGGCCTCCCTCTGTGTCATCAACTCCCAGCATCTGTAGGTCCAGCATCATTGATTCTCAGGGCAGGGAGAGCCGGGGTTATTGACAGAGTTAACCCCCCCCCCCCCCCCACAACATCCTGACACACACCCCTGGGGCAGGGAGAGCTGGGCGATATACAGTCAACTCCCCTCTGATGGGAACGTGTATATTGTACATGTGAAAACTCAGTGATGGTCTGAGGAAATAGATGGGCTTCTATGCGACTGAGTCAGTACACTGGTCCATGTTCAATGACTCAGCAGCCAACCTGGATCAGTATGTCACCACTGTCACCGACTTGATCAGCAAGTGTGTGGAGGATTGTGTACCTAAGGGGTCAATCCAGGTGTTCCCAAACTGGAAACTATGGATGAACTGGGAGATCCACTCCTGACACAGAGGGAGGCCATTTGGCCCATTGTGAACCAGCCTAAAATCACCGAATCACCAGAAGGTTGCAAGAGTGGCTCTTGGGCCCATCGAATCACTGGAAGTTCAGATCTGTGGCATTCAAATCGGGTCACCCTGATCTGTACAAGACATCAAGTTATGCCCTTCATAAAGTCATCAGGGAAGCCAAGAGACAAAACCAGTCCAAAATCGAGTCCCCGACTGGCTGTCAGTTGTGGCAGGGCATACATGCCATAATGGGCTACAAAATGAATTCGGGCAGCATCACCGACAACAGCACATCCCTTCCCGATGAGCTAAACACATTCTTTGCATGTTTTGAACATAAGGGGATTGGAATGTCACCACCCACCCCAACAGCCTCCAATGCACCTGTACCCACAGTCACCACTGCAGACGTAGGATCAGTCTTCCGGAGAGGGAACCCACGGAAAGCATCTGGCCCAGATGGAATCCCCAGCCGTGTCTTTAGATCCTGTGCAGATCAGCTGGTGGGGATATTTGCAGACATTTTTAACATGTCCCTACTTCAGTCTGAGGTTCTCACCTGCTTTAAAAAGATCACAATCATCCCAGTGCCAAAGAAAATTTTGTGACTTAATGACTACCACTCAGTGGCTCTGACATTCACCAGCATGAAGTGCTTCAAGAGGCTGGTCATGGCACACGTCAGCTCCAGCCTCCCACACAACCTCAACACACTGCAATTTGCCTAGCACCAAAACAGGTCCACGGTGGACACCATCTCTCTGGCCCTACACCTACCTCTGGAACATCTGGATGGTAAACACACCTACATTAGACCATTGTTCATTGACTACAGCTCTGCCTTCAATACTATAATTCCAAGCAAATTCATCTCCAATCTCCTAGACCTGGGACACAACACCCCCCTTTGCAACTGGATCCTTGACTTCCTGACAACAGACCGCAATGAGGACAGGCAGCAACACCTCTGCCATGATTATCCTCAACATTGGTGCCCCACAAGGGCTGCGTCCTCAGCCCCCTACTCTACTCCCTGTACAGTGATGACTGTGTGGTGGGATTCTGCTCTAACTCCATCTACAAGTTTGCAGATGATACCACCGTAGTGGGCTGAATCTCAAATAACGATGAGTCAGAGTACAGGAAGGAGACTGAGAGCATCGTGACATAGTGTCATGACAACAACCTTTCCCTCAATGTCAGCAAAACAAAAGAGCTGTTCATTGACTTCAGAAAGGAGGTGGTGCACGTGCACCTGTCTACATCAATGGTGCTGAGGTCAAGAGGGTTGAGAGCTTCAAGTTCCAAGGAGTGAACATCACCATTAGCCTGTCCTGGTCCAACCACATAGATGCCATGGCCAAAAAAGTTCACCAACGTCTCTACTTCCTCAAGAGGCTAAAGAAATTTTGCATATCCTCATTGACCCTCACCAATTTTTAATTGATGCACCATAGAAAACATCCTGTCCACATGAATCACGGCCTGGTACGGAAACTGCTCTGCCCATGACCACAAGAAACTGCAGAGAGCTGTGGACACAGCTCAGCACATTACGGAAACCAGTCTTCCCTCCATGGGCTCTGTCTACACTTCTTGCTGTCTCGGTAAAGCAGCCAGCGTGATCAAACACCCCACCCACCCTGGACATTCTCTCTTTTCCGCTCTCCCATCAGGCAGAAGATACAAAAGCCTGAAAGCGCCTACCACCAGGCTCAAGGACAGCTTCTACCCTGCTGTTCTAAGACTATTCAATGGTGCCCTTGTATGATAAGATGCACTCTTGACCTCACAATCTACCTCGTTATGGCCTTGCACCTTATTGTCTGCCTGCACTGCAGTGTCTCAGTAACTGTAACACTTTATTCTGCATTCTGTTATTGTTTTCCCTTGTACTGCCTCAATGCACTGTTGTAATGAAATGATCTGACTGGATGGCGTGCAAAACAAAGCTTTTCACCGTACCTTGATACGTGTGACAGTAATAAACCAATTTATCAATTTACAAAAGTATATTTTTCAAGGTGTGCTTTGCCGACTGTGCAATTAGAAAATTGGGGGATGGGGAGCCCCTGTCTGCAATCAGTGAGCAGCTGCTGCAGTCAGTGGGTGGGACTGTGGAGCAGGCGGGAGGTGGGGAGACGTTACTGTTCTTACATCTGCCTCGCTGGTGGGAGAGAGCAGAGGGAGAGCAAGTTATTCTTGGAGAGAAGAAAGGATATTCCTTCTGTATTATGAGGACGGTGTGGTCGAAGAGTGTTGGGGGAGGCTAAAGAGGCAGGAAGATC